>NW_027315757.1:32180812-32490812 GCF_026437365.1 Eucyclogobius newberryi | reverse complement strand
CAATCCCAAAATAAATAACACATACATTCATATTGCCACTATTTCTCATTGTAATGGAAAAAAATATCCCAAGAATTGATGTTTACATGGAATATTTACTCTAATAATGCTGAAGCAATGCCAAGCAAAGATAAGTTTAATTTAGCTGTATTTGAAATGCTGTGTTTGTTTGAATTGTTGTTTCTGACTCGCTACCTGCCTGAGTGCTAATTACTCCCCCCCTGAGATAATGAAATATTGGGAGCTATGGTAAGTTCAAACATTGCTCACTGGGCCCAAGGGAGCCTCATAATTACGGTAATTGACTAGCCTGCGCTTAATGATTTATTTGCCAAATGGTTTTGTTGGATTAGGGCTAATGTCATTGTTTTATAAATTCAACACTCTTTAGCATACAATGGGGACGAGAATGGAAACGCAGTATTCATTTATTTATGGAATCCACAATTTGTATTAGCGTTTGTGCTGGATAAACTTGCATGTTTCGTCTAATGTTGACTGTGGTTGTTACGTAAAATGTCAATACGATGTAAAAAGACCGTCTTCACAAAACTGTTTGGACGACAAGGCCTTCAGTTTATACTTTTTTATTATTTATAACACATTTACAAGACACACACAACAATGTATGGAGATATTACACAAGGAGGGAAATTCTCAAGCTGTGGCGCGTGTACCAAGCCTGGCCAGCCACCATTACATGCTTTTCCTGCACTTTACAATGAGTCTGGAACCATTTCCTGTCCGTGCGAGTTCAGAAGAACGTGTTTGACAGGCGCATAACAATCCAAAAGAGGCATATGGTCCATTTGAGTTAAACAAACATCATCGCTTGTGGGTTAGAATAATGTGGAAATACTGGGAAAACTGGAAACTCGGGTCAAGTGACGTGACACAACTGCTGCTACTGCCATCTTGAGGACGGAAGCTGCTGTGAAAGAGATGATTCTTCTACAATAACATCCCCAAAGAGCCTGTTTGTCACCACAAAGTCCAGGCTCTTGAGCGGCCTCGTCCGGACCAAAGAGGATGTGGTCAAGACCAAAGAGGATGTGGTCAAGAAGGCTTGGATCACGTAAATGGCCGCAAACGTTTTCAGTGCTGTCAGCAACTTGATGAAAATCCAAACGTCTTCTTGAAGTATCGCCATTGTTCATTTTTGTTTTCAGATGTGCTATTTTTGACTTCCTCAAAATTATAACAACAACAACTCGTGACTGAAGCTCCTGGATGTACTCGGGATGGAACGTCAAAAAATGGCAGTTTCCATGGAACTCCACCATCTTTGTCTTTCAGTGCAAGTCCAGTTAAATGTCCAAATAGTAAGTCTTCCACGGACGGAATACATTTATAGTCACACCTTTGTACATTTCTTGAGAAACCAATTTTTTTTTTAAAGAAAATAATTGTCAGTAATCGGCTTAAGTTTAGCTCATTGTACAATTTGGACAACAAGCCACACAAAATATAGCTGTATTTAATTCCTCCTAAACGTACTTTAAATCCTACCATGCCACAATATTTGCTTTGGATAAATACAACACAATAATGATGACATACTCAAATGTAGTAATTGTATGTATTTATTTGAGTACATGAAGCACCAGTATTAATATCGGAGTTCTCGACCTAAATTCTGTTATTGACAATGACTCTTGGATGAGAGTCGAAACGTCTATTTTTTCAAACTGAGTCCAGATGACTACAACTGAAGCTTTTTCTACTATGAAGCACCAGGTTTCATCAATGCACTCATGTTTGCACCTCATTCAGTCGTCTGTGTCGTCTCCCCTGATTTAAATAAAAAGTCTTCAATAATCATGAATGCATTTGCTAATGTTTCTTTCAGTCCTTGTATATTCTGCTTTATTTTTTTCCTCCTCCTTTGACAGATGGCTCCAAATTGCCTCATTATTCAACTGTGTCCAATGCAAACCAATGTCAACCCCACTTATGTCCTCTGCTCCCTATTCATAACGCTTCCATTAGCCCAGGGCCGACTCCCCTCGAGTCCACGAGAGAAAAGATCCCGTCACGTCTGCGCGCGGCCTCGACCTTTGACCCCGCGACTGGACCTGTTTACGCTCATTCGAGGCAAACACACTGACGGCCACAAATATACATCCATCTGTACTGACAGGGGCATGTTTGGAATATGGAGATGATTCAAATCAAGAGAATCCAAATGAAAGCGCCGCGCCGAGGGGTTTGTCATCTAATAATCCATCAGTGTCACAGGACGGGAGTGAGGGATGAGAATTGTACGTTTTTTTTATTTCTAAATAGTGGAGCTTTATAGTCGTAAAACGCGTATTGATGGCGGAGTCCACGCTAAAGACACTAAATGCGTCTGCAATGTGTAATTAAGTCCACACTGAAAACGGTTTGACCTTCTGAGCAGTTTGCATGATTTTATAACTTCAAATTACTGTACATTTCCGCAGGTCTTTCCTTCCTGTTGATGTCAGACTGTATAACAAACACTGCTAGCCATGAACACGTGCAATACTTGACTGACTTAACCATGTGCAATACCGTCATATTCATGTACAATACTGACTTAACCATGTGCAATACCGTCATATCCATGTGCAATACTGACTTAACCATGTGCATTACCGTCATATTCATGTGCAATGCTGATTTAACCATGTGCAATACCGTCATATCCATGTGCAATACTGACTTAACCATGTGCAATACCGTCATATTCATGTGCAATGCTGATTTAACCATGTGCAATACCGTCATATCCATGTGCAATACTGACTTAACCATGTGCAATACCGTCATATTCATGTGCAATACTGACTTAACCATGTGCAATACCGTCATATCCATGTGCAATACTGACTTAACCATGTGCAATACCGTCATATTCATGTGCAATGCTGATTTAACCATGTGCAATACCGTCATATCCATGTGCAATACTGACTTAACCATGTGCAATACCGTCATATTCATGTGCAATACTGACTTAACCATGTGCAATACTGTCATATTCATGTGCAATACTGACTTAACCATGTGCAATACCGTCATATTCATGTGCAATACTGACTTAACCATGTGCAATACCGTCATATTCATGTGCAATACTGACTTAACCATGTGCAATACTGTCATATTCATGTGCAATACTGACTTAACAATGTGCAATACCGTCATATTCATGTGCAATTACTGTCGTACTCACAAGCAATTAAGGCCATATTCATGTGCATATAACTGATGTGAATAATAGTGGTAACTTACCATTAGTATTAGTATTATTTAGTCTTATGCTAGCTATTTTTACTTTACTTTATTTTGTTTTATTTTATTTTTATCTTTATCTTTTTTTTTTTCCTCCATTCCCTATTAAGATATAAGAGAAGTTTTATTAATAAGAGTTTTTTGTTTTGTTTATAAGAGTTCTTCTATTAAAAGTGTTTTTTTCAAACTTTCTATTAAGTTAACTAAGTTATCTGTCCTTTTATCTGTATCTACTGCGTTGTAACACCGACATTTCCCCATGTGTGGACAATAAAGGAATATCTTATCTTATCTTATCTTACATGGGCAAAAACAAGTATTTGAAAACCTAATGACCAAAGTTGAAAGAGTGAGAGTCGTGGTATTGAAAGAGGAGCACGTCCAAACATAAAAAATATAAATCTAAGGCCTGAAAGCAGAAAAGGAATTAAATATGTGGTGATAAATCTGTATTTTCACTCTTTTATTGTAATATATTCCAAAGTGCAGCTTTGGGATTGCTGTTTTACCGCGATTCACACCACAGCACCTTGGTAACTTATATCTATTCATAAAAGACAGTGCTAATTAGCAAACATTGATATGCTAACTGCACCAGTGAGTGTCGCATGCATAATGTTGGCATGCATGATCCGAACCATATTATACAGTCACGCATGCTAGCATTGTGATTAGCGTGTCAGATTTGCATTCTTACCTTTCCTTAAAATTAGAATAACATTAAAAATAATTCTGTGGAACTTTTTGTGAATATTCAAAACGGGCTTTACAACTTTATCAAGCCCAGATAAAGGGATTTACAAGCATCATATTTATGCACCAATCAAAACAGAGACATAATTTTGACATATAACACACTTTAACTTGTATCATTATTGAGACATGCTTAAATTAAATATTACGTCCTGATGATATGAAAAGGCAAAAAAAAAAAAAGCGCACAAATCTGTTCAATCAAGATCTTTTGTCCTAATTTTGTGCGTTCATTATTAGCAATATCACACAGGGCTTATGACAGATGACCAGATGATTTGGTAACAGTAGGAATGTATTTGAATGTAACTGTTGTGGTGGATTTATGCATCCACAGCCTCACGGATGTCCGCCCACTCTGTTTTACCAACTCAGCTCAGCAAAAAGTAGCAATTATTTTGAACAGTCTTGACATGAACCAATTATTTTCTTTATAAAATTCTTGTAAGCTCATTAAGTAACAGTTTTACCGACAGCTGCTAAAATAATTATCTTATGCAAGAAACTGGTGCAGTGGATCCTGCTCAGAACTTGTGACTCTCAACAGAAAACAAATGACTCCACGTGTCACTAAAATGTAGTCAACGTGACATTTTGATCAAAATCTACAGAGTTGGTGAAGTTTGTAATTTTTCTTGCCTGTTGAGCAGTGGGCAGCAGATGTAGTTACCTAGCAACCACAATGAAAATGTCATCACCTGGCTCTGGGTTGCAACAATAACTAAAGCTCCGGAAAGGAAACAAACTGAAAACTAACTAGTTTCACAGACATCCAGACGGATCCAGGAACCTCCGGTAAAGTAGACTGTTTGTGGTGTGTGTGGTCGGGGTAAGTGGTGAGATGTTGAGGTGTAATGTGGTGAAGAGTGGAAAAAGAAGGAAACTAAAACAAAGGGTCAGAGTCGGCTGGCAGCAGGTGGACGCTGAGAGAGAGCAGGGGAAGCATGCGGTTTAAAGGTGCCCCGCAATAAACTCCACCCACCGCCACCTCCACCTAACTATGGCACCTCCTGGGAACGAATCAAGGACCAAAACTCTAATTTACACTATGGTTTTAAGTTGGCAAATAAAAACGCACAATAACACCTTCATTTTGTTAAATGAATGTTTAAACTGACAGAAAAATCTGTTTGTTGCTCTTAAGTAAGAGATGTAGGAGTAATAATGGACTCTTTCAACAGCTACATCCATTCAATAACATCAGCTTTTTTCCATCTGAAAAACATTGCCAAAATTAAAGACATAGTGTCTAAACCAGATTTGGAGAGACTTATCCATGAGTTTGTCTCCAGTAGATTAGACTGTAACGGCCTCTCACTGGCCTCTCCAAACCAGCTGTAAAACAACTGCAGTACATCCAGAACGCTGCTGCTCGGGTCCTGACTAGAACCAGGAAGTACCATCACATTAGTCCTGACTAGAACCAGGAAGTACCATCACATTAGTCCTGACTAGAACCAGGAAGTACCATCACATTAGTCCTGACTAGAACCAGGAAGTACCATCACATTAGTCCTGTTCTCAGGTCTCTGCACTGCCCCCTGTGGCTCAGAGAAGAGACTTTAAAGCAGCTCTGCTTGTGTACAAGTCTCACCATGGACTAGCACCAAAGTACATCTCAGACATGTTAGTGCCATATGAACCATCTCGGACTCTGAGGACCTCCGGGACCGGCCTCCTGCTGGTGCCAGAGTCAGGACTAAACATGGACCGGCCTCCTGCTGGTGCCAGAGTCAGGACTAAACATGGACCGGCCTCCTGCTGGTGCCAGAGTCAGGACTAAACATGGACCGGCCTCCTGCTGGTGCCAGAGTCAGGACTAAACATGGACCGGCCTCCTGCTGGTGCCAGAGTCAGGGCTAAACATGGAGAATCTGCGTTCCAGTTCCATGGGACAAATGTCTGGAATAGCCTTCCCGAGGTTGTGACATGCCCCGCCCCCCGGCTGTGTTTAAATCTAAGCTATAGACCGTTTTGTTTAGCTGCGTCTATAATTGAAATACTTTTATCTACAATTCTTGCACTTTGCAAGAATTGTGCTCTATAAATAAAATGTAATTGATTTGTTGAGAGTAAAGTTTGATTTCCATCTCTTTTTAAAGACATTACTCTTTTTGTGGCATTACTTCTTTTTCTTAAAAATAATAATAATAATAATTAATTAATAACAAACTTGCACTTGACTGGAATAAAACCTTTAGTAAGATCCAAACTAATCTCTTAATTGTGGCATTCTTCCAGCTCCTTTAATTGCCACCTGCAGACGTGTGGCCCTGCTGCAGTCGGCCCTCGGCCCTCGGCCCCCGCCCAGAGCTTGAGCAGCGCCCGGGCCTGCAGAGAGATAAAGTAGCCTGCTGCACTAAACGGCTCTGCTAATCTAATAAAGCATGTCACTGCTGCTCTCATTAGGCCTCATCACAACAGGTTAATTACGTCGGTCTACAGGGGACTTTTCGTGCTCACAAATGTAAATCAGGCAGTTGTTTACAGACAAAATTGATTTAATGTAGTGGATAACAAACGCTCAATGGACTCCATGCACCAAATTGTAAATTATGAACATGATGTACACTATCAGCATCTTCAACAACAACAGAGTGAAGTCTTATTTTTACTTACATGGTGCGTAACAGCTGTAACTCTGGGGATTGTATTTTCTTTAGTGTTGCTAAGGCCTTAAAAATGTTGGTAAAATAAATAAAGAAATATGAAAATATATTAAAATGTTGTTGTTTTGGGGGGTGTATCAGGATATTTTGTTTCAGCGTTGTGTCCATTAATCATTTCATTACCAAGGCAAATGATAAGAAACCCGAAAATTCAAGGCTCCTCCTCAAACAGCTTTGAAAACCATTGGCTTTTCCTTTGCCCTAAATGTCTCTGCAGTGCAATGTAGTCAATAACTGTTTGCATAAAATTCCAAAGCACGGCCTTTAGGTCCACACAGGCTGTGCACACATTTACGCAGTGTTGGCTGTGCAGAGGAGTCACTACAGGCCCACAAGGGGACGCAAACCCCCAAAAACAGAACAATCTGCAGCCAAAGACATGGAAGTTGTTCATACAAAGGAAAAAGTGTTTAATTGGTCAGAGCTGTAGCGGATGGATTAGTGTTGGTTTATAACGGTTTATCAACTTAATGATGCAAGAATTGTTCTAGAGCTGCTTTAGAGCTGGTGGTACAAAAAACATTGTCTTGATGTGAAGTGCACCGGTCTTATGTGGATTAAACTATTGAAATGAGACTATTCTAGGATGTCTTGGGTTTCAGGCATATGATTGCTTCTTGATTTGAAGGTGTTTTGTGAAGACTTTTCCACTTTCAAAAGATGTGACATTCAGGCCCGATCTGGACTATTAACATCTGGACAAGTGAAATTGTTCAGTTTCTTCATGTTATATTGTCCTGGCCGAGACAACTGTTGACACAAAAGGCAGAGGGAGGATGAAAACCTCCACATTGCCCCCTGGAAGTTGATCCTAATGGGAATTTCAACATGAAACAAGCCTAAAATATAATTGTAGCTCCGCCCTCCGAAGACCCATTTTACTCAATTGAATTTCCGAATTGCTTTGAGAAGAGCTTGAAACGCACAAATAATAAAACCGGAAAAACTAAACAAATGTTAATCTTTCAGGGTGACATTTCTGAATAATGAACAAACATTGGTCTTGCGAAGTGCTGTAAAAATAAATAATAAAAAAAAAAAAAACTACCACATCAAGGGACCTGTGATTGGTCCCTTGATGTGGTAGATGGGCTTCAGGAGGTGTGTAACTCCTCTGAACTAAATCCAGTTAAAACTTTTAGAATATTTACACTAAGTGGCCCTTAAAACATACATTTTTTTATGTCTTAAATGTTCTTTGATTCCAAAATTTGCAATGCTTTTGCAAAGATCTCAAAATCAAATTTTTTGGGTGAAAATCTTCATAATGCAATTTCTTGAGAATCCCTCATCAAAAGATTTATTGTTTTACACTTTTCTAATCCTCAGATTCTGGACTTTAATTTGACACTAATCTTTTCTTTTTTTTTTTTTTTTTTTTTTTTACCTTAACAGCACTTCGCAAGACCGGTGAGCCGTCTTTGTGAATATTGACAACCCCAGAAATACTGTGTCACTTATGAGCATTAACATTAGAATTATGTTGGCTAAATGCTAACCCAACTTTCAGCGTTTTCCATTGTTTCATTGTTAATCCGTGCAACCTTCACACTGAGCATCTTTGGCAACATTCTCCACATTTACAGTAGCGTTTACAGTACCACATGCAGCAGAGAGCATGTTGGGCCCCATGACTGCCCCCATCACCTCCTGCAGCTACTCAGAGGACTTTCCATGTTGGCTATAATGAAAACATACATGGTACAGCTCATGTGACTTTGGTTAGGATAAAAAATACATACCGTGCATTCCGAAATTATTCATATAATTTAAAATATAGCGGAGTATTCATAAATTTCCACTCAAATTAAAGTTACATATTCCCGAAAGGTTTTTATTTTGCCATTGTAGGATTGTTAGGTGCTGCAATTTAAGAATACATTTGATGGTGTGCTATGTTTAGGATGGAGTCGCCATGGAGACGTTATTGCTTTGCCTGGACAGTAAACATTTATTCATTATTTATTTTACACTGGAATAACATACAGTCTTCATCATTCTCCACAGATCTGACCTGTAACTTTGCTTAGTGGCGTCTCCATGGAGATAGATATATGTGTTCACTGTCATGCTGTGGAACATTCCAGGAAAAGCATTCGCCTCTCCATGGAGACAAGTTAAACAGAGCACCTTTAATGCAAACAAGCATCTCATAAAATCTACACAAAACAAATCTAAATCATTTACTGCCACTGCATTTCATAATTATCACAGCTGCCCCGACGGTTAAGGACTGGACGGACATCATAACTGACAAAAATAACCGCCAGACTCAACTTGAAAATGGACAAATTCAACAAACAATGGACAAAATGGGACTCACACTTCCTGCCATAAGATGCTTTAACCCCTTTTTTCCATTAGATGCTAGTTCACTTTCTGCTGACCCTTATCCTATATTTTGAATTCGCTATGCCCTAAACCCCCTTTTTTAAATATTTTTTTAATTTAATTTTATTAGGCCCGAGCGACACAAGCTGGCGAGAGGCCTATTAATCTCGTAAGGCCGTGCGAAGCACTCACTAACGCACTCCTTCACTCACGCACGCCCCGTGCATACTAATTAGTAGTAGGAAAATGGAACATTACCGTTGTAAACGGGCAAAGCCCGTGCAAAAGTGCGCACTAAACGAGCACTTTACATTGAGATGACGACCGCGAAGCGGTCGTCATCCCCATATAAAGCACTCATTTGCGCTAAGTAGCTCACGAATACGTTCCCCATCTCTTGCATGTTCCGTGCATATAACCATGTAATGCAAAAATTGAACATTATTACTGTATAGAGGGCCAAAAACACAAAGTGGGCGGAGCCCACTCAAAATTAACGAAAGTACCCGTCAGTGACCAGGGACCCACACCATGAGGTGCGCGAGCACTTTCCGAAAATGTATAGTTTATGATATTTGAAAAATGGGAAACATTGTTTTCGCATCGGAATATTATTCTTTCTTCTTCTTCTTCTCGGGACCAACCCCCCTATTTTTCACCCAGTGAACATTGACGAAAAGTCACAAAAATGTTCACACGTCTAAAAATCGTGCCTCTCTACATTCTGGCTATTTCCCTTTTCTAAAATAAAAAAAATTGGCGCGTCAGCGCCCCCAAATGTACCAAAAATGCATTGAGAGATGGGAAATGACCCCAAAAAAATCTGATCGTAGAATCATGAAATTTGGCGCAGAGGTAGATGGTGACAAGAGAAGTAGAAAATATTATTACGGCAACGCCGTCTGCCCAACCAAATGTCGGCCATATTGCTTCAAAAATGGCTAAACATGACTTCGGAGTTTTTCCAAACGTCGTACTTTTACGAACTCCTCCCAGGGCGTTGGCCCTAAAAAGCTGAAATTTGGTGAAAATGCTACTGAGGAGTGGGACATCAAAAGTTATCCAAATTACATTGATACCTCTCACGGTCTCTGTAGCTAGAATTTCAGAAATCTCCCATATTTAAAATTTCTGCCGTTTGCGCAGATAAAGTCCGAATTGCGTCAAATTAGAATCAGTTGTTAAACTCTTTGCCCTAAACCTACTTGAAGTGAAATAAATTCATTTGGCGCCACAGCGCCCCCTACAGATTTTATATGGAGGTTAAATGTTTAGTTTTGCGAAATTATATGAAATTTGACACACAACTCAATTTTAGCATCCCCATCAAAAAAGTCAATGAGACCCATGTCATAATTGTTATGGCGTTGCCGTAACGATGACCGAAACCTTTCATGTTATTCCAATGGGGAAATCGCCAGAACATTTTTACACTTTAGACTTTCACGAACTCCTCCCAGGGCGTTAGCCCTATTAACCTGAAATTTGGTGAGACTCATCTTCAGGGGTAGACCATCAAAAGTTATCCACATTTTCATTCAAAGAGTCACGGTGTCTGTGTGGCAAAGCCGCACATTTTGCCAAGAATTCAAAATAAAATTGCTTTTTGATGGTAAAACAAAGGGGAGAAGATGTGACAGCGTCACAGATTCAGCAGTAGGCGTAATAAAAGGACAATTGGGGCGCGTTAGCGCCCCCTCCTCTTGCGGCGGTGTGGCGGCGGCGTGGCGAGGGCCGATCATTGCCGCTTGCGGCTATATTTTTTTTCTTATTCTTATTATTTGTTTTATTTATTTGTATTATGTATTATTCTAATATAAGCATAAGAGTGTGTGTGTGTGTGTGTGTGTATGCATAAGTGAACTTAAATTTGTACATCCATGTATGTATAAATATTTTTTTTCCTCTCATTATTTAATTTTCATTTTGTGTTACGTAATTGTTGTTGTTGTGTGTTTCAAAAACAATAAATAATAATAATAAAATAATAATAATAATAATTAGTACAGATAAATTGAATTGGGGAAAAACAACAAATCCCACAATGTCTTAATGTATAACATGATCATTCTGCACTCGAGGATTGTGAATGCCAAATGTTCCCTTACGACGGCGGCAGAACCAGAAAGACAAGCTGGTGTCACAATAATCCTGGCAATAACGTCGGGCAAACTGTTACTACAACAAACACGTGGTTATTATTTTTTTCAAAGGCTTTTACTGACATTACCCGTCTATCTGGCTGAGGTCAACGGTCACCTGTACGCCTGTAAGCTCAGGTACGTGCAGGTCCAGTCACATTCCAAAGTCTATAGTCTTTTCACCCTGACTCTGCCCTTCAGCTTAGGAGTATTAGGAAATCATTTATAAGGTTCTTAACCACAAAGAAAGTCTGCCTTATTCTCCAAACATGTCACGATTATGTTGAAACACACGCTCAAACAGGTTGAGAAAGTGAGGGCTGAGCAAATCCGGTTGGACCATGAACTCATTATGTAAAAAGTATTTGTGAATTTTGGATTACTCCTGCCAATGATAGGTTTTTTTGTGTTTAACTGCACCGTGTCTCAATAGCGTGCCGTGAATTAAACCGGTTCAACAACTGCTATTGACCAAACTTGGGACCGAGAGAAAGACACAAATGAATGAGCTAATTATGAAATGTAGTCTCCTCTAGCATGAGTCAGAGTTAAATACTAGTTAGGTTTGTAAGAGGGCTAAAAATGCCAGAGGAATGGAGGCACTCAAAAGTAGTTATGATTGTTACATAGCAGATTTGGATAAAATAATGGAATTTACACCTATCCAAATCTGTTATGTCTGATAACAGTTTTTAAATTATCGCAACCTTCTGGGTGTCCCAGTTTTCATCTGAGGTGCCACTGCGTTCACACTTCACCCCTGGTTTGATCGTGGTATGAGCACAACTTCAATTCTGATGTACACGTGGTTTGGTTTAATCTTCCTGGTCTAGTTCAGGTTTAGTTCAGGTTTTTGTCCCAATCTTCCCTCATCCTACAAACACTTCTGCTAAAAATGTCTGAAGACTAATATATGCAACATAAACAACACATGGGTAATTTAGTGCATGAGTTGAGTTTATTAAAGTAGATAAGATGGCCATTTATAGGCCTCAACGAATTATGAAATTGCCATATTAAAATGATCTTCTTTATCAGATTCTTCTCTAGGCATACGAACCTTTGAAAACAATGCACAAATATTTATCCATTTTTGTTTGTATCATATATAGTGCAAGATGTTGCTGCTGTCAGACTTTATAACAAACACTGTTAGCCCTGAACACGTGCAATACTGACTTAACCATGTGCAATACTGACTCAACCATGTGCAATTACTGTCGTACTCACACACAATAATGTCACATTCATGTGCATATAACTGATGTAAATAGAGTGTTTATTTGACCGTTATTCTTAGTATTAGTTTATTTTGTCTTATTTTTCCCCTCCATTCCTTATTAAGAAATGAGAAGTTTTGTCTATAGGATATTTGTTTATAAGAGTTCTTCTATTAAGAGTGTTTTTTAAACTTCCTATAAGTTATCTGTCCTTTTCCTCTGTATCTACTGCGTTGCAACAATTAAATTTCCCCATGTGTGGACAACAAAGGAATATCTTATCTTATCTTATGTCAATATATGAGCATTGTTAGGACGATATATTCTAGACTACTGCAGTCAGGATTTCAGAACGCGTCCCTCTAAATTATGTATTTATGTATTCATTATTTAATTAAGCAGTTCAGTTAAACTACTGTAGTGTACTTCGTGGACGTGCACGGTCTCATAATAACTCTTCGCAGGAGTAAACAGGTAAACACATCTTAACACATCTGGGGAAGAGAGTCATCATTCACATTTCTCCACTGTGGCCCTTTGTTCCTCGTGGGCGTCGCCGCGCTGGGGGTGTGTGCGTGCTGACGTCACCGCTCTGTCCCTTCTGTCAACGCCAAAATAAAACGAGCCAAAAACTTTTCCCTCGCGCTGGTAACTGAAAACACATGGCTTTCAGGCACCGGAGACGTGTCCGCGTCCCCGCCGGGCTCAGAGGCTTCCCGGGCCGTGGGGCTGTCGTGTGAGCAGCGGGGAAAGGCGCCGGTTTCTCCCCCTCCGCGGCGGTGATCCTTCTGCTTCTCGTGTTCTTGGGGTCTCAGCCGCGGCTCGCTCCTTGTTGTAGCCGTCTTGCTAGCTCACGTCAACTTGCTAGAAAGTGGAGCAGCGGCGGCTCTGACGGCAGCTCCTCCGCCTCCGCGGGCGCATGCGACGAATACAAGGTAAAACCCATCTTCCCGGTGCGTTTTGTCGGTGTGAATAACCCCCAAGAGCGGGCCTGTTGTTGTGTTTGTGTATCAACGTGTTTGCCCCACGTACACGTCCATTCTTCTACAGTCGAGTCTTGTGCTTTTCTTGTGCTCCTGCCGTGCCCCTGCCACGCTCCTGTCACTTGGCTCTTCACATTCACGTTCTTCCTTCATGGCTCATCTCCAGCGTGACCAGATGTGTGGGGTTGTGTGCATATGCTGCGTAGTTTAGCTTGTTGGCTAGTCGCTCCTCACCTGTGCCCGCAGGAGCCTGTGTCGTGGTGCAAACGGGCACTTTGTGCAGCGCTCCCGACATGTTATATAAAGCTTCCCCTTTGAACTGTGAGCGCAGGTTGTTGCAGAGGCTTCATGTGGACACAGACCTGAATGCTAATCCCAGCAGCTCATCAGCAGGAGCAGATGCAGGAAAGTGTGCAGTGAACTGTTGTTTCCTTCCTCATCTCCTCAGAGCCTGCAGAGAGCCACGTTTATTGCCTGGAGACTCTGGTGCCTCTGTTGCAATGCTGTACAGTGACACTGGGACTGTGCAGGGTTGGATTTCCAGAAGGAAAGGGCAGAAAACTGAACCGCTATTATTTATGTTTGGTCGATATGTCAGAGGGTCATGATCTGCTGACAGCAGCAAGACAGTCCTGTAGAACAAGGTCAAGCTTTGACACGTCTCCTGTACTGTGTGTGTGTGTGTTTGTATACTGTGTGTATGCTATGTTTGTGTGTATACTGTGTTTGTGTGTATACTGTGTTTGTGTGTATACTGTGTGTATACTGTGTGTGTGTGAGTGAGTGTATACTGTGTATGTCTGTGTATACTGTGTGTATACTGTTTGTTTGTGTGTGAGTGAATACTGTGTGTGTCTGTCTGTGTCTGTGTGTGTGTCCTCTCCCTCCATAGGCCGCCTGCACCAGGCTGTCAGGTGAAGAATGTCAGTGAATAATTCAGGCTCCCGCAGCATATGATCAGCGTGGCCCTGGATGTGCAGAGCTCCTGGGCCCTGGATGTGCAGAGCTCCTGGGCCCTGGATGTGCAGAGCTCCTGGGCCCTGGATGTGCAGAGCTCCTGGGCCCTGGATGTGCAGAGCTCCTGGGCCCTGGATGTGCAGAGCTCCTGGGCCCTGGATGTGCAGAGCTCCTGGGCCCTGGATGTGCAGAGCTCCTGGGCCCTGGATGTGCAGAGCTCCTGGGCCCTGGATGTGCAGAGCTCCTGGGCCCTGGATGTGCAGAGCTCCTGGGCCCTGGATGTGCAGAGCTCCTGGGCCCTGGATGTGCAGAGCTCCTGGGCCCTGGATGCAGAGCTCTGTCACAGCCTCGTCCTCTACAGTTTATTAAAGAGTTTACGACAACAATGACAACTTCTTCTGTTACATAACACCACCTTATCCACTTGTTTATATTTTTTATTGATTATCAATTTTATAATTTATAAAACCAGATTTGCAAGCAGTTCATATAGTAAACTATTTATGACAGTTTAGTAAATCGTAATTCCCCAGACGCTATTTTAGCTTGTCCCTAGAAGAGACAATAAAGTTTAACTGAACTTTATGGAAGGAGCCTGTACTTTTATTTCATTCAGAAACATTTAGAGAGAGATTTGGATGTGTGTTTGTAGGTTACGTCTGAAGCAGTTTGTCATATCATATGGTTCTAAGCTTTGTCTATAATGTACTGTACACATCTCCTATCTAGCCCGTTGTCCCATTCAAAGTCCAAAAGGCAAGGTCTCTTATCTCAGAGGTTGACTTGATGATTGGTCTTTGTATTGACTTCTGTCTGCCCTTGTGAGTTTGATCCTTCTGTTGTTCAGCCACAGAGCTAATAATCATTTACCATGAGATGGAAAATTTGACGATCAAAAACAAAGTGACTTTTTAAAACTATATTTTTTATATTATGATTCAGAGAAACCCATGTTTAATGGTGATAAAGCTGTATTTGTGACTGTGCTTCTTCCTCTGTGTGAACTATTGCCTCCGATGCTCCAAGCAAACTTCAAATAATGTCTGGTTTGGTCCATCACATCTTTGTATTTTAATCAATTTTGTGCCTTGTTTCCTGTTTTTCACACACAGTTAGCATGACACTGGACTTTAGGCAGTATAAATAGCCCTAATGTAGGCTGGAGTGCACATGCTTTAAGTGTCATGTGGTCAGTGGCTTTGCTCACTCTTTCTCAACGCTCAAATTCTGTCTCGGGCTGAAGCTGCAGTGGTCAGTTTGCACAAGCCTAATCTAGAATAAATGCCTGTAGATTGCTCCCTGTATTTGACCTCATGTCAGGTTTATCTGAACACAGAGCTGTGGTTTGTGCTTTGTGCACAAGTGGCTTTGGGGACAAAGAGCAGAAGTAATACAGTTTGGCCTCAGCTGCGCTCTTTTGTGGGAATAAATTGGACACATGGCCAAAAGCAAATGTCTTTTTGAGCCGGAGCTCTCTCTGTGAGTGATACGAGGGCCTTGTATTGTCATGTCACACTTGAATATTGACAACATATTTCATTATGAATTGAAATGGGGATCAGAGAAGGTGGGACATGCAGCAAATAGTCAGAGCCAGGATTCAAATGAACAAAACTGCTGCCGGCTGCACATGGGGCGGCATATGTGCTGCTCCCTTAACCACTCGACCCCCGGCAGCACAGATGAGTCACCATTGACTGGCCTTGGCCCCTGGACTGGTTCAACCAGTCAAAATGTGGCTGTGGAGAAGCACGAGACATGGTCTTCACACTGGGATTTAGTCAATGGATATAATAAAGATGAATCCAGTCCTAATGCATGAGATTCTTCTGTGACTTTAGAGTTCAATGTTTTAAAGGACCACTATGCAACTTTTCTGATAGAGGGTCCACTACCTTGTGTCCATGGTGATGGTAATACGTTTGTGTGTGTGTGTATTGTATATTTTATATACACCTCAACTGGCTCCTCTCGATTTGGAGGAGCAGTGGCTCTACTCCAAGCTCTCTTCCCGTGTGACTGAGCTCCTCACCCTATCTCTTGCGGAGCGCCCATCTGCCTTGCGGAGTTTTGCTTGTATCCGCAATCTTGTCCTTTCGGTCATTACCCAAAGCTCATGACCATAGGTGAGGTCAGGAACATAGACCGACCGGTAAATCGAGAGCTTTGCCTTTCGACTCAGCTCCTTCTTTACCACAACAGTCCAATGCACCGATCCAACTGTCGATCTCACGCTCCATCCTTCCCTCACTCGTGAACAAGACCCCGAGATACTTGAACTCCTCCACTTGGGGCAAAGACTCCCCGTCCACCTGGAGAGGGCAAGCCACGTTTTTCCGGTCGAGAACCATGGCCTCGGATTTGGAGGTGCTGATTCTCATCCCAGCTGCTTCACACTCGGCTGCAAACCGTCCCTGTGCATGTTGCTGGTCCAGGTTTGATGGAGCCATCAGATGAGATCCTGGGGTCCCCAAACCGGACACACTCTGACCCCTGACCACACCCTCCGACCCTTGACTGCCTTGAAATTCTGTCCATAACAACAATGAACAGAACCGGTGACAAAGGGCAGAGTCTAACACGCACTGGGAGCAGGTCCGACTTATGAAAACCACTCTGCTCCTCCTGAATCGGCATGAGATATTTTTAAATCTTTAAGCACTACATGGATTTGTGTCTACTGAGTTTTGACTTTTTCTTTCCCTCATATTAAACTTCTCAACACTATAGAAGGCCACTGTAATGTATTGTGAATCTAGTCTCCTCTGAGCAGGACATGAAGTGCCCTCTTGTCTGTCCGATGCAGTGAATGTGCTCGTCAGTCCAGTTTGGCCTGAGCACAGCCTCGTGTGACAGGAGTAATCCTCAAACTCAGAGTAAGCCTTTGTTTAGCGCTGGCAGGTGGAGGCGCTTCCCTCACTACAAGACCCTTCACTGCCATGTCCCCCCGAGCTCCGGGACTGAAGCAGCAGACTGTCAATCAAACGTCTTAAACCAAAGCACAGTAGAAGGAAATGGCACTGTAAGGATGTCAATTTGCTTCTATTTATTGTATTGTTCGGTCTCCTGGTGAATGAGTATCATGATTAATCAAGATTTATAGAAGAATATTTAAGCAATCCTTGCTTTGTTGGTGTTCTTAAAAACATCTCGACATTATACTGATTTTGATGCCACAATCGTACAACAAATATTTTCAACACTAAATGATAGTACTAGTGTTACCATGTGGTCTTAAAGGTTTTTAGTATGCGAGTATCATTCCAATACTGTTCAGGTACGGCCAGATTTCAACAGTAGCTTTAGTATTGATTTAGTATCCGTTATATTTTAGATGACCCTAATTAAAAAAAAAAAATTGTGATAATTGTTTCTTTGAATTGACTTTGGTTCGTCCAATCTGCCGGAATCAAGTGTTAATGTAATTTGATTCATTTTGTATTTTTTTTTTAAGAATGGAAGGTATTTCCCCTAAAAGCCTGACCTCTGGTCAAGAGAAGAGGAAGACAAGTAGAGGCTGTGATTGAGTGACAGCAACTGACAGCGACTGACCAGTGACAAAAAGTATAATGTATATATAAAGTAGATAATCACTTTACATGTTGTGCATCATTTTATTGATCTAAAGTTGATTACCGTATTTTCCGGACTATAAGTTGCACCAGCCAAAAAAAGAATTATAGAGAAGAGAAAAACATGTATAAGTTGCACTGGAGTATGAAATGCGGTTGCAAGTGTGAAAATAACAAATTATATCACATAAGTCGCTACGGAGTACAAGTATACAAGTATAAGTCACACCCGGGCCAAGACTATGAAAAAAGGTGCGACTTGTAGTCCGGAAAATATGGCACGTTGAAACCGGTCCATTGTAACCTGGATTATTTAAGGTCCAAACTGCAAAACTTCTAAACCTTGTCTCATTTATTGTGACATTTCACTGTAACCAGCAACCATTTTTTTGTTAAAGTGGCTACGCGTCAGATGAGGGATGTGGGTGAGGATAGAGGTCAGGCACTCGAGTCTCAGCTGCAGGACAATACGTGATCACTCAAACTTGATGCTACTGCTGCTTTTAACGGTGGCTGGTGCATTTACCCCTGTATCATTCTATCAAACTACAACTTTGACACAAAATCATGAAGAGGAAACACTGTTGTAGCTAATTTTCAAGCTCATGAAAGTTGATTTTACAGGACATGTCCCCCTTTTTAAAATGGCTGCCAATACATAATATCGTCTGTTCAGTAAGTTGAGGTATAATGTTGTTTCTGAGCTGATTTTGGTGACGTGTTTGTTTGTGGGCAGGAGCGGGGCCGGGCAGGAGCGGGGCCGGGCAGGAGCGGGGCCGGGCAGGAGCGGGGCCGGGCAGGAGCGGGGCCGGGCAGGAGCGGGGCCGGGCAGGAGCGGGGCCGGGCAGGAGCGGGGCCGGGCAGGAGCGGGGCCGGGCAGGAGCAGATAGGAATACATATCGAGTGCAAACAGCCGTCACCGGAGCAGCTCTGTTTGACCTTAGACTCACTTCACGTGTCAGATGACCGTCTCCTCTGAGCGTGTGACACATTCATAACATCCTGTTGCGCGCCAAAGAACTGGTGACTTGTCAAGTCTAAGCGTGATGATGAGTTTGTGTGGGTTGAACGTTTGTGTTGCTTTTTCAGACCCTGTAATTGTCTGTTGTTCAGTCACTGTAGCGGTGATAATAACGGGCGTGGCAGCAGCAGCAAACTTTATCATTTCGTTGGCGACGGATGGACATTTTGAACAGCATTGGTTACATTTGTATATTCTTTGTTCTTGCTTTAAAATAAAAATGATATACTGTCAATTTGATGTTTTTATAGGTTCTTTTTCAGCAGCCAAACAGTGTTGTTGTTGTTTTTTGTGGATTTTAATGGCGGCTGACAGCCAACTGCAAATGCAAAGTTTTACCCCAAATCTATTGACACTTTGCAGGAGGAACTACACTTGTGTTAATGGAGGAAAGTTCTGTAGTTGCCATGGTGACACAGGGCACACATAAATAAGTTTTTAGATGGACACAAATTTGATTAATATGCAGTGTTTATGTGTGGTTTTCAACAGAAAAACGCTTGACTTCTGCCTGTGACTTTAATGCTTATGAAACAAGCAAACTTAATGCCACAAATCTGCTTTACCTGGTGTAACTATGGTCGAGTTGTGACGGCTTCAGACAGAGCTAAAGCCGGCGATATCATGTGAAAATTTGACATTATAAAGTGCATCAACTTCTGTTCTGTCTTTTACTGCTATAAACTAGTATCTCTAAACCATTTAATTTAAATTCCATTTTCTACAGCCATTTATAGCCGCCATGCATTTTGTAATAGATTTGAGTGACGTCATTACCTAGAATTTTCCAGTAATTCTTCTTTCTGAGCTCAAAGCTAAATAGTCTTTCAGAAAGCGTAGCGTTTGAAGTGGCGCAGCAGCTGCCCGCGCACCGTGTGGCTCTGGAGTTTGAACCCGTTTGCTTCAACTTGACAATCCTCTTTTCTTCCCTCGCTCGGCCTTTTGTTGTCTTCCCAGGGATTTGGCTGTGTCCTAAACAACTGGCCGTAATCCCCCCCCTTTTTACTAAATATTCATAATAACGCTCTTCTTTCTTCCAGCGCCTGAATGCCCTTTCACGCACTGTACTCTGCCTCGTACAGGGAGCGTTCACCACTTCACTGGCCTTGCACCTTCAGGCTCCGGTCTTATTATGAAGTCCTCATTGTTGCACCGCTCCCTCAAGGCGGTTCAAACATTTCTAGTCGTAGTAAAAGTTGTCTCCACTGAGCCAACTTCCGCAGGGATCATTAACCATTGCACGACTCTTGTTTTTACTCCCGCTTCACCGCCTCCTTTCTCTCGTACTCCACAAAACACTGCATTGTAATAACTGTTCCTATTTTTTTTCCTCCTCCTGCCACTTATGTGTCGCCCCTGCTTTAGGCCTAGTCACCCTTTTCGTGTCGCACTCGTCTCCTGGCCCCGCCCTCCTGTCCCAAACGCTACCGTCGCTCACTCCGGACAGCCTTCATCCTGCTTTTTCTCTCTTTCCGCCTTCTTCTTCTGTCCTGGCGTGTCTTCTCTGTGTGTGCGTGTGCCTCCCCCGGATTCCGCCCGCTGTTACGAAATGATTGACGGCCGCCTATTGAACCGGTCCACGTGTGTCTCCTGTCCCCCCCCTCACGTCCCCCCCCGCTCTGATCCGCAGGCGAGTGATGGACGCGAGAGAGCTGACGGTGGTGGCGGGCAGCTTCGTGGGGTTCCAGCTCCTCTGCTCGGCGGTCTGCCCTCTCCTCTCCGCCGCCATCTCCTCGGGATACGCTCTGCTGCCCTCGCACAAGCACATCGAGTGGAACTCCCGGTGGGTCACGCGCACGAACTCCGATCGATTCGCGCGTACGTTCAAAATGACGCTATTCCCGTTACGCAAACACTTAGTTTTGTCGCAGCTTCTTGAGTCAAAAATGAGCGGCAATCAAAAACAAATTGTATTAAGTCGTTTGCGTATTTTTTATCTGAATAAAGCCACAGACACGATGACTTTTCTCCAGATGCGCTAATGTACAGCATTATCTCCCTCCATGGGAGTTTGGGCCGTAAAAGACTGTTAGCCGTCCAACATTAATAATTGCTGAACGTATTATTAGAGTTCTGCTTGGTAAATTATTGATATTTATGGACTGGAATTCAAAGTGTTATTCTCTACATTTTCTCATTTACGATGCTGTTGTGGTTGTTACTTGCACCTCTTGTAGACTCCATCTCTTTGTATCCAAGGCAATGATATTTAAAAAAAACTCAAATCTGTCACGCCCTATTGGTAATACACATAATAATTTAAATCCATTCATTTTTATTTTGCCTGTGAAAGGAAGCTAATGCTGCATGCTGGGTTTCCAGTTTTTCCGACCTATAAATTTCTCCTTTGTGCCCAGTGTTTATTCAAGTGTCAGAACAACCTCTGGCAGGTAAAGTGTGTTTAATTTCACTCGCATCAGCAATAAAAGCTCCCCGTCGTCTCGGCCCAGGAGCAGCCCGGAGCCTGTTTCAAAGCAAATTGTTGTTCTACAATTAACTGCTGCTAAATGCATCATTAAAAAGCCATCACGACGCTTCAAGTAGTGTTCATTCGACACTGTCTGGGGGATATTTGCTGTCCTTCAAAACCCTGCCATTCTATTCACCAACACGCTGCGTGACATACGATCACCTACAGGCCTTGACCCGTCAGCGGCGTCACAAACACTGAAGCGTACAGACATTTTAGCTCTTTACAATGACGCGGCATATGATCTCTTAAATCAGGCATGTCCAAACTAGGGCCCGGGGGCCGAATGCGGCCCTTAAACCAATTTTTGTTGGCCCATCGCAATTGCGTCAAATGCAAAATGTCGAATGATTCACTTTGTCATTCAATGTTTGTGGCCCTCTGCCCCGTTTAAGTTTCAAAATGCGGTCTTAAATGATCCTGTGGAATGTTGGGGCAAAGCAAGAACAGCTCCATGGAGACTGGACCCTTCATCCGAAAAGTCAGGTCTGTGGAGAGATGAGCCCCCTAACAGATGTTTTTTTTTGGGTGCAGTAAAAAGTATTAATTGCACAATGTTCTGTGATGTTGTAGAATCCCTCCACTTCTGTGAACGCTGCTCCTCGTAACGCAACCTTTTTACCAACCGCTTTGAGACTGGTTCCTCCCATCAAATTAAAAGTCTTAAGCCCAAAATGTTCTGCAGACTTAACTTTCAGAAAAAAAACGCTGGAGTTTTCTCGGTTATTGCCCTTCCAAAAATAACAAAATGCATAAAAAAAAAAAAAAAAAAAAAAAGCTTTCCTTCCTCGTTGCTGATAATGTGAAATAAGAAATCAGCGAATCCTCCCGCAGATCTGATGGGACATGCACTTTGTCCAAAACAAAGCCTTGCAGAGGTGTGACATACTAATGAGCTGTACAGTTTAGGAGAGTCATCACCTCTGAGACGGCGCCCGCGGCAAACCTCAGTTTGTGAGAGCGCAGCTGTGATCCGAGCGCAGAACTTCCATGCACAAACTTCCAGGGTCCAAGTTCACAGGGCACTGACCCCAGTTATGAAGGATGTTTTCCTAACTTTACAATTTGGCTTTGGTCATATTCACATTCTTCTCCTTTTCAGATGACCTCGGTTCAACTTGTATGCTCATATTTTCATTATACAGGCTATTGAACAGAATATTTAAAACCAGGTCATAGGCCACACTTTTACTCCAGAGTTGGTTATTGTTGCGTAACATCCAAGATCCTTTGTTAGAATCTTTAAACAAGATAAAAAAAAAGAATGAAAAGATGTCGTAAGTGAAGTATTTTGGCGTATAGTGCGGTCATACATCGCTGTAACAGTTCCTCTGATGGTCACCGCGTTTGTTCAACGTTTAATAATGAAGCTGTTGCCTAGCTACTTCATTTTTGAACATTGACCTGAAATAGTCTAATTTTGTTAGTTGATCCACCCTGAGTATAGGGTAAAATTACAACTCATTTGATAAAAACTTTTGTAAGTATTAATTGGGGCTCTACAGTCACACTTTTTAATTGGATGAAAATGGTATAAAAGTTCAACTATTTTAAACACGGTTATGGGGGGAATAAATAAAAATACTGTAATAGTCGTTATAGTTTACATTTTTTAAAGAGAACTTGTTTATGAGATTACTCCTATAAATGTAATGACTGGTGGTTTATTATATAATCAGTGCAACGGGGCTTTATTTAGCTGTAATTTCCAGGTGGAGGTCGTTCAGTTTAACAATGTCGGTGTATGAATGGCAGCGAATAAGCGTTATTTCCTCATTAATCACAGTATAGTCTAAATATTCAATTAGTCCTATTGATTTGAGCTCATGTAACAGCAGTTGGCCCCTTTTTACTCCAGGCATTTTAACCATCTTCCCTTGTAAATAATATTCCAACTTTGTTTTTTTGTAAGAGCCAAGAACGGATCAAAGAACAGCTGCAGTGTTGGCAGCATATTTTCCCAGAGCAGAAATATTGACACGGTTTCACACAACTTCCTCCTCCAGCTGAATCCCTCCAGCTTGTTCCGTTCGGAGACATTTACAGTGCCCTCCATTTACGCACTATTGGCATATGGTTGAAACCGGCTTTACAAATTGTCCCGTTTAAAAAAATGTTGGGCAAAAAAGCTCTTCCGTAACTGAAGAAACGTGCGCCGGTGCCAGAGATATTTGCTATTTTCAATTGAGCAAAATGTCAACCTACGGAATGACTGGATTGGATGGATTCCAAGCAGGACTTTTAAGAGTTTTAAGAGTTTCACTGGATGTGTTCTACAGTCGATTCCATTTGGTTATCTTTGTCCAGTGCAGGAGGATTGTTCCACACTGTGACCTTTTTTACAAATCTGGCGAAATTGCAGAAGTCGGCTGGGTCTTTGGGTCAGAAAGTCGACCAAAAACTAAAGTTGCGTATAGATTTTTATCAAGGCTTCCACTGTGAAAGGCGGAGGTGCAGTTGTGGTTCTGTCGCGCTGGACTCAGACCTCAGACGGGCTCCACGGACGGACGGACGGCAGCTGTGACCGCAACACCTCTGATAAAGAATATCTGCAGTGGCCACTCGATAAACCGCTCCAAAGGTCAGGGGTGATGCTGCATCTGAGGAGATAAACAGCGGTTACACTCACGTGGACCAGAGCGGAGAATACAGACGTCAGGCAGAGACTGGATCGGCGCTGACGTGTATTACCTGTGTAAATGTTCTGTCCAGAAAACACTAACGAAGGAAAACTACTGCACTAACTTAACTATGAGAATAGGCCTGTCACAATAAACGACAATACTGGGAAAAAATCTGTTCCGGCAAAGCACTGATGCAAGGATAAGAAACAAGATAAGCCCTTTTTTCTAAATCTACAGTATTGTACAGTACAATGAATACACAGCAGAATGAAACACTTGGTAGTTAGTATCTGTGACGTTTAAGTATGCAAACCTCTACATCTCAATTGCTCTAGGAAACAATATTCTTATATCATCTGCACACAGAAAACAACAGATATTATTTGCGTGACATGACATGGCCTAAAACGACATCGGAATGACATGACCTGACCTATGTCCCCATTACACTACAAAGAGTTCATTTATTAAGCGATGGAAGGTGCAGTAATGATCTTATCTTACAATTGACCAATAATGATGAGTAATGGTTTCTGGAAGAGTTTACAACCTCACCTTTTTGCCTGTATTTATTATCTATTTAAAGCAGGCATGTCCAAACTACGGCCCGGGGGCCAAATGCGGCCCTCAGACCAATTTTTGTTGGCCCTCCAGCTTCCTGCTATGTCGGCCCAAACAACAAAAACTAATACTTTTTTACTGTGAAATTGGAAAATTCAGGCATATTGATGTTATACCAACCTAATATTAATGTTCTAGGTCTAATTAAAGGTGTGGAGGCTCATCGCAATTACGTCAAATGCAAAATTTCGAATGATTCACTTTGTCATTCAACATTGTCAAGTTGTTTGTGGCCCTCTGCCCTGTTTAAGTTTCAAAATGCGGTCCTTGGTGAAAAAAGTTTGGACACCCCTGATTTAAAGCAATAGGGCTGCACATTTTATCACAATATCAAAATCCGTATTATAGAAGTAGCATAGTTTCAGTATCTCTGCACTCGGGGCTAAAACGTTACTATTTTACTCTGAAAAGTACTGTAAAACGTGCATCTTCAGCCGTCTCGCCCGCCTCATTCTGCTGTTGTCTCAGCAAAATCGAAATACATTTTGGTCCATTAAAACCGACTAAAGACTGACCGCCCTAACCTTCATGTGAAATATTGTCCCAAGAAGTTTATTTATTGTTCTCTCTTGTCTTCTTTTCAGGATTGTGTCCACAGTCCACGCCCTGATCGTAGGCTTCTTTTGTTTGTACATCCTGTGGTTCGACGATGCAGTGAACGCCAACCCAGTCTGGTAGGCAAAACTCACAGCTTTATAATATATGGTATACAATGCAATTCAATAGTCTAATTACCATTATTTTCGCTCTTCTCCATACATTACATTTCCGAGTTTTCCCACCGCTCTAAAAGTTGAAGTGTACACGAATGCGGTAGTGGGCGTTTGTGTACTCCGTGTACTGGCAATTAGGCAGAATATAAGCAGCCTCGCAATCAAAACGGGACGGGCTCCAACCGCCCACGATCTGTGACGGGGAGGAGGGCTGAGAAGAATCGACACATTCGCAGCGAAGGACAATGGTACACGTGCAAATCCAGTCCCGAACCACGAACCGGCACGCAGTAGATCTAGCCTCATCATTTCTTTCCCAGACTGCTGTGTTTTTAGATGTTTACATTACATTCTGTATTTAAATGAGGTCTGCAAAAGACTAGAAGTAAATGAGATGTCACGAGAAGATGGATGTCTTCATACAGCATTCTATTTTGTGTGTGGAGGGCGGTGGTAAAAAAATTAAAAGGGAATGTACAAGTAGGCAACAGCGTGTTCTCTGATCGTACGGCGCGGCTGTGTTTAAGGATGGATGAGTCCCCAGGGAGCTGTAGATCCCCCCCAGATTTAAACTTTCATTATTGTCTTACTGTCTGCGCCCCGTCTCCGCTGCCGACAGTGGATTTTTCTCTCTTTTAGCAGATGAATCCACACTTATTGTAAAGTCATTCGTCCAAACGTCACGGCGCTCGTCTTTGCCGCCTAAAATTGCAGAATCTACCTCTCCAACCGGATTTCTTTTCATAGCACACGCCCCCCCCCCCCCCCCCTTTCCTCTCTTCTCCCCCCCCCCATGAGGCTTTTGCTGAAGCCTCATGCAACCCCTTCGTCTGGCTCGGAGCGCGCGGTGGAATCAATGCAACACACACGCCTCCCCTGGTCGTATTGTGTGGCTCCGGGCTCCGCAGCTGACGAGCGAGTGGGGGATGGGGGAGGCGGATTCAAGACGCTCCGGCTCAGTTTGTGACCGGGCTGTGCGCCGAGCGTGTTCTGAGGAAAGTCTGTGCATCTACGACCGTGTGTGCACCGGCGCTGCACCAATTGAATAAGGTTACAAGCTGCAGTGAAAATAGGCTTTTTTAGTTATGTTAGTCATGTCTCAAATGGCTTATTATTTTGGAATTTCCATGAGCATTGATGCTTTAACCATAATTGAATCTGAATCCAAAGCTGTTTAAAGGTGTACTATGTAACCTTTATGTGGAGGTTTTGCCACCTGCTTGTCTGAAATGTTCCACAATATGGCATTGTACTTTAGATGTATGGATATATACAGTCAGATATATGGAAAGGCCCCACAGTAAAAGTGGAGCGTTTAACAATAAAAACGCCTGTATGGTCTAATGAAAGATGATGCCAAACAATGGAACTTTCCACGCAAAGCAATTACATCTCCATGGAGACCAACTGACGGTGGACATGTTTCAAAGTGTGATGTATTGATGTATGAAATATCACAATAAGCTGTGATATTGAACTGACTTTATGCCACTGATGTGATAAAAACCCAAAAGACTGAGAATCCCAGAAAACATGAGTGTTTCATTCTGCCATTTATTAGTTTTATCTTGGGTGTTTTGAAAGGCGCTTGCAAAAATATAGTATTTAAAATCTATCACATCCATCGAGTCAACTCTCTGCTACCAAAAAATAACGCAAAATTCCCCACTTATGCAAAGAATGCATACTCGACACTAACAATAAGTTGATTTAAGTAAATATTGTCTCAGGCGTCCCCCCCATCCATAAAATAGTGCATACATTAGGCTGGCTATTGCCTAGTACCTCATGATATAATGCGTCCCTCCATACATGGTCCACTCTACGATACAAATCCCGATACACGTCCTGATTCATGGATATCCATTCAAACCGGTGTTAAAAACGTTTGCTAAAATGATGTTTTGATAGAGTAGAGTAGATTTCATGTTCATCTGTCCTGTCAGAATACAACTGTCCTAGGACAAAGTCACATTTTCAGCTCCTCAGATTCAGCAGTCTGTAGGTTCAGAAGTGTAGAACTGTCTAATGACTTCATGTTTACTTCACGCTTCTCTGTATCGATACACGAGAAGTCCATCACAATATAGCACTATATCGAGCACAGCCCGACTTACAGACTTCTACAGTGTACATAACTACACCTAAAAAAACTAAATTACTGCCATTTCTACCTTGTGTCTAAGTAGGTACTAGTACAACCACTTTAGTGTGACACCTCCGGTCATCATGTAGTGTTCAGGTTATGAGTTGCATCCATGTAGTTTGTCCTGTTGAGCATCAGACAAAGGGTTTACTCGAGTACACCAGCCCCTGCCTTTGCCACTATTCTATATTTGATCACTTGCATTGTGTGAACTAGCTGCAAGTTATGAAACGAAGGGATCACATCGAAGGGAAAACTGTTGCATATAAAATTGACCAAAACCCTTAATGTTTGGAGCGTTCTGATTATGTGTAGAACGAGCACAGCCAAACTGAACTCGGCACTTGAAAGTTGCTCATAGAAGACTAACAGGATCTCAGTACAGAGAGACACGACCCCCTGCAGGCTCCACGTCCCCCTCCAGAGTCCAGGTGTTCTCTAAAGCTCATTCGCTTTCCTCCTCTTTTATCTGGCCTTTTCCCCCCGTGGACCAGCGGAACGATCTCTCACACTCTCTGCTCCAGCGGTCACTTCTCGTAGCCCTCCTATTTCTCAACTTCCCCGCTTGAACGTCCAGCCCTGTTACAACAGCAAAGCCCTAATTCTCCATCAATCTGATTGCATTAGGGCATTGTTAAGAGGTGTCACGCTGCCTGCTTTGTTCACAGCACTTGGCTCCGCAGAGGCCGCGCACGCTGCTGTTAGGGACGGGACATTGTCGACTGTTTTGCAGCAGGTTTAACTGCTGCGGCTGCCAACTCCGCTCCGGGATCCAGTCTTAATCCAGGCGGGCAGGCTCGGTCACTCACCGCTATCCTGGGTGCACTTGATTGGCTTATCTGGACCTTAACTTGAACACGCAGTGGGAAAGTGAAGGGGGAAGGGGGTCATCTGAGGAGAGAGGGGGGCAGTTCATTCCAGTTTAGACCCAGATTTTCATTCTGTGGCCTCAGAATTGGAACGGTTTCAAGAGTTCTGTGTCTGTAAGTAAACTTAACCTTTTGACTTTTACTCTGCAAACTTTGCTCTACAACTTATTGGAAAACACATTCCCTTGGTGCAAATGCTTTGTGTTTTGTCTATGTAAAAGTATTATTAGGTTTTGAGCGTTTCAGTGGTGGTTTAGTGGTTCATTGTGTGGCACATATTACCACCTTGGCGTTGTGGATTTGATTCCTGGCCTCGGCCGTTTGTATATTTGTATTAACTCTTTCTCCCAAAGCTTGCTGCAGATGTCCAGTCCATTCAAAGCTTGCAAAATAAGGAGACTCTATCTTATCGATTTGCTGTAGTTGTATATTAGTTAACGAGGCGTGTGCAATTCCTAAATGTATCAATCATATTTTGGAAACGATATTATGGCAATCTGACCTGTGCCTGTAAATGTCTTGGTCGAAGTTAAAGTCCTGCATAAAACTTGAATCGACTCTTTAAAATTAACTGCCCAAGTACAGGAATGTCACTTTGTTCCCTTTAAGTTTTTGTTATGCACATATTATTTTCAATGTAATGTTTAATTGTGTCTACTGTATTTTTTATTTTTTTTGACACATTTCCCACGTTTGGATCAAACCTTCAATGCCCTGGTCAGTGTTTACATCCAGTGCATCTCTACCATAGACTCAGTTTGACCTCTGTGTAAAAAGAGTTTTTATATTTCATCCATGGCCAACTTCCTGTCAGTTAGGCTTCTATTGAGAGAAACTGTTATCGTTCCTCTACATTAAACCCAAGCTGGGGCCCTCTAATTGGATTATTGGGAAGGCTCTAAAGCAGCCTCCAGACTCTGGGACTATCAGTCCATCACTGGACTAGCCAAGATCCAGTTTGCTGCCCTTTTCTTTAAGTGCGAGGTAAAGTGATCTGGCTGATGGGTTAACAGAGTGTGTGGAGCTATCCACAGTAACACGTATACAATAAATGTATACATTTCAGTGTCTGTTTGTCATGGTGCCATAAAGCAAGAGAGAATTGGACATGACATGAAATGCCTCACTTGCAAGTATTTCAAAACATTTTTACACATGATATTTAGCACCTGTTGTTGCAAGTTATGAATTGAAATTATACCAGTTATTTTTGAAGGGGTTCCCAAAACTTTTCGCGACGTTGTTTTCACCTGATCCCCACAGACGGAGGCTGAAGCTCTCAAACCTGTAGCGTGGACTTCTAAAGCTGCGTTCAGACCGCGGCGTCCAATTCGCGCCCGTCGCAGGAGTTCGACAGAGCGAGCAGAGTTTAGTCAATTTCATGATTTGCTCCAAGAGCTGCGTCTTGAGGATTTTTAAAAATCAAATCAAATCAAATCAATTTATTTTTGTAAGGCCCAAAATCACAACAACAGTTGCCTCTGAGGGCCACAGGGAGAAATGAATCAACAATGTCTGTGGTGGCGATGGAGTCAGACAATGTCTGTGGTGGCGAGGGACGATGTCCCAGGGTCCTCTGTCCTTAGACTCTCCTTCTCGGCCAGGAAAAACTACAAAAAAAACCTCTTTGGGAAAAAAGCGTAGAAACCTGGAGGAGTTCCAGTGAAGGAGAGATCCGACTCTCACAGACGGACAGACGGACACGAGGAGACTGGAGCTGGACCCACTCTTCAGGCAGATGAGGGACCGACTGAGGCGAGCTGGACCCACTCTTCAGGCAGATGAGGGACCGTCTGAGTCGAGCTGGACCCACTCTTCAGGCAGATGAGGGACCGACTGAGGCGAACTGGACCCACTCTTCAGGCAGAAGAGGGACCGTCTGAGTCGAGCTGGACCCACTCTTCAGGCAGAAGAGGGACCGTCGGAGTCGAGCTGGACCCACTCTTCAGGCAGATGAGGGACCGTCTGAGGCGAGGTGGACCCACTCTTCAGGCAGAAGAGGGACCGACTGAGGCGAACTGGAGCCACTCTTCAGGCAGATGAGGGACCGTCCACACAGGGCAGGGACCACTTCACCAGGGGAGGGGCATCTGGGTCCACAGGTCCTCAGGAGTGAGAGAAAGAAAAGAAGGCGGTGAACAGTTTGCAAGTGGAATCAAAAAATAAATATTGTTTGATAGCATAAGTAGTCAGAAGAAGAAGAGGATAGTGCTCAAGCTGTCATACTTCCCCCAGCATAGTTACTCCTAGGGCAGCATAGCTGAAGCTGTGGGTTTATCTTTCTGTTCCTAACTACTCTGACCATAAGCGATTTCGAAGAGGAACGTTTTAAGCCTGGACTTAAATGAAGAGACTGTGTCAGCATATTTAACATGGGTCGGGAGCTGATTCCATAACACAGGAGCTTGGGAGCTAAACGCTCTACCTCCTACAGTACTTTTAGAGACTCTTGGCACCACCAGAAGGCCGGCATTCTGAGAGCGAAGAGCTCTGTTTGGATGATATGGTTCTATAGCATCTTTGAGGTAGGATGGGGCCATGTCATTTATGGCTTTGTAGGTCAAGAGTAGAATTTTGAATTTGATTCTGGACTCGACGGGGAGCCAGTGAAGAGACTTCAGCACTGGCGTAATGTGCTCTCTTCTTTTTGTTCCTGTTAGTAATCTTGCTGCTGCATTTTGAACCAGTTGAAAGCTTTTTATGGAGCTTTTAGGACACGCTGTGAGCAGGAGTTACAGTAGTCTAATCTAGTCGTTACAAATGCATGGATAAGTTTTTCGGCATCACTTTTAGGCAGGATTCTTCTGATTTTGGCGATGTTGCGCAAACGGAAATAGGCTGTTTTACAAGCTTGATTTATATGAGCTTTAAATGAGAGCTCCTGGTCAAATAAGACTCCAAGGTTTCTTACAGTAGAACTGGAGGCTACACTGACATTGTCCAGTGTGACTATCTGCTCAGATAGAGCGTGACTATCTAAAATCGTTGCGGGGTTTGTTTTGGGTCCTCTTCTGGGTTGCCAGGGACAAACGGATACTACAGCGCATTGTGCCTCTGCTGAGAAAGTGCTCGGCTGCAGACTTCCTTCTCTAAAGGACCTGTACATCTGCAGGACTCTGGGACGAGCAGGTCGAATCACAACCTTCTCACCCTGGACATGGACTATATGGGCCACTCCCCTCAGGCAGGAGGCCACTCCCCTCAGGCAGGAGGCCACTCCCCTCAGGCAGGAGGCCACTCCCCTCAGGCAGGAGGCCACTCCCCTCAGGCAGGAGGCTACGGTCCATCCGGACCAGAACCTCCCGTCATAAGAACAGTTTCTTTCCCTCTGCTGTTGGACTCATGGACACTTCTTTAACACTGTCACTTTAACTATGATTTAATCACTCACTGCACTGTTCACTTTCTGCAATGTAAATTTAACTGTAAATGTTGTGTATTTTTTATGATATATATGTTACTTTGTTTTATGTTGCACCAAATCACCAAAGCAAGTCCCTGTGTTTGTGAATATTGTTCATTGGCAATAAACCGTTTGATTCTGATACAAACGCGAGCTGAGGTTCTGCAGCTGAAAGAGTGTCAATAGTGAATAATGAATTTTCTCCTGTTAGAGCTCAAAGCACATCTAAATGTGAAAACACTTCTTACAATCTCATAACAAGTATAAAGGTCGGCAACTCTGACCCCTGACATCCAAAAGCAAATAATCACAGGTTTTCGACCTGAAGAGCGCTGCAGGCTCCACACTTCTGACTGACACTGACTTTGGCCTTGTCCACAGCTGAACCTTTTCTCTCCAACTCTTTCTGAGTCTGTGTTTTGAGGAAATGAATTGTTGTGGGCTTTGTTCATACAGTATGGAGTATGTAGTCACATGACCTATGCCACTGACACAGGGATCATGTGTCCACTGAGGCTGATGAGCCCAACGGTCAGAACAAGTGACCAATACAAACGTCTTTAAACCTGGTCAAAAGAACATGGAACATTTGAACTCTGGCTTGTTGATTCTCACTAAATATATCTAACAATCTTTTTGTGACAATACTTTTTTTTTGTTTTTGTTTGTGGTACCAGTACATTTTGTTATGGTTCTTTTTGTCATTATATAATTATTAATACAAGTTTAAATCAAATAGCATTTCTTTGACTAAAAAAATATATATATATTTTCATCCTGCACATACGTGTGTATATGTATATAGTATTGAGAAACACCTGTTAACTCCACATTTAGCTGTATTTTAGGAAAAACAGCATTTCTTAAACTGAAAAGGGAAAACTGTTCTCATTTCCTCTCCGTAACAATAAAGTCTCCGTAATTGGCCTCTGTTCAGTTCCTAATACTGTAGATGATGATAAAGGCTTTATAACCCAGAGCTCTTGTGCTTCCACAGGGGCGACCCCAGCCTGGTCAAGTTAAATGTAGCTATCACATGTGGCTACCTTCTCTACGGTAAGCCCCGCCTCTGAGCCCCGCCTCTGAGCTCCGCCTCCTCTGAGTGTAGAACTGTTACAAACTATTGTTGGATCCGCTCTCAGACTTCTGCTCCTCTTTCAGACCTCGTGCTGCTGGCCTGTAACTGGAGAGCTATGGGAGACACCTTTTTCCTCTGTCACCACTTGGCGGCGCTCTATGCATATGGTTATGTGCTGGTAAGGCCTCATTCATGGACATCTTTTTTCTTTTCTTTCAGCATTGAAAACATTTGGCAAACTCTTGTTCCATTTAGTTTAACTTTAACAAATGCCTAATTGTTTGTGTGATATAAAAATGGCAAAACTAATGCAACTGAACAATGACCAAAGCAAGAATGACTCTCGAATGAAAAGGTTTGTTTGTTTTCCAGACACGTGGCGTACTTCCATATTTTGCCAACTTCCGTCTTATTTCAGAGCTTTCCACACCATTCGTAAACCAAAGGTAAGTTTATTGCACATGTCATTTTCTGTTTTTCCATTTCTAAAGTTGTATCAATCCTGTGTCTTGTCTTCTCTGCTGCAGGTGGTTCTTTGAGGCATTAAAATACCCGCGCTCGCACCGTCTGGTGGTGCTGAACGGATTGGCCATGGCGGTGGTGTTCTTCTTGGTGCGTATAGCGGTCATGCCTTCGTACTGGGCCAGTGTCTTTGCCACCTTCGGCACGCCGGAGTTCGAGCGGCTGGGTTTGGGTGCCCAGGTGGCGTGGATTACCTCCTGTATCGCACTGGACATCCTGAACACAATCTGGATGTACAAAATCACACGGGGAGCGTACAAAGTGCTGATGGGCACAAGAGGGAGGAAGGAGAAGGACAAAGTCGAGTGTTCTGACAAAAAAGATCATGTCAATAACCACACGGACTGAGACGGAGCAAATGTAGAGTCAAACAGAACTCTACAACCTTTGGGCTTCTGAAAGTGACTGAAAGTAAGTGGCTGAAGGTGGCGTCAGGGGCTAAGACTCCTCAGGGTGCTCCCCCACAGGAGGCGGCTTCTCCCTCTGGCACCAGCCATGGAGGTCTCACTCAGAGCTCAAACACTTCTACCAAGTGGTATGGTACATGTCCAATCATGCAGAGGATTTATATAGATTCATAAATCAGACTTTGTTGCAAGAAGCGTCCCCAAAACTTGTGTTTAGCTCTTTGTTTTTCATGCTTCGAATCATAGAATACAACTCAGGAGTTTTTCCAAATCAAAGCAGCTGCTAATGTGATTGAAATGTTGCTTGAATCATTTCAATTGGTTTTCCTTGGCATGGATTTCTCACTAAATCAAAGATACTTTGGAATATGAAATGTGTCATTCCCAAATCTGTTTTGGAAAAAGAACTGCACCCAAATTCAACTTTTTTTTAACTTGCATTTGTTTTATAAATATTTGATTATTTTAAACCCTTTTTCAGCTTTGGATATGAACAAACAACATTTTTGAGAGAATGTAAGCCATAAATGTTTCATTATGCTCTCATTAGGCTGGCAGAGCATCACAAATACAATCTGCCAAAGCAGCGGCAAGATGTAAATATTTTACTCCTCAAACCACTTTGGTTTGTTGAAGGAAAACTCCAGATGTACTGTACCTCTTGGTGGATTATACACAAGCCTAAAGCACACCTTTCCTGGCCATATCATCACTCACATCACTCACATCAGTCCTGTCCACAAACTTCAGCCAAAGCCCAATCCTCTGAAGTGCCTGCGGACGACAGGAAAGCAATAACGCCCCAGCGCCGCTCGTTCCTTTCAGCCGCCTCCTCCTTCCCTTCAGCCTCCTCCTCCTTCCCTTCAGCCTCCTCCTCCTTCCCTTCAGCCTCCTCCTCCTTCCCTTCAGCCTCCTCCTTCCCTTCAGCCTCCTCCTCCTTCCCTTCAGCCTCCTCGTTCCCTTCAGCCTCCTCGTTCCCTTCAGTCTCCTCGTTCCCTTCAGTCTCCTCGTTCCCTTCAGTCTCCTCGTTCCCTTCAGCCTCCTCGTTCCCTTCAGCCTCCTCGTTCCCTTCAGCCTCCTCGTTCCCTTCAGCCTCCTCCTCCTTCCCTTCAGCCTCCTCCTCCTTCCCTTCAGCCTCCTCCTCCTTCCCTTCAGCCTCCTCCTCCTTCCCTTCAGCCTCCTCCTCCTTCCCTTCAGTCTCCTCGTTCCCTTCAGTCTCCTCGTTCCCTTCAGTCTCCTCGTTCCCTTCAGCCTCCTCGTTCCCTTCAGCCTCCTCGTTCCCTTCAGCCTCCTCCTCCTCCTCCTTCCCTTCAGCCTCCTCCTCCTTCCCTTCAGCCTCCTCCTCCTTCCCTTCAGCCTCCTCCTCCTTCCCTTCAGCCTCCTCCTCCTTCCCTTCAGCCTCCTCCTCCTTCCCTTCAGCCTCCTCCTCCTTCCCTTCAGCCTCCTCCTCCTTCCCTTCAGTCTCCTCGTTCCCTTCAGTCTCCTCGTTCCCTTCAGCCTCCTCGTTCCCTTCAGCCTCCTCGTTCCCCTCAGCCTCCTCCTCTTCCGCCCAGCCAACACTTGTCACTGCACAGCCCTCTGCAGTCTGGATCTATAGGGCTCCTGTCTCCGAGACCTGACACGTGGCTAACTGTAGACAGAAGAACACCACAATGCCTCACCTGCTGTGGCCTCCTCCCTGAACAGAATGGCGCTGCCTCTATCACCAGCCCTCTGGTCTTTGTACAACTGGACATCTTTTTATTAGTGGACTATAAAGTACGCATGTCAAAGGAGAAGCATGGAGCTGTCCCAACTCACTACTCGGACCATGTTGCCTTTTCAGTATTTGTCATTCACCTCATTCGTATGTTTTGGTTACTTGATACAACCGGGTCATTGACTATGACATCCTCACGTCTCGTTTGGGTCACATTTTGCCTTGGATTTGTCTTGTGTTCTACCTCTCTCATTGACAACATCTCACTTAGCGGTTTGTAGTGTCTTGGTGGTGCAGAAGGCTTTACCAGTTCAACATCTTCACAGTTGATGCCAGCAAATGCAGAGAAAAAGTGGTACCACTTAAAGCACAAAGCGCCCTCGTCACCCCGTCTGTTCCTCCTGCAGCGCCAAATCTCACTGAAATGAAAAGGAATTCCTACACAGTATGGGAGAAAAGTTTGGAATATGATTTCCAGTTCTCCTAAAGTTATAAAAAGGAAACGTTTCCAAAATATTCTTCTTAAACCCCATGACATTGGATTTAAGTGCAATTGTCAGAGTCACACTGTGCTTCTGGAATTGGGTGCTGTTTCCCTTAAACAGTGACGGGGCGTGAGTAACTGCCAAAAATAAATATGAAGTGCAACAAAACATCAACTTTGGTTCAATGTTTAAAAAAAGCATTACCATTTGTCTTCCTTTTTCCCAACCACATTATTCCACTCTTCAGTACAACTGTAGCAGGCTCAATGTGCTGTTCATGCAACACCTGAACGCTGCTCAGGTGACACTTTGCCACTACTTATTTGTGTACATCTTCAGTCTAATGCACTTCTTTAATTGTACATTGAAATGTACAGTATGCTTTGATCTAAAACCATCCAGACTTGGAACGATCCCTTAATCAGACACGTTCTACATTCAACAAACAGAATGTATATTTATGCCATGATTGACTTAAATCCCTATAGTTGCTAGGAGCCCTGCAAATGTTTCTCTGCACTTGTTGGCTGTAAAAGCCAACGCTGCATCTGGATGAAGCTCCTTGTAGCCCATTATAATGTGTACAAATGTAAATCATCTACAGAGCATGGAATGATATATTTTTGTGACTTGGTGAATTGTAATAGCGGTAAATCTACTGCTACAACGCCCTTCAGACACTTGTTTTGCCCTGTATGCATGTTCTTTTGTTCATCCCCTGCATGCTCGTGCGTAACGTACTTTTCTGCATGTGGATCATTTGCACCTGTCTGGAAAAGTGCAGACAGAAGTTTCAAACCGATTCTTTTCTATAACACTTGCATGTTTACTCTTGATGCTGCAGCCTGTCCTTATCTAGTCTGAGAATGTGGACATTCACTGTGGAACTCTGAAGCAGTGGTTCCCATCCTGGGGGCCGGACCCTTCTGGCAGGGCCCCTGCGCTCTGTCTGGTCAGAGGCTCGGGTCATCGGGTCATCAAAGACCTTATTTTTGCTAATTAAATCACTCATGTGGGTTTTATCAGCTGATGCTTTTGTGGGATGGCAGTTTTGGACTGGAGGGCCCCGCAGCTCTCGAGGGCCCGGCAGCTCTCTTGTACCCACTGGGGGGACGGGGCTTCAAGGTTGGGGACCACTGCCCTAAAGCACACTCTCCAGAGAGAAATGCCTACATGTGAGCTCCTGTAATTCTGTCTGTCACCACAGAGGGGCGCTGCAGGATCTGTGCCTTTTACAAACGCTGGTTGTGAATGATGCAGTCAATTCAAAATTGCATGAAATGTATATATTTCCTGTCCGTTAAGTTCTTCTGGAGCGCTACAGTATCACAGTTTATGTACTGTAGTGTCGGCCTACATGTTCAATCAAAACTCATACTGTAATACTTCTACAATACACAAAGTACACTGGTGTTGCCAGATCTTTCCCCCACGCTATACTAACCTAAATCTCTGCATGGGGCTGGTCTTTAATATAATATCACATACGTGTGATTCCATACCAACCTCCCTCATACAGCAGTGGAAAGTCCCATCATGTTTGTTTAATGTATAGAGTGTTTATATTTTGCCTGCACAATGACTAATCCGGCCAAGTATTAGAATCCAAAGCTTAAGGCTGGAGTACGAGTCTGAATGTGTTTTAACTTTCACGTGGCATTACCGCATCCAAAATCCTAATCTATTTTTGCAATCTGGATCTTCCCACAAAGGGAGGCTCATATCTCACTTCTCTCTGCGGCCGCCTCCTCTTTCAAAACTGTGAATAGTTGTAGAATCAAACTGGAGGCCGCGAGTCACGGCGGCTCTCGTGCACAAAGACTTAGCGGTATCATTCTATTGCGACCAGGAGTTCTGGTGCTGCAGGGTTTTTTACTCTATATATTTCAACCTCTATATATGAGATTTGAGCAGATGAACATGTTATATACGCTTGAATGAAAAGGCTGCTGCTGCTACGAAAACGTGTATCTCGCCTTCAACGTCAAGGCCATTTCCGTGTACGGAGAATACTACACGATAAAGACTTTTAAGAGGCGCGGTAATTATTATACGGTACGTCATACTCTGAACTCTTACAGCTGGTATTAATGTATTGCTGTAAATCTGAATCTATATTTTGTCTCTCGGTGTAAACGACTTTGTGATCATGTGATAATCATAACTGTAAGATTGCAGCGGTTATGCTAATGGAATTATCGGTGTCTTTTTTTGTTTATTTTGTTTTTATGTTTATTTTAAAGCAATGCAATTTTTTGATTTAGATCCATGCTTTTCTTGGAGAGTTTTAATGTGAAAACGGCTACAATTCTTCCAGACCCAGACGAAGGGCCAGAGCGAAATCTACAACGACCACTACTACTAATGATTGTAGATCTGTAGTGCTGAGGAGACCTACTTGAAAGTTTTGATCTTCAATAAAGTTGAAGATAATTCTGATAATTTTGTGTTTGTTGGGTTTTTTTTATCCGTTATGATTTGAGCTCATTAAAACCTCTTTGATGAAGGGTTTGCACGTGCGGTTTGAAGAATGACATGGTTTTCCAATGTTAACACGATTTGATTGGTTTCTATAAATTAGGATGGCATATAATTGGCTGTAAAGTGCATATGACGGGTTAAACTGCACATTTCTCTCAAAAAAACTAAAAAAAATCTATTATACTTAAGATTTTGGTTAAAAAATATTGGGACCACCTTTTTATTTTTAAACAATTGTTCAAAAATGGTGTCAGTTGTGCATAAATTGCCGCTGCATTTTCCATAGCATGTCACTTATTGATGACATCAGTGTTATTTATATATTTATTTATTTATTATATTGTCACTTTAATTTCTCACTTTCACTGCAATTTGATCAATATTCACCAGATTCTTTCCCGCCAAACAAAGTAAGAATAAGGACGACACGAGAACCTTTCATATGCACTTTACAGCAGTCTGATTTAAAGCTGCACTATGTAACATTTCCCACTTTGAGTGTTGTTTCTGTCGCTTTGCTCTGGGTTTTCACTCTGGTATTGAACCTAGAACGATGTACAAAAATAAAATCTATTCTCCATTCTATTTTTTGCGTTAAACAACCTGTCACCAAAAAAAAAAAAGCCACACTGCTGAACTACAACATCGCCATGGAAACAACACGATGGGTGGAGCTTGCACCAGAAAAGTCACATCGTGCACGTTTACCAGGGTATGATCTACCAAGTACCACCAAATAAAAGATGTGGCTTTCTGAACACCAGCAGGTTCCTTTACGGGTAAATTAGGCCTGAATTAGGAATGAGCCGTTGCCAATTAATTATTTTAACTAAGAAATGACTCGAAGAGCAAATCATGTGGGGGAAATGTTCAGAAAATGGTAAAAACACAAGAGCTGAAGCGGTCTCCACGTACCACTTAAAGTACCTCACGCAGTTTGAGAAATGCAGTACCAGAGAACGTGTACAAATGTGTACAAATGCAGACTTTGACTCCGGAACTAAGACTGTTCATATTGGCCACGGTTCATAGCGCCTCTGCTCCACCTGGGGGCGCTCAAACCCTCACAATCTCCTCTTGAAGACTTGAAAGCTCTTCACTTTTCCCTCTTGGCGACCGTGGGAAGTCATTAAGCCAATTAGAGCCCAAAGTCAAGAGTAATCAACATGTTTTCCACCTGCTTCAAAGCCCTGAGCAAACTTTGTGTCTTTAGAATTTTCAGTTTTTAATGTTTTTTCAATAATTTTGAGTGTGTAAATGTATCAACATTCTTTCTCATTTGAGGCCAGGCCACACTCTACATTCAGACTCACTCAGCAACACATCTCAAACCAGTTGAGACAAGGGCAACAAACTACAAACAATTTATATACATTATCTATATGAGGGAAGGGAAGGAAGGAAAGGAAAGGAAAGGAAGGGAAGGAAGGAATGGAAGGAAGGAATGAAAGGAGGGGAAGGGAAGGAAAGAAGGCTAGATTAGATAGATGTTTTGGGATGTATATGTAAGAGATATGATATCCATACCCTGTTTGATAAAGCTTTATTATTATGTATATTTTAGTTCCTCTTCTAAATAACTGTTATGTTCCAGCTGTTACACACACACTGTAAATGTGCTTTGGCTTTATAGTCCCAGTGAAATATGAGCTGAAGTTTGCTCTGGAAGCAGCTAAATCTTAATTGATTTGTTTCAGTGGCGAAGCCTCTGAAGCCTCTGAAGCTTCTGTAAATCTGACTCATGACAAGTCCAAATCCCCTTCTTAAGCTTAAGCTGAAACCATCCATACTTTTCTGGAGGCTGTTTCCCTTTGGCACCTCGACCTTCACGCTTTCCCCACCACATGTTTTTCATAACTCTCTGTATTTACTACAATTAGCAACTGAGCTGTTTTATCAAAAAGATTTAAAGTCCGAGACGAAGCATTCAAACCGTGTCGGGCCTGAAATGAGAATGAAAGTGGGACATTTGGCAGCGCGGGGAGACGTGGGACGGGAGGCAGCAGTGATTGAAGTCCTCTTCCCTGTGAGAGCTGCTTGTGAGCGCTGCTCGCTCCAGGGGCCCGTGCCTGGAGAGCTTTACCAAACATGGTCACGAATGAGGCGCAGTGAGGCTTTCCTTCTGCTCCCGGAGCTCAGAGTCGGGACTGTTCACAGACGAGGCTGACTGAGCTCTACAGCCAGCTCGCTCCTGCAGCGGAATCAATACAAACTTGAAATAGATTTGCTTTTCTCATTCCGAACATTTTTACATTTAATTATAATTTGACATATGTTTTCTTTGGTACGGACCTCACTGAGGCCTGTTTACAATCAGTACTTGTGCATTTTGATGTTGATGACATCCGTTTCCCCTTGTTCTACTACAAATAAATAGACTCAATGTAAAATGTCCAACGTTCCAGACTCTGAGGTTATAATAAACAGATTTTAAGAAAACTTCATCCGAATGAATCATTGAGTTCATAAACAGAAGTGTCATCACCTGGACTAAACTTACGACCCTGTGACGGGAGAAAGAGACGGTCCATATTTGTGTTAATGATGGAAAAGGACACGCAGCAGCAGCAGCAGCTTTACACCGAAACAGATCATGTAAAGAGCAGATTGAACCTAAACGCAGCACAATGTGACGACAAGTACAAGTATTGCAGATTCAGCAGCAGCAGAAAGTGAAAGATCAGGTCAGGCAGAGAAACAAGAGTGTGGAGCTGGAGCTGTTACTGGTGAAACACAAGTGAAGTGATGAGACGGGCGGGGACAGGTGAGACGGGCGGGGACAGGTGAGACGGGCGGGGACAGGTGAGACGGGCGGGGACAGGTGAGATGGGCGGGGACTGGAGTGGCCACAGGTGAGATGGGCGGGGACAGGCGTGGCCACAGGTGAGATGGAAACATGTGTTCAAGGCTGGAAACTATGGAGACGTGGAATGGGCGTGGCTTCAGGTGAGATGGAAACCATTGGAAATGATTCTCAGAAACTCTTTCTTGAGACAATAACAAAACGGCTCAATGGGATTCATGGGATCAGCTCCTGACACCTGAATCATTTCCCCCAATATATTTAATAAAATAGAGGTGTAAAATAAAAGGTTATTTTTACTTCACTCTTACTTATTTATATTGTTATTATAATTGTTATTGAGTGACTGCGTAATACATTATGCAGTCACTATTAGTTCTTGAAGATATTTAGTTCCATAAGGCTGTGACAGTGCGCACAAAGTGACCGTGCGCACAAAGTGACAGTGCGCACAAAGTGACAGTGCGCACAAAGTGACCGTGCGCACAAAGTGACCGTGCGCACAAAGTGACCGTGCGCACAAAGTGTGCGCGAAGTCGAGCTCAAAGCGCTCGCCCGCTCATGCACGTCCCGTGCATACTAATTAGTAGTGGGAAAATTGAACATTACCGTTGTAAAGTAAAGTGAAAGTGCGCTACTACTAGAACTTCTTGTACTTGTAGCATATGCAGTGATTTGGTCATGGCAACTGTACAGGAGGTGAGTCACTCACAAAGGGTTCTTGCCATTGCACAGCTTCTAGTTTTGTTTATTTGTTTAGTTTGATTTTAAAGTAAATTTGTATAAAATGATATTTTGTATAAAATGATATTTTATCCTCGCTCTGCCACATTTGGCTTATGGCTGGATCTATAACTTAAAAATACTGAGGCTAGTTTTCCAATCATGTGATGTTGTTGTTGTTGTTGTTGTTGTTATCACAGTGGACTAAGTGGCCTCAGGGTGAGTGTTTGTACATGTGTTTTATGATATTTATAACTACACAAAATGAACACAACAGCAACGACCATTGCTCCGATCACCGATACCAATCATCTGTCGTTGTTGTTGTTGTTGTGTTACTTTTAATGGCGGTTGGCAGCCGACTGAAAAGGTGCATTTACCTCCTCTTACTCTAGTTCTTTTACACTATACCGTATTAAAAATAAATGTAGAAAATAAATAAAGGCGTGCGAGAAAGCTGCAGATGGACATTAAACTATCACCTCCAGTCACATGGATGTAGTCCATAGTGTTCCTGTCCCACTGTCTGCTCAGGCTGGAGCTGTGATGTCATCCAGCGCAGCTCCCTGACATCTTAGAGCTTCTCTCTACCATAAATAGTCAGACACCACAGGGCGAAGAGGTAGGATCAAGTCAAAAGATCCATGTGTTCTTTTATAATGCTCCTAATCTCTCCAAATGTCCTTTAATAAAGAATTGTCTGCGGCTCATTCACGTCGTATTTGTGTCTCTCTCCTCAAACTCTTATATATGTTCTAAGTTATTATTAGTGATCTTCTACTTGACTATTTGATTGTTGTAGCTCTTTAACATTAGACGGATAAAGGCTATAACTTATGAACCCAAATTGAATAATATCAGACTTGCATTTTGAAGCTTAAAACGACTCAAAATGTGGCTAAAGCAGTTGTGTTGTCGCCAATCCTCATCTTTTCTTCATTTCACTGACTCATGTTTATTCAAATAAGGTACAATTTAGTTTATTACCACTTTCTCTTACTGCGTCATTCAATGGATGAGACAAATAAAGATAATGAATCCTACCAAACCCGTGCTATTCAGGGTAAAAGGGACTTATGCTGCTGTGTGGTCCAGAGAAACACGGGATAAAGAGTCTCTGATCCTGAGTCATAACTGTGTTCACTTTCCAGCCACAGTATTTCATCATTTGTGTCAGTAAAGTAAATGATACTCCAAATGATTAACCTTCAAAATACATCGTCCAAAACATGCCACGTTATTGGCTGCGTCCTGTGTTGAGCTGCATGATCGTGGCGTGAGATGTAACATATGCAAATCTAAATGTACATTATTAGCACCATATTCAAACGCAGCATTGATTGAATTACTGTGGAGGAGCAAGTTGAATTGTAGACGTGATACACTTTCCTTTTAAAACGCCATCGCGAGCCTTTGGTGCAAATTGCTACTGTCACATTCCATAGACTTAAGCTATAAATGTGCTCAGTAACAGTTCTTCTTTCTTCACTAACATGAAGCAAAGGATCTGTGAAGTTCCCTCTGTTTATTAGGCCCGAGCCCCAGCAGGGCGGAGGGCCTATTGCTCCGGCAAAGCTGCCGAAGGCAGCGTTGCAACTGTCTGACCAAACATGCGGGCACAGCCCGCATGTTTGGTACCCCGTCGCCCCTGGCAAGTACAGTGAACTAGCCCATGCCGAAGGCATGGATCATGCATACTTACTCCTGCTATGACAGAAATAGTCAATGAGTGAATGGGCTACGCCCATTCACTCATTGTTGACAACAGCAGCGCGAAGCGCTGCATTCCTCCAAAATCACTCCTGGCATCGTCCCGTACGCGAGAATCCATGCCGCAGGCATGGGCCATGCTTGTATCTGCTCAAATCAATGGAAGTCTATGGGGAGTGGGCGGGGCATCCCGACGGAATAGGGATTGACGAGCGCGTAAGCGCTCGTAATGATGATTCCACCCCATGGCGGCATCGGGAAGGCTTAGAGCTTTCAAACGATGTATAATTTGTTGTTATAGTGGAAACGGCTATATTGTTTTTGCTAAAAATATTATTATTATTAGGCCCGAGCCCCAGCAGGGGGAGGGCCTATTGCTCCCGCAACGCTGCCGAAGGCAGCGTTGCAACTGTCTGACCAAACATGCGGGCGCAGCCCGCATGTTTGGTACCCCGTCGCCCCTGGCAAGTACAGTGAACTAGCCCATGCCGAAGGCATGGATCATGCATACTTACTCCTGCTATGACAGAAATAGTCAACAATTAGTGAATGGGCGTAGCCCATTCACTAATTGTTGACAACAGCAGCGCGAAGCGCTGCATTCCTCCAAAAACCCTCCTGGCATCGTCCCGTATGCGAGAATCCATGCCGCAGGCATGGGCCATGCTTGTATCTGCTCAAATCAATGGAAGTCTATGGGGAGTGGGCGGGGCATCCCGACGGAATAGGGAGTGACGAGCGCGTAAGCGCTCGTAATGATAATTCCACCCCATGGCGGCATCGGGAAGGCTTAGAGCTTTCAAACGATGTATCATTTGTTGTTATAGTAAAAACGGCTATATTGTTTTTGCTAAAAATATTATTATTATTATTTTTCTTGTTCTTCTTCAGCGCTTTGATCTCTAATTTGACCCCCTGAACATGCTCAAAAACTCACCAAACTTTGCCCAAAATTCAGAATCGGTGAAAAATTTTATTTTTTCTGGGCCATTTTTTTTTTCGTTAAAAAATGGCGCGACAGCGCCACCGACAAAAGTCAAAATACATTGCGCCTATGGGAGACGCCCCGAGGTCAACTTTGGCGTAAAGCTACGAAATTCGGGACACGCATTCCTCTCGTGAGGATAAACAAAAAAAAACATTGTGGCCACGCCCCCAAACTTACCCTATGGCCGCCATCTTCCTTTGAAAATGAAAACAAGCTGAGTTAGCCATTTTGTTTACGTCAAACTTTGACGAACTCCTCCTAGGGCGTTTTGCCCACCGACTTCAAAATCGGCGTACGTCCTCTGGACAAGTGGGGCATCTAAAGTTATTCAATTTTTTGAGATACCTTTTACGGTCTGTGTGCGGCGCAGATGCAAAGTTGGACAACTTATTTTGGAATATTGCAGGTCTAAAAATTGCTCCCATTTGATCAAAACCAGTCCGATTAGGACCAAATTTGAATCAGTTGTTAAACTTTCTAGTTTGGACCAGTTTAGGCTGACAAAATTGAAATGGCAGTGATAGCGCCCCCTACAGAGTGACCTTTAAATTAACATTGAAGGTCAAAAATTAGTTTTACCAAAATTGTCTAAACTTTACCCAAAATTCTATTTTGCCGTCCCGATCACAAAAGCCGATCACAAAAATGCCTAAATTTTTACGGCGTAGTCGTAGCGATGACAGAAACCTCCCATGTTATCCCTATGGGAAAACCACAAAATCTCTCAAATTACCACATTTTTATGTTTTACACTTTAACGAAGTCCTCCTAGTGCGTTTTGCCCACCAACCTCAAAATCGGTGTACGTCCTCTAGACATGTGGGGCATCTAAAGTTATCCAAATTTTAAGGATAACTTTTACGGTCTCTGTGCGACGGAGCCGCAAACGTTTCCCAGAATTCTGACTATTTGGCCTTCAGAGTGGCCTATAAACAATAGAGTTTTTCCAAATGACATGATATTTTGAACAAAATTCTAATTTGCCATCCTGATCATAAAAGTATGAGAGCCAAAGTCATATTTTGTACGGCGTAACCGTAGCGTTGACAGAAACATCCCATGTTATCCTTATGGGAAAATCGTAGAATCGCTCAAATCACCACATTTTTACGCTTCACACTTTAATGAACTCCTCCTAGGGCGATTGTCCGATCAAGTTCATATTTGGAGAATATCATCTACACAAGCGGGGCATCAAAACTTACCCATATTTTGATTCTAAGTGCTACGGTCTCTGTGTGGCGGACCCGCAAATATATGTCAGAAATGGGAAAACAGCGAAATCTCTAAAATCACCACATTTTTACGCTTCACACTTTAACGAACTCCTCCTAGGGCGATTGCCCGATCAAGCTCATATTTGGGGAAAATCATCTACACAAACGGGGCATCAAAAGTTATCCATATTTTGATTTTAAGTGGTACGGTCTCTGTGCCGTGGAGCTGCAAATATACTGTCACAAATGGGAAAAACGCCAAATCCTTGAAATGTTCACATTTACGCTTCACACTTTAACAAACTCCTCCGTGGGCAATAGCTCGATCAAGCTTTACTTTGGGAAAAATCATCTACACAAGCGGGGCATCAAAAGTTATCCATATTTTTATTCCAAGTGCTACGGTCTCTGTGCGGCGGCGCAGCAAATTTGACTGACACTTGTGTTCATTTGCACTGGATTGGCCATGTCCAATGTGTCGCCGTCTGTCAAGTTCTTTTTTTATTCAAGACACAATAAGGGCGCCATCTTTATCAAGTCAAAAGCGCAGAGTCGGAAGGCCGGCGGCCCGCGAGGGCCGTTGGATGCCGCTTGCGGCTTTAATTTTTATTGTTCTTCTTCAGCGCTTTGAACTCTAATTTGACCCCCTGAACATGCTCAAAAACTCACCAAACTTTGCCCAAAATTCAGAATCGGCGAAAAATTTAATTTTTTCTGGGCCATTTTTTTTTTCGTTAAAAAATGGCGCGACAGCGCCACCGACAAAAGTCAAAATACATTGCGCCTATGGGAGACGCCCCGAGGTCAACTTTGACGTAAAGCTACGAAATTCGGGACACACATTCCTCTCGTGAGGACAAAGAAAAAAAATCATTGTGGCCACGCCCCCAGACTTACCCTATGGCCGCCATCTTCCTTTGAAAATGAAAACAAGCTGAGTTAGCCATTTTGTTCACGTCAAACTTTGACGAACTCCTCCTAGGGCGTTTTGCCCACCAACTTCAAAATCGGCGTACGTCCTCTGGACAAGTGTGGCATCTAAAGTTATCCAATTTTTGGAGATACCTTTTACGGTCTGTGTGCGGCGCAGCCGCAAAGTTGGACAACTTATTTTGGAATATTGCAGGTCTAAAAATTGCTCCCATTTGATCAAAACCAGTCCGATTATGACCAAATTTGAATCAGTTGTTCAACTTTCTAGTTTGGACCAGTTTATGATGACAAAATTTAAATGGGCACGACAGCGCCCCCTACAGAGTGACCTTTAAATTAACATTGAAGGTCAAAAATTTGTTTTACCAAAATGTTCTAAACTTTACCCAAAATTCTATTTTGGCGTCCCTATCAAAAAAGCCAATCAGACAAATGCCTTAATTTTTACGGCGTAGTTGTAGCGATGACATAAACTTCCCATGTTATCCCTATGGGAATACCGCTAAATCTCTCGAATATCAACATTTTTCTGTTTCACACTTTAACGAACTCCTCCTAGTGCGTTTTGCCCACCAACCCCTAAATCGGTGTACGTCCTCTAGACATGTGGGGCATCTAAAGTTATCCACATTTTAAGGATAACTTTTACGGTCTCTGTGCGACGGAGCCGCAAACGTTTTCCAGAATTCTGACTATTTGGCCTTCAGAGTGGCCTATAAGCAATAGAGTTTTTCCAAATGACATGATATTTTGAACAAAATTCTAATTTGCCATCCTGATCATGAAAGTATGAGAGCCAAAGTCATATTTTGTACGGCGTAACCGTAGCGATGGCAGAAACATCCCATGTTATCCTTATGGGAAAATCGTTGAATCGCTCAAATCACCACATTTTTACGCTTCATACTTTAACGAACTCCTCCTAGGGCGATTGTCCGATCAAGTTCATATTTGGAGAATATCATCTACACAAGCGGGGCATCAAAATTTATCCATATTTTGATTCTAAGTGCTACGGTCTCTGTGTGGCGGACCCGCAAATATATGTCAGAAATGGGAAAACAGCAAAATCTCTAAAATGACCACATTTTTACGCTTCACACTTTAACAAACTCCTCCTAGGGCGATTGTCCGATCAAGCTCATATTTGGGGAAAATCATCTACACAAACGGGGCATCAAAAGTTATCCATATTTTGATTTTAAGTGGTACGGTCTCTGTGCCGTGGAGCTGCAAATATACTGTCACAAATGGGAAAAACGCCAAATCCTTGAAATGTTCACATTTACGCTTCACACTTTAACCAACTCCTCCTAGTGCGTTTGGCCCACCGATCTCAAAATCGGTGTACCTCCTCTATACAAGTGGGGCATCAAAAGTTATTCAAATTTTATGGATAACATTTACGGTCTCTGTGCAGCTGAGCCGCAAACTTTTCGCAGAATTTGGACTATTTGGCCTTCAGAGTGGCCTATAAACAAGAGTTTTTCCAAATGACATGACATTTTGCACACAATTCTCATTTGCCATCCCCAAAATAAAAGTATGGGAGCCAAAGTCATATTTGGTAAAGCGTAGCCGTAGCGATGACAGAAACATCCCATGTTATCCCTATGGGGAAACCGCAAAATCTCTAAAATGACCACATTTTTACACTTCACACTTTAACAAACTCCTCCTAGGGCGATTATCCGATCAAGTTCATATTTGGGGAGAATCATCTACACAAGCGGAGCATCAAAAGTTATCCATATTTTTATTCCAAGTGTCACGGTCTCTGTGCGCTGGAGCTGCACATTTGACCGATATTTGTCTTCATTTGCACTGGTTAAGCACAGCATTGTACATGTCCAATGTGTCACTGTCTTAGTTCTTAGACAATTGCGTTAGCGCCAACTCTGTAAAATGCAGAGAGCAGAGTCGGAAGGCCGGCGGCCCGCGAGGGCCGTTGGATGCCGCTTGCGGCTTTAATTTTAGTTGTTTTAGCTCCAACAAATAATGCATTTAAGCAAATAAACTTATAATTCAGTATATATATTGTGACAGCCTACATGATGATATTGTGAGACTCATTTCAGCTTTTTGTAACATCCCTATATGTAAGTGTTGCACCCTCAAATGACACGATGATACATTCCGTTCAGAATACATGCGGTCGCACATCCGGGAACGTGTGCAGTGGCAACCGAGTCGGCCATTTTGAAAGGGGCACAACAGCACGTCCACTACACACGAAATCCAGGAAATATGAAGCCAAAATGCCAAAAACCTGCGTTCTGTAAGGTCATTGTTCTGTAAGGTCATTGTTCTGTAAGGTCATTGTTCTGTAAGGTCATTGTTCTGTTAGGTCATTGTTCTGTAAGGTCATTGTTCTGTAAGTAGGTCATTGTTCTGTAAGGTCATTGTTCTGTTAGGTCATTGTTCTGTAAGGTCATTGTTCTGTAAGGTCATTGTTCTGTTAGGTCATTGTTCTGTAAGGTCATTGTTCTGTAAGGTCATTGTTTTGTAAGGTCATTGTTCTGTTAGGTCATTGCTCTGTTAGGTCATTGTTCTGTAAGGTCATTGTTCTGTTAGGTAATTGTTCTGTAAGGTCATTGTTCTGTTAGGTCATTGTTCTGTAAGGTCATTGTTCTGTAAGGTCATTGTTCTGTAAGGTCATTGTTCTGTAAGGTCATTGTTCTGTTAGGTCATTGTTATGTAAGGTCATTGTTCTGTTAGGTCATTGTTCTGTAAGGTCATGGTTCTGTTAGGTAATTGTTCTGTAAGGTCATTGTTCTGTTAGGTCATTGTTCTGTAAGGTCGTGGTTCTGTTAGGTCACTGTTCTGTTAGGTCATTGTTCTGTAAGGTAATTGTTCTGTTAGGTCATTGTTCTGTAAGGTCATTGTTCTGTTCTGTAAGGTCATTGTTCTGTTAGGCCATTGTTCTGTAAGGTCATTGTTCTGTAAGGTCATTGTTATGTAAGGTCATTGTTATGTTAGGTCATTGTTCTGTAAGGTCATTGTTCTGTTAGGTCATTGTTCTGTAAGGTCATGGTTCTGTTAGGTCATTGTTCTGTAAGGTCATTGTTCTGTTAGGTCATTGTTCTGTAAGGTCATTGTTCTGTTAGGTCATTGTTCTGTTAGGTCATTGTTCTGTAAGGTAATTGTTCTGTTAGGTCATTGTTCTGTAAGGTCATTGTTCTGTTCTGTAAGGTCATTGTTCTGTAAGGTCATTGTTCTGTAAGGTCATTGTTCTGTTAGGTCATTGTTCTGTAAGGTCATTGTTCTGTAAGGTCATTGTTCTGTAAGGTCATTGTTCTGTTAGGTCATTGTTTTGTTAGGTCATTGTTCTGTAAGGTAATTGTTCTGTTAGGTCATTGTTCTGTAAGGTCATTGTTCTGTTCTGTAAGGTCATTGTTCTGTAAGGTCATTGTTCTGTTAGGTCATTGTTCTGTAAGGTCATTGTTCTGTAAGGTCATTGTTCTGTAAGGTCATTGTTCTGTTAGGTCATTGTTCTGTCAGGTCATTGTTCTGTAAGGTCATTGTTCTGTTAGGTCATTGTTCTGTAAGGTCATTGTTCTGTAAGGTCATTGTTCTGTAAGGTCATTGTTCTGTAAGGTCATTGTTCTGTTAGGTCATTGCTCTGTTAGGTCATTGTTCTGTAAGGTCATTGTTCTGTTAGGTCATTATTCTGTAAGGTCATTGCTCTGTTAGGTCATTGTTCTGTAAGGTCATTGTTCTGTAAGGTCATTGCTCTGTTAGGTCATTGTTCTGTAAGGTCATTGTTCTGTTAGGTCATTATTCTGTAAGGTCATTGCTCTGTTAGGTCATTGTTCTGTAAGGTCATTGTTCTGTTAGGTCATTATTCTGTAAGGTCATTGTTCTGTAAGGTCATTGTTCTGTAAGGTCATTGCTCTGTTAGGTCATTGTTCTGTAAGGTCATTGTTCTGTTAGGTCATTGCTCTGTTGACTGACCAAGAAATGAGAGCTTTGTCGTGTACCTTAGTTTCCCGTTATCGTCTAAAGAATCAAAGTATTCGTAGCTCATTATGCCGTAGAAAAGGATGCAGTCGTGTTGGTTTTTATATATCGCGTGCCCTTTTTAAAATGGCCGCTATGGGGAAGTCCCGGCTGTATGACGTCACCGCGAACACATGTATACATACATTTGAGGCACGCAGGGTTACAACACCCAGAACACACCTGGGCGACACCCAACACAATGAATGGGCGTGGCTGACCTACGTTTAACTCCGAACGCCGTCCAGGTACCGCCCCTTTCATGGACGTGCGCCCTAATTCAAGTGCTCCATGATACATGTACAATCCAACACACAAAAGTATTTTAGCAGTGTATTGTACCATCACAATTAAATATTAGCATAGTAAATAAGATGAGCTACATAAGAAATTCATGTTTTTGGATCATTCCATAGTCGTTTTGTCACGTTTTAGGAGCTCACACGAGAACATCTTCGCTTAGATAAGCTCAAAGTACCAATGACCTTCAACAAAAATGTGTCGAGAAGATTTAAACAGACCAATAAAACCTCCTTTAATTGAGTCGTTGATCGGGTTTTATTGCTGTAATAAAGCATGAACAGGAGTGACACGCGGCCCTCGCACACATTCACAGTCTGTACTTCATGGGCCCTGTCAATCAAACGCTTAACCGCTCTTGAGTCCGCTCAGAGTGCAGTGAGCATCAGCCACAGTAGCATTACTCGCTAACATGACCTGCAGCCGGAGCCAATGCAAACAGTGACGCAGGCGGCACCGCGCTCAACAATCTCTCCGTGGTATTTTTAGAGAGAGGGATTTCTCACTGGTCGAACATCACTCCATCTGCCTCATGCCCAAATAAAGAGCACATTCCAATCCTCCTCTCAGATGTTTGGAAGACCCAGGTCCAACGACACAGCGGCATCAGTGCAGGAGACGTCTGAGGTGTCAAATGTACATATACACAAATATATATGGGCCTGTGAGTCACTTTACTCATTGTGAGCTGTCGTATGTACACACGCTGTACTTCAAAATGAGCTGTGGTACTGCAGTTTGACCCGTGGTGCTACATTCCAGCTGGAGGTGGCCAGATTATTGAAATTATAATATCCCGAGTGTATTGTATGTGTTTTTAAACTTCCTATAAGTTATCTGTCCTTTTCCTCTGTATCTACCTGCGTTGCAACAATGAAATTTCCCCATGTGTGGACAATAAAGGAATATCTTATCTTAAAAATGCTGAACTGATTTAAAATGTGAAAAAGTATTATGTTATAAACTGCTAAATAAGGTGTAATTTGATATTCCTGCACTTTTGTGGGTCTTTTGTGTGTGTCTGGTACTTTAACATTTTTGGTGGATTTACATATTCAAAAAACGTGTCGGTGTAATCCCTCATTCGTCCAGGCGTGTTCCATAGTAGAAAAAGCTTCAGTTGTAGTCATCTGGACTCAGTTTGAAAAAATAGACGTTTCGACTCTCATCCAAGAGTCATTGTCAATAACAGAATTTAGGTCGAGAACTCCGATATTAATACTGTTCTGTGGTAAGACCCGCCCATTGGGAGGAGCCTTCCTGAAGTAGAAAGAGTTGTTTGTTTCAACAGAAACTCCCCCCTTGTATCTACCGAGCTAGCCTATTCAGAATCTTAATGGGCTATTAGAATCCTCTTTGTCTTTGTGAGACCCTGGCTCAACCACCCTGAGTACCTGATTAGCATCTGAATGTCCTTTACCTTTCCAGGGGTTCAGAATCCCATTATAAATAACAGGAAGATGAAACCTAAGCCCTCCATTTCTGTTTAAAGAAGGTCTTTCTTTTTTAACAAAAATAGCTTCCTTGACTCCTCTTTCAAACCATCTTTTCTCCTGCTTAAAACCTTCACCTCACCGTCTTCAAACGAGTGATTAGAGGCTTCAAGATGGAGATGCACGGCGCTCTGAGGTCCTGAACTTGTATTTCTTCTGTGCTGATAAAGCCTCTTGTGTAGAGGCTGTTTTCGTCTATTTTTTCAAACTGAGTCCAGATGACTACAACTGAAGCTTTTTCTACTATATTCAAAAAACATATATCAAGATATTCTTTCTTGTCATTATCACCTCTACTTTGGTTCGCTCCTCAAACACTTGTAACTTTGCAAAGATAAAGAAAAACATGAGCGCTAACAGAGCTAACAGAGCTAATAGCGCTAATAGAGCTAACAGCGCTAACAGAGCTGGCAGAGCTAAGAGCGTTAACAGAGCTAAGAGAGCTAACAGCGCTAACAGAGCTAACAGAACTAAGAGAGCTAACAGAGCTAACAGAGCTAATAGAGCTAACAGCGCTAACAGAGCTAACAGAACTAAGAGCGTTAACAGAGCTAAGAGAGCTAACAGCGCTAACAGAGCTAACAGAACTAAGAGAGCTAACAGAGCTAAGAGAGCTAAGAGAGCTAACAGAGCTAATAGAGCTAATAGAGCTAACAGAGCTAACAAAGCTACCAGAGCTAACAGAGCTTAACAGAGCTTAACAGAGCTAACAGAGCTAAGAGAGCTAACAGAGCTAACAGAGCTAAGAGAGCTAAGAGGGCTAACAGGGCTAACAGAGCTAACAGAGCTAAGAGAGCTAACAGAGCTAACAGAGCTAACAGGGCTAACAGAGCTAACAGAGCTAACAGAGCTTAACAGAGCTAACAGAGCTAACAGAGCTAAGAGAGCTAACAGAGCTAACAGAGCTAACAGAGCTAACAGCGCTAACAGAGCTAACAGAGCTAACAGGGCTAACAGGGCTAACAGAGCTAACAGAGCTAACAGAGCTAAGAGAGCTAACAGCGCTAACAGAGCTAACAGAGCTAACAGAGCTAAGAGAGCTAACAGAGCTAACAGAGCTAACAGGGCTAACAGAGCTAACAGAACTAACAGGGTTAACAGAGTTAACAGAGCTAACAGGGCTAACAGGGCTAACAGAGCTAACAGAGCTAACAGGGCTAACAGGGCTAACAGAGCTAACAGAGCTAACAGAGCTAACAGCGCTAACAGAGCTAACAGGGCTAACAGGGCTAACAGGGCTAACAGAGCTAACAGAGCTAACAGAGCTAAGAGAGCTAACAGAGCTAACAGAGCTAACAGGGCTAACAGGGCTAACAGAGCTAACAGAGCTAACAGGGCTAACAGAGCTAACAGAGCTAACAGAGCTAACAGGGCTAACAGAGCTAACAGGGCTAACAGGGCTAACAGAGCTAACAGAGCTAACAGGGCTAACAGGGCTAACAGAGCTAACAGAGCTAACAGAGCTAGGAGAGCTAACAGAGCTAACAGGGCTAACAGGGCTAACAGAGCTAACAGATCTAACAGAGCTAACAGAGCTAAGAGAGCTAACAGAGCTAACAGGGCTAACAGATCTAACAGAGCTAACAGAGCTAAGAGAGCTAACAGAGCTAACAGGGCTAACAGAGCTAACAGAGCTAACAGAGGGATGCTGGCCCCTCCCACATGGCTCTAAAACTCCTGTTGTTTACATTGTACATTCACTAGATTTACATCAGAGCTTCAAAGATTAAATAACAACTTTTCAAAATGTTAGAATATTTAGTCTCCGTCAGCTCATTTCGTTTGAAATAGAAGTATCGTTCTACATTAATGTCTCCCCCTCCATCTGACAACACGTGACGTTCTGTCTGATGTGCAGCGCATCAAATCTGCACATTCCATTTCAGTTATTGCACGTCTCCTCGTAAACATTTCGGGGAGACAGAAGTCAAGTACAGGACGTCTAATAAAGCCTACGGGGAAAAACATATTTCTCGTGGAAATAAGAATGTTTCTAACAGCGGATGATCGTATTCTCTATGAGTATTTGTGGTAATACGAACCAAACTGGAAACTCCTCTTTTCAGTAGCTGATTTAAAGTGGTTAAAAAGGTCTAATTTAAAAGAACAGACACATACTGCGATGCCAGATGTAAGTGATTTATTTGACTGTACTGCTGTTAACTGTTGTAATATTGACTTTACATTTACACATGTAACACTCATCATAACTCTTGACTGTCTTCTCCTGATGTGGTGACACGGCTCTTTTCGCTGCTGCAGAACGCTGCGCCGCGCTCATTATTCTCGTCTGTGATTGAACCATGGCCTGGCTTTGTTGCCAGGAAACAGCCTGTGTCCAGTCGTTTGACATTTGTGCCCTTTTATCCACCACCGTGTTTACCACCTCCACCAGTCTCTAACTGATGCACGGACTTTTCCAGATTGTTCCGACACATGGCACGATGTGTGTGTGTGTGTGTGTGTGTTCATGTGTGTGTGTGTTCATGTGTTTGTGTGTGTGTGTGTGTGTGTGTTCATGTGTGTGTGTGTGTTCATGTGTGTGTGTGTTCATGTGTGTGTGTGTGTTCATGTGTGTGTGTGCGTGTGTGTGTGTGTTCATGTGTTTGTGTGTGTGTGTGTGTGTTCATGTGTGTGTGTTCATGTGTGTGTGTGTTCATGTGTTTGTGTGTGTGTTCATGTGTGTGTGTGTGTGTGTGTGTGTTCATGTGTGTGTGTGTTCATGTGTTTGTGTGTGTGTTCATGTGTGTGTGTGTGTGTGTGTGTGTTCATGTGTGTGTGTGTTCATGTGTGTGTGTGTGTTCATGTGTGTGTGTGTGTGTGTGCGTGTGTGTTCATGTGTGTGTGTGTTCATGTGTGTGTGTGTTCATGTGTGTGTGTGTGTGTGTGTGTGTGTTCATGTGTGTGTGTGTGTGTTCATGTGTGTGTGTGTGTGTGTGTGTGCGTGTGTGTTCATGTGTGTGTGTGTTCATGTGTGTGTGTGTTCATGTGTGTGTGTGTTCATGTGTGTGTGTGTGTTCATGTGTGTGTGTGTGTGTGTGTGTGCGTGTGTGTTCATGTGTGTGTGTGTTCATGTGTGTGTGTTCATGTGTGTGTGTGTTCATGTGTGTGTGTGTGTGTGTGTGCGTGTGTGTGTGTTCATGTGTGTGTGTGTGTGTGTGTGTGTGTTCATGTGTGTGTGTGTGTGTGTGTGTGTGTGTGTTCATGTGTGTGTGTGTGTGTGTGTGTGTGTGTGTTTGAGCGTGTGCGTGTATGTGTGTGTGTTTATGTGCTGTGTGAGTCATGTAGTGTCCCCCAGTGACTCCGGTGCGTTCTTGTACATGTCACAGACAGGGGACAAGGGGTCGGAGCAGACGCACTGAGCAAAAGTGGGAAACGACCTCATCCGCCCCAGAGTGACGTGAACATGTGGAGTTTACTCAATACACTCTCACTGTTGGAACGCTTTTATTTATGTAGAGGAGTTATGATTTTATTAATTTACTGTACATATGATCTGTACATCTTTTCTTGATTAAAATACATTAAAGCGCTAAAGCAAAGTGTGGGTTTTCAAAGCAGGTTCATCTTTAACTTACCCCCAAATTAATAAAATGCACAAAACCTTTATCCTCCAGCCTTTGCAGAGAACCAAACCAAACATGTCGCTTTAAACAGAACTGCCCCAATATGTTCGGTAGGACTTAAAGGAGATAAACATAAGTAGATCATTATTTTACATTTTGTTCATTGTAAACCACAATATTGATCTAAAACAGCTTAGTAATAGCAGCAGGTTAATTGACTTCCTGTTCCTGAGATAAGCCCTGCCTTTTCATGGTGGCATTTTTTTTTTAACAATTAAGTGTCATTTCTGTCAATTGTCTATCAATGAACAGAATTTACAATAAGTACATGTACAATATGTTGAGTTTACATATGTAGAGCAGAAAGTGAACAGTGAGTGATTAAACTACAGTTAAAGTGACGGATGTTTAGAAGTGTTCATGAGTCCAACAGCAGAGGGAAAGAAACTGTTCTTATGTTCTGGTCCGGATGGACCGTAGCCTCCTGCCTGAGGGGAGTGGCTCATATAGTCCCTGTCCAGGGTGACAGGGACTATTCGACCTGCACGTCCCAGAGTCCTGCAGGAAGTACTTCCTCTGCTGGTCCTTCTTGATGAGGAGCTGATGGTGGCTCCCACTTCAGGTCCTGAATCTTCAAATAATCAACCACAGAGATGTGGGCGGGGATAGGGGCGGGGATAGGGGCGGGGATAGGGGCGGGGATAGGGGCGGGGATAGGGGCGGGGATAGGGGGAACAATACAGGATTATGCAAACATACAAGAATCAATAAGAAGACAACTTTGAGTAAAGTACCGATGAGGAAACACAGTAACAAGGTTAAAAGCTCACACTCAAGACGACCCACTTTATCTTTTAATGTTCTATTTTTTGTTTTATTTTTTGCCTATATAGATTATCAACTAAAACTTCATCATATTAATGAGTAAAACCCGCATGTATCTGTTGTTCTGTTGTTGAACTGTGCACTGCAACACTGAGATCTCCTCATTGTTGGACAAATAACATCTCTTTTCTGATGAAAAGTCCTTATGATTCTTGTTTTGCTTTTGCGTGGAAGTAGAATAAGGCCGAGGCGTGAACCTGCTCGTGACATGACTCCAGCCCCCTGCATCCTGACTCCCCCAGAGCATCTTCTTCTCTCCCCCAGAGCATCTTCTTCTCTCCCCCAGAGCATCTTGTTGTTGTTGTTGTTGTTGTTGTTTTATGGCGGTTGGCATCCAAGTGTTGCATTACCGCCAGACTTTATTCCTCAGACTTTGTCGTAGTCCTCAGACTCTGTCGTAGTCCGTAAAAGTACTCCTTCCATTGCTTTGGTGTTACAAAGCCCATGAGGTCATGATATGTCTTTGTGACCGGCTTTATTCCAGGGAGACTCTCCTTCATCTTCCTCTCCTTCTTTGACGTTCGGTGCTTCCACCTTACAGCTTTATTCTTCAGGCTTCATTCTATAGGCTTTAATATGTCCACTGACGTCGCCGCTTGGTAGCCGTGCGTCTACGAGACTGGGCGAGGACAGGAGACCACCCCCACCCCCATCTCGTCACTCTGATCACTCTGACTCCCCACAAGCAGACCCTCATCACTCCGACTCCCATTTAGCGCCTTTAGCCTGTTTTCTATATCTGCCCAATCAAGCTCCTTTGTTCCAAGGAATCTCCCTGCAGCTTTAGCAATGATCCTGATCCTTTCAGTTCTGCTTTGAGTCTGAGCAGCACAGTTTACAACATCCACCATAAAGAGTACAAAATCCTCTCTATCCACAACCAGGGTATTCTCATTAATTCTGGAACCTGCACACTTGGGACCTCCACTCTTGAAACCTTCACACTTCTTGGGAGCCACGCTGGCCTTTCTCATTTCGCCCTGGCTGGGAGCAGCGCTGGCTCCTCTCTCTGTATTTACTCTAAACTCGTTACTTGAAACTTTCTTGACTGCATCTGCATAGGATATACCTTGAGAGACCTTTATTTTCTGCACCTCAGCAGCTCTTTTGCTAAACCTGCATCCCCCGTAGGCAGAGCTATGTTCTTCCCCACAGTTACAGCACTTCAGTTTTGCACCCACGTCACACTTCCTATCTTCTTCTCTCCCCCAGAGCACCTTCTTCTCTCCCCCAGAGCACCTTCTTCTCTCCCCCTGAGCATCTTCTTCTCTCCCCCAGAGCATCTTCTTCTTTCCCCCAGAGCATCTTCTTCTTTCCCCCAGAGCATCTTCTTCTCTCCCCCAGAGCACCTTCTTCTCTCCCCCAGAGCATCTTCTTCTCTCCCCCTGAGCATCTTCTTCTCTCCCCCAGAGCATCTTCTTCTCTCCCCCAGAGCATCTTCTTCTCTCCCCCAGAGCATCTTCTTCTCTCCCCCAGAGCATCTTCTTCTCTTGCCTGTAGCTGGAAAAAGTGACGCCCATGAAAGCCCTGATGCCGCAGCGATGACATCACTCCCACATGAGGGAGCTGCGCCCTGATTGGAGCGCGCGCTCAGCCAACCAGAGCGCGCACGCGTTGGAAGAGTTTAAAACACTTTCGGAAAAGTGTCGTAAAGTGATCCGGACGAGTGATACGCACGACACTGTGGACCGTCCGGGACTTTGGAGCCGCGTCTGCCCCGGTTTGGACTGATTTTTGCCGCGAACTGCCGTTTTTAAAGCCTTCTCCGACAGGACAGCTCAGCCCCGCACAGACAGAGACAGAGACACAGACAGAGACAAAGACAGAGACACAGGCAGAGACAGAGAATCAGACAGTGACAGAGACACAGACAGAGACACAGACAGAGAAACAGACAGAGACAGAGAATCAGACACAGACAGAGACACAGACAGAGACACAGACAGAGACACAGACAGAGACACAGACAGAGACACAGGCAGAGACAGAGACACAGGCAGAGACACAGGCAGAGACGGAGGCAGAGACGGAGGCAGAGACACAGGCAGAGACAGAGATAGAGACAGAGATAGAGACAGAGATAGAGACAGAGATAGAGACAGAGATAGAGACAGAGATAGAGACAGAGATAGAGACAGAGATAGACACAGGCAGAGACACAGGCACAGGCAGAGACAGAGACAGCAGCATGTCAACACACTTCAGGAGCGGCCCATCCTTCGGCCTGTCCGCTGAGGTCAAGAGCAAGGTAAGAGGAAACACCACAGACATAACGTGTCCCTCCATGTGCGTCTCCTGTTGTGGACATTGTGCGTCTCCTGTTGTGGACATTGTGCGTCTCCTGTTGTGGACATTGTGCGTCTCCTGTTGTGGACATTGTGCGTCTCCTGTTGTGGACATTGTGCATGCACTGAAACAAAAACACAATAAGAGTGTTTTCCTGTGTGAAATGGGCCGATATTGAGCTTCTAAACATATAAACATTCTTTTAATTTGGACCCAATATCTACATTAATCTCTATCTCAAATAATACAGGAGTTTTCTGTTAAAAATAGGACAATAGTTTTCAAAGTACTATAACTGTCTTTTATAATCGGATCTAAACCCGAACAATATTAGGTCTAAATTTGACAAAAACATTGATAAGATAGTTCAAAATAAAGAGTTAAATAAAGAGGACAAAACCATGAAGACATTTGTCTCTAAATGAAATAAATACTCTGCATAGAACCGGAGGCACTTGTACCACGGGTTGAGAAACTCTGCCGCGTGACATTAAACGTATCCATCTCCGTGGAGACGAGCATGGGATACCAGCAGGCCAAGTTACAGGTCAGATCTCTGGAGAAGTGACCCCGCTCACTGCTGTTTCCAGGTGTTTTGTAATTTAAAAAAGGTTAGGGTTAGGGTTAGGGTTAGGGTTAGGGTTTAAAATATGTAATTTAATGTTTGTTTTTAATGCTAAGTTTGGTTCAATACTGTGGAGCATTCTAGGCAAAGCAATAACATCTCCACGGAGACAAACTGGTGAGATTACCCATCATGCAGTGCACCTTCACTTGTTTGTGAAAGCTCAGGTCATAATGTGAGACGGGACGGTTCTGCAGCTCGTGGATTGTTCTCATGTTTTGTTGTCGTCCCGTGAACAGTGGCATCAGTCGGCGCCGCTTTACCTCCGTGTCCCCTCCATGGACACACGTCCCTGTCACTGGTCCCGTGTCCCTGTCACCAGGCTCTCTGTCATGTCCTGGCCCAGGTGCCGCTGCATTATGTCAACAAAGCAGAGGTGAAAACAGGCCCAGAATATTGACTCGTTCCCAGGTCGAGGACTTTACAGGCTAATGTTTGTCAGTCGGTTGAATCATTGAAGACTTTTAGATTTTTACATTTCGCACCAACAAGAGAACTTTTGTTATGTAATCACTGCTCTAGTGAAGTGAACCTGTAACCATGTAACCGTGACAACAACCCTCAGGTCGTAGTCATGTTGACACGTTTACAGGTTCACTGAACAGAACAATAGTACAGACGTTGAATGGACATATTGTTGGATTTAGTTTTGTCAGTAGAGTTGGTATTTATTATTTCCTTTATATGACGATAAACACTTTTGATTCTTAGACACAAAACATATTTCTATTGGTGTTTTTGAACCATTTAGAAAACGTAAAACCTGAAGATGTGAAGAACTTAACGTTACATTGCTGGAAAAATTATACTTTCTAGTCTAATGACATAGTCTGAATCAAATAGTCAGCTGTGGATACAACAGAGACATCATTACTACTACTACTACTACTATTACTACTATTACTACTATTACTACTATTACTACTATTACTACTATTACTACTATTACTACTATTACTACTACTACTACTGCTACCACAACTACAACAACTGCAACAACTGCAATAACTACAACAACTGCAACAACTACAACAACTGCAACAACTGCAACAACTGCAACAACTGCAACAACTGCAACAACTGCAACAACTACTACAACTGCAACAACTGCAACAACTGCAACAACTGCAACAACTGCAACAACTACTACAACTGCAACAACTGCAACAACTGCAACAACTACTACAACTGCAACAACTACTACAACTGCAACAACTACTACAACTGCAACAACTACTACAACTGCAACAACTACTACAACTGCAACAACTACTACAACAACAACAACTACAATTACTACTACTACTACAGTCCAAATTCTTGTTCAATGGTAATGTAATATCTTTATTAAACTATATTTTTAAACTTCCTATAAGTTATCTGTCATTTTCCTCTACCTGCGTTGCAACAATGAAATTTCCCCATGTGTGGACAATAAAGGAATATCTTATCTTATCTTATGTCACAATCGCTCAAACTTGGAGAAGAAAAGGGGGAAATATATCAGGCAGCACAGGTACACTCTCCATAATAACCATAATTAACATAATCTGATGGAATAGATCGTTAAGGCTTGACCGTCCCTCTTCTTCAGCCACTTTCACTTGTACAGAACGCACCGCTGCCATGTACACACCCAACGTCATGACCGTAAGTAGCGGCAGGAGTTTTGACGTTGCATTCCAGACGCGTGACTCCAGAGCGGCCGGGACGCACCAGGCCACTGTCAGGTACGGCAGAACAAAGCCCTGGCCTTGTAAGGACGTAGCAGCAGCCTCCCCTCGCCGCGGCGCACTCTAAACAGTTTACACGGACGTCAGGGCGGACAAAACACTGCCCTGACACAAACCAGGCAGACGGGACGACGGCGCGTCAGCGGTGCCGCTCTCCCCGACTCGTACTCGCGCAGCACGTTTCCAATAATCTGCCTTTTATGGTAAGATTTAAACGACGGCGCGCAGGTCGACCTATTGTCCTGAAGCTCGTGTGTGAAATGTGACAGACGTCCTTTACATTTGACGGACGGACATTAACAAGGCAATATAATTTACTGCGTCGTGTGTCTGTAAGTGGTTTAAAAGTGCAGCAGGGTTTGTGCTTTTCAATCTCTCTACACATTTGGATAAACACGATTCATTACTCTTTGAAATAATTGTAATATTAGCCAAATAATTGATGCCATTGCCGTTATGGTGCAGTACACACAGACCTTTCTGGTGAGGCTTAGTCAGGAATGTTCCACAGTATGGCATTAAACATATCTCCATGAAGACACACTGGTGACGCCACCAAGTTACAAGTTAGATCTGTGAAGAGGCGAGGCTGCTTATAGTTTTTGATTTTATATTAGCCATAGTGAAAACACCTGTAATTGAATAAATGCATGTTTAATACTGTGGAACTTTCCAGGCTAAGCACTTTCCTCTTCATGGAGATAAGTTGAAGCAGATTCAGTTTTTATTTATGGGGCAGAGACATATCACACTATTTCATCCTAGTGCTCACGTTTAAAAGATTCAAGTTTTGACGACATATTTGTATCTGGTATTTGTATCTGGTATTTGTATCTGGTGAGAGGCGAGTAGACACTGTGGCTTAGTTGGTCAAAGCACTGGAGATCCTTGGTTCAAATCCTGATGAGCAGTCACACGGGGCTCTGCGTGTTTCCCCTGACCGGCTGGAGCGTCCCCCCCGGGACACTCAGCCAAAGGTGTACGAGCACAGACAGTCTTCCCCACATGCAGGACAATCTTCATAATTGTATGTATAAAATAGCCTTCATATCTGTGGTAGTGACATTCTCAGTGTGCAGGACGCGCAGACTGTCGACCCTCGATTCAAAAACCCCTCCCAAATAATTGACCGTTTCACATGACTTAATCTGTCAATCTTTCCATTCATTGCCCAGCCCTATATTTGTGGCAGACTATTACTTTTATACCTTTGGATGAATGCCATGACGTGTGTCTGCTGCTGGGTCAGCTCACCTCTACAGGGCACGAGCTTCAAATGATTCTAGGTTTATAGAATCATCAGGATCATAGGTGTCATGTACATTTGCAGCTGGGAATAGGCCTTTGTTCCATGAATAAAAGCTGAATCAGCTTCAGGAAAGCAAATATTTCAGAGACCAGAGTGTGTGCTGCCGTCATAAGAGCCTCAAGAGCTTCTTGACATGAGAATTAATGAGAATTTTCAGGCGTCCAACGTGGGGAGTCAGTATGTGCTTTAAGGGAGCGCCCAGGAACCCTCCAGAGGAAACTCATTTCCACTGCTTTAGTCAGTGATCGTGTCTTTCAGGTCATTGCCCAAAGCTCATGACCATAGGTGAGGGCAGGAACGTAGATTGACCTGTTTTCCTTTCGACTCAGCTCCTTCCTCAGCACAACAGTCCACCTGTCAATCACACGCTCCATCCTTCCCTCACTCGTGAACAAGACCCAGAGATATACACACAATTGTGAAGGAGAAAAACATACATGATTTACAGATTATTATTGTTATTAGGCCCGAGCGCCACAAGCTGGCGAGAGGCCTATTAATCTCGTAAGGCCGTGCAAAGCACGGCTGCGAAAGTGCGCACGAAGTGCGCACGAAATCGAGCGCAAAGCGCTCGCCCACTTCCAAACACTCACTAACCCACTCCTTCACTCATGCACGCCCCGTGCATACTAATTAGTAGTAGGAAAATGGAACATTACCGTTGTAAACGGGCGAAGCCCGTGCAAAAGTGCGCACTAAACGAGCACTTTACATTGAGATGACGGCCGCGAAGCGGTCGTCATCCCCATATAAAGCACTCATTTGCGCTAAGTATCTCACGAATACGTTTCCCATCTCTTGCATGTTCCGTGCATATAACCATGTAATGCAAAAATTGAACATTATTACTGTATAGAGGGCCAAAAACACAAAGTGGGCGGAGCCCACTCAAAATTAACGAAAGTACCCTTCAGTGACCAGGGACCCACACCATGAGGCAGGAAAGCGCGAGCGCTTTCCGAAAATGTATAGTTTATGATATTTGAAAAATGGGAAACATTGTTTTCGCATCGGAATATTATTCTTTCTTCTTCTTTCTTCTTCTCGGGACCAACCCCCCTATTTTTCACCCAGTGAACATTGACGAAAAGTCACAAAAATGTTCACACCTCTAAAAATCGTGCCTCTCTACATTCTGGCTATTTCCCTTTTCTAAAATAAAACAAATTGGCGCGTCAGCGCCCCCAAATGTACCAAAAATGCATTGAGAGATGGGAAATGACCCCAAAAAAATCTGATCGTAGAATCATGAAATTTGGCGCAGAGGTAGATGGTGACAAGAGAAGTAAAAAATATTATTACGGCAACGCCGTCCGCCCAACCAAATGTCGGCCATATTGCTTCAAAAATGGCTAAACATGACTTTGGAGTTTTTCCAAACTTTTACGAACTCCTCCCAGGGCGTTGGCCCTAAAAAGCTGAAATTTGGTGAAAATGCTACTGAGGAGTGGGACATCAAAAGTTATCCAAATTACATTGATACCTGTCACGGTCTCTGTGCGGCGAGGCCGCAAACTGCAGCAAGAATTTCAGAAATCTCCCAAATTTTACATTTCTGCCGTTTGCGCAGATAAAGTCCGAATTGCGTCAAATTAGAATCAGTTGTTAAACTCTTTGCCCTAAACCTACTTGAAGTGAAATAAATTAATTTGGAGCCACAGCGCCCCCTACAGATTTTATATGGAGGTTAAATATTTAGTTTTACGAAATTATATGAAATTTGACACACAACTCAATTTTAGAATCCCCATCAAAAAAGTCAATGAGACCCATGTCATAATTGTTATGGCTTTGCCGTAACGATGACCGAAACCTCCCATGTTATTCCAATGGGGAAATCGCCAGAACATGTTTACACTTTAGACTTTCACAAACTCCTCTTAGGGCGTCAGCCCTATTAACCTGGAATTTGGTGAGACTCATCTTCAGGGGTGGACCATCAAAAGTTATCCACATTTTTATTCAAAGAGTCAAGGTGTCTGTGCGGCAAAGCCGCACATTTTGCCAAGAATTCAAAATAAAATTGCTTTTTGATGGTAAAACAAAGGGGAGAAGATGTGACAGCGTCACAGATTCAGCAGTAGGCGTAATAAAAGGACAATTGGGGCGCGTTAGCGCCCCCTCCTCTTGCGGTGTGGCGGCGGCGTAGCGAGGGCCGATCATTGCCGCTTGCGGCTATATTTAGGCCCGAGCGCCACAAGCTGGCGAGAGGCCTATTAATCTCGTAAGGCCGTGCGAAGCACGGCTGCGAAAGTGCGCACGTAGCGCACGAAATCGAGCGCGAAGCGCTCGCCCACTTCCAAACACTCACTAACGCACTCCTCCACTCATGCACGCCCCGTGCATACTAATTAGTTGTAGGAAAATGGAACATTACCGTTGTAAACGGGCGAAGCCCGTGCAAAAGTTCGCACTAAACGAGCACTTTACATTGGGATGACGACCGCGAAATCCCCATATAAAGCACTCATTTGCGCTAAGTAGCTCACGAATACGTTCCCCATCTCTTGCATGTTCCGTGCATATAAGCATGTAATGCAAAAATTGAACATTATTACTGTATAGAGGGCCAAAAACACAAAGTGGGCGGAGCCCACTCAAAATTATCGAAAGTACCCGTCAGTGACCAGGGACCCACACCATGAGGTAGGAAAGCGCGAGCGCTTTCCGAAAATGTATAGTTTATGATATTTGAAAAATGGGAAACATTGTTTTCGCATCGGAATATTATTCTTTCTTTCTTTCTTTCTTCTTCTTCTTCTTCTTCTCGGGACCAACCCCCCTATTTTTCACCCAGTGAACATTGACGAAAAGTCACAAAAATTTGCACACCTCTAAAAATCGTGCCTCTCTACATTCTGGCTATTTCCCTTTTCTAAAATAAAAAAAATTGGCGCGTCAGCGCCACCAAATGTACCAAAAATGCATTGAGAGATGGGAAATGACCCCAAAAAAATCTGATCGTAGAATCATGAAATTTGGCGCAGAGGTAGATGGTGACAAGAGAAGTAAAAAATATTATTACGGCAACGCCGTCCCCCGAACCAAATGTCGGCCATATTGCTTCAAAAATGGCTAAACATGACTTCGGAGTTTTTCCAAACGTCGTACTTTTACGAACTCCTCCCAGGGCGTTGGCCCTAAAAAGCTGAAATTTGGTGAAAATGCTACTGAGGAGTGGGACATCAAAAGTTATCCAAATTACATTGATACCTGTCACGGTCTCTGTGCGGCGAAGCCGCAAACTGTAACTAAAATTTCAGAAATCTCCCATATTTAAAATTTCTGCCGTTTGCGCAGATAAAGTCCGAATTGCGTCAAATTAGAATCAGTTGTTAAACTCTTTGCCCTAAACCTACTTGAAGTGAAATAAATTCATTTGGCGCCACAGCGCCCCCTACAGATTTTATATGGAGGTTAAATGTTTAGTTTTGCGAAATTATATGAAATTTGACACACAACTCAATTTTAGCATCCCCATCAAAAAAGTCAATGAGACCCATGTCATAATTGTTATGGCGTTGCCGTAACGATGACCGAAACCTCCCATGTTATTCCAATGGGGCCAGAACATGTTTACACTTTAGACTTTCACAAACTCCTCCCAGGGCGTCAGCCCTATTAACCTGAAATTTGGTGAGACTCATCTTCAGGACCATCAAAAGTTATCCACATTTTCATTCAAAGAGTCACGGTGTCTGTGCGGCAAAGCCGCACATTTTGCCAAGAATTCAAAATAAAATTGCTTTTTGATGGTAAAACAAAGGGGAGAACATGTGACAGCGTCACAGATTCAGCAGTAGGCGTGATAAAAGGACAATTGGGGCGCGTTAGCGCCCCCTCCTCTTGCGGCGTGGCGGCGTGGCGGCGGTGTGGCGGCGGCGTGGCGAGGGCCGATCATTGCCGCTTGCGGCTATATTTATTATTATTTTTCTTGTTCTTCTGCTTTTTGAGCTCTATTTTGACCCCCTGAACATGCTCAAAAACTCACCAAACTTTGCCCAAAATTCAGAATCGGCGAAAAATTTGATTTTTTTCTGGGCCATTTTTTTTTTCGTTCAAAAATGGCGCGACAGCGCCACCGACAAAAGTCAAAATACATTGCGCCTATGGGAGACGCCCCGAGGTCAACTTTGGCGTAAAGCTACGAAATTCGGGACACGCATTCCTCTCATGAGGACAAAAAAAAAATATTATTGTGGCCACGCCCCCAGACTTACCCTATGGCCGCCATCTTCCTTTGAAAATGAAAACAAGCTGAGTTAGCCATTTTGTTTACGTCAAACTTTGACGAACTCCTCCTAGGGCGTTTTGCCCACCGACTTCAAAATCGGCGTACGTCCTCTGGACAAGTGGGGCATCTAAAGTTATCCAATTTTTTGAGATACCTTTTACGGTCTGTGTGCGGCGCAGCCGCAAAGTTGGACAACTTATTTTGGAATATTGCAGATCTAAAAATTGCTCCCATTTGATCAAAACCAGTCCGATTAGGACCAAATTTGAATCAGTTGTTAAACTTTCTAGTTTGGACCAGTTTAGGCTGACAAAATTGAAATGGCCGCGATAGCGCCCCCTACAGAGTGACCTTTAAATTAACATTGAAGGTCAAAAATTTGTTTTACCAAAATTGTCTAAACTTTACCCAAAATTCTATTTTGCCGTCCCAATCACAAAAGCCAATCACAAAAATGCCTAATTTTTTACGGCGTAGTCGTAGCGATGACAGAAACCTCCCATGTTATCCCTATGGGAAAACCACAAAATCTCTCAAATTACCACATTTTTATGTTTTACACTTTAACGAAGTCCTCCTAGTGCGTTTTGCCCACCAACCTCAAAATCGGTGTACGTCCTCTAGACACGTGGGGCATCTAAAGTTATCCAAATTTTAAGGATAACTTTTACGGTCTCTGTGCGACGGAGCCGCAAACGTTTCCCAGAATTCTGACTATTTGGCCTTCAGAGTGGTCTATAAACAATAGAGTTTTTTTCCAAATGACATGACATTTTGCACTAAATTCTAATTTGCCATCCTGATCATACAAGTATGAGAGCCAAAGTCATATTTTGTACGGCGTAACCGTAGCGTTGACAGAAACATCCCATGTTATCCTTATGGGAAAATCGTAGAATCGCTCAAATCACCACATTTTTACGCTTCACACTTTAACAAACTCCTCCTAGGGCGATAGCCCGATCAAGTTCATATTTGGAGAATATCATCTACACAAGCGGGGCATCAAAACTTACCCATATTTTGATTCTAAGTGCTACGGTCTCTGTGTGGCGGACCCGCAAATATATGTCAGAAATGGGAAAACAGCGAAATCTCTAAAATGACCACATTTTTACGCTTCACACTTTAACGAACTCCTCCTAGGGCGATTGCCCGATCAAGCTCATATTTGGGGAAAATCATCTACACAAACGGGGCATCAAAAGTTAGTCATATTTTGATTTTAAGTGGTACGGTCTCTGTGCCGTGGAGCTGCAAATATACTGTCACAAATGGGAAAAACGCCAAATCCTTGAAATGTTCACATTTACGCTTCACACTTTAACAAACTCCTCCGTGGGCAATAGCTCGATCAAGCTTTACTTTGGGAAAAATCATCTACACAAGCGCGGCATCAAAAGTTATCCATATTTTTATTCCAAGTGCTACGGTCTCTGTGTGGCGGCGCAGCAAATTTGACTGACACTTGTGTTGATTTGCATTGGATTGGCCATGTCAATTGTGTCGCCGTCTGTCAAGTTCTTTTTTTATTCAACACACAATAAGGGCGCCATCTTTATCAAGTCGAAAGCGCAGAGTCGGAAGGCCGGCGGCCCGCGAGGGCCGTTGGATGCCGCTTGCGGCTTTAATTCTTTCTTTCTTTCTTTCTTCTCGGGACCAACCCCCCTATTTTTCACCCAGTGAACATTGACGAAAAGTCACAAAAATTTGCACACCTCTAAAAATCGTGCCTCTCTACATTCTGGCTATTTCCCTTTTCTAAAATAAAAAAAATTGGCGCGTCAGCGCCCCCAAATGTACCAAAAATGCATTGAGAGATGGGAAATGACCCAAAAAAAATCTGATCGTAGAATCATGAAATTTGGCGCAGAGGTAGATGGTGACAAGAGAAGTAAAAAATATTATTACGGCAACGCCGTCCGCCCAACCAAATGTCGGCCATATTGCTTCAAAAATGGCTAAACATGACTTCGGAGTTTTTCCAAACGTCGTACTTTTACGAACTCCTCCCAGGGCGTTGGCCCTAAAAAGCTGAAATTTGGTGAAAATGCTACTGAGGAGTGGGACATCAAAAGTTATCCAAATTACATTGATACCTGTCACGGTCTTTGAGCGGCAAAGCCGCAAACTGTAGCAAGAATTTCAGAAATCTCCCAAATTTAACATTTCTGCCGTTTGCGCAGATAAAGTCCGAATTGCGTCAAATTAGAATCAGTTGTTAAACTCTTTGCCCTAAACCTACTTGAAGTGAAATAAATTAATTTGGAGCCACAGCGCCCCCTACAGATTTTATATGGAGGTTAAATATTTAGTTTTGCGAAATTATATGAAATTTGACACACAACTCAATTTTAGCATCCCCATCAAAAAAGTCAATGAGACCCATGTCATAATTGTTATGGCGTTGCCGTAACGATGACCGAAACCTCCCATGTTATTCCAATGGGGCCAGAACATGTTTACACTTTAGACTTTCACAAACTCCTCCCAGGGCGTCAGCCCTATTAACCTGAAATTTGGTGAGACTCATCTTCAGGACCATCAAAAGTTATCCACATTTTCATTCAAAGAGTCACGGTGTCTGTGCGGCAAAGCCGCACATTTTGCCAAGAATTCAAAATAAAATTGCTTTTTGATGGTAAAACAAAGGGGAGAACATGTGACAGCGTCACAGATTCAGCAGTAGGCGTGATAAAAGGACAATTGGGGCGCGTTAGCGCCCCCTCCTCTTGCGGCGTGGCGGCGGTGTGGCGGCGGCGTGGCGAGGGCCGATCATTGCCGCTTGCGGCTATATTTATTATTATTTTTCTTGTTCTTCTGCTTTTTGAGCTCTATTTTGACCCCCTGAACATGCTCAAAAACTCACCAAACTTTGCCCAAAATTCAGAATCGGCGAAAAATTTGATTTTTTTCTGGGCCATTTTTTTTTTCGTTCAAAAATGGCGCGACAGCGCCACCGACAAAAGTCAAAATACATTGCGCCTATGGGAGACGCCCCGAGGTCAACTTTGGCGTAAAGCTACGAAATTCGGGACACGCATTCCTCTCATGAGGACAAAAAAAAAATATTATTGTGGCCACGCCCCCAGACTTACCCTATGGCCGCCATCTTCCTTTGAAAATGAAAACAAGCTGAGTTAGCCATTTTGTTTACGTCAAACTTTGACGAACTCCTCCTAGGGCGTTTTGCCCACCGACTTCAAAATCGGCGTACGTCCTCTGGACAAGTGGGGCATCTAAAGTTATCCAATTTTTTGAGATACCTTTTACGGTCTGTGTGCGGCGCAGCCGCAAAGTTGGACAACTTATTTTGGAATATTGCAGATCTAAAAATTGCTCCCATTTGATCAAAACCAGTCCGATTAGGACCAAATTTGAATCAGTTGTTAAACTTTCTAGTTTGGACCAGTTTAGGCTGACAAAATTGAAATGGCCGCGATAGCGCCCCCTACAGAGTGACCTTTAAATTAACATTGAAGGTCAAAAATTTGTTTTACCAAAATTGTCTAAACTTTACCCAAAATTCTATTTTGCCGTCCCAATCACAAAAGCCAATCACAAAAATGCCTAATTTTTTACGGCGTAGTCGTAGCGATGACAGAAACCTCCCATGTTATCCCTATGGGAAAACCACAAAATCTCTCAAATTACCACATTTTTATGTTTTACACTTTAACGAAGTCCTCCTAGTGCGTTTTGCCCACCAACCTCAAAATCGGTGTACGTCCTCTAGACATGTGGGGCATCTAAAGTTATCCAAATTTTAAGGATAACTTTTACGGTCTCTGTGCGACGGAGCCGCAAACGTTTCCCAGAATTCTGACTATTTGGCCTTCAGAGTGGTCTATAAACAATAGAGTTTTTTCCAAATGACATGACATTTTGCACTAAATTCTAATTTGCCATCCTGATCATACAAGTATGAGAGCCAAAGTCATATTTTGTACGGCGTAACCGTAGCGTTGACAGAAACATCCCATGTTATCCTTATGGGAAAATCGTAGAATCGCTCAAATCACCACATTTTTACGCTTCACACTTTAACAAACTCCTCCTAGGGCGATAGCCCGATCAAGTTCATATTTGGAGAATATCATCTACACAAGCGGGGCATCAAAACTTACCCATATTTTGATTCTAAGTGCTACGGTCTCTGTGTGGCGGACCCGCAAATATATGTCAGAAATGGGAAAACAGCGAAATCTCTAAAATGACCACATTTTTACGCTTCACACTTTAACGAACTCCTCCTAGGGCGATTGCCCGATCAAGCTCATATTTGGGGAAAATCATCTACACAAACGGGGCATCAAAAGTTAGTCATATTTTGATTTTAAGTGGTACGGTCTCTGTGCCGTGGAGCTGCAAATATACTGTCACAAATGGGAAAAACGCCAAATCCTTGAAATGTTCACATTTACGCTTCACACTTTAACAAACTCCTCCGTGGGCAATAGCTCGATCAAGCTTTACTTTGGGAAAAATCATCTACACAAGCGCGGCATCAAAAGTTATCCATATTTTTATTCCAAGTGCTACGGTCTCTGTGCGGCGGCGCAGCAAATTTGACTGACACTTGTGTTGATTTGCATTGGATTGGCCATGTCAATTGTGTCGCCGTCTGTCAAGTTCTTTTTTTATTCAACACACAATAAGGGCGCCATCTTTATCAAGTCGAAAGCGCAGAGTCGGAAGGCCGGCGGCCCGCGAGGGCCGTTGGATGCCGCTTGCGGCTTTAATTCTTTCTTTCTTTCTTTCTTCTCGGGACCAACCCCCCTATTTTTCACCCAGTGAACATTGACGAAAAGTCACAAAAATTTGCACACCTCTAAAAATCGTGCCTCTCTACATTCTGGCTATTTCCCTTTTCTAAAATAAAAAAAATTGGCGCGTCAGCGCCCCCAAATGTACCAAAAATGCATTGAGAGATGGGAAATGACCCAAAAAAAATCTGATCGTAGAATCATGAAATTTGGCGCAGAGGTAGATGGTGACAAGAGAAGTAAAAAATATTATTACGGCAACGCCGTCCGCCCAACCAAATGTCGGCCATATTGCTTCAAAAATGGCTAAACATGACTTCGGAGTTTTTCCAAACGTCGTACTTTTACGAACTCCTCCCAGGGCGTTGGCCCTAAAAAGCTGAAATTTGGTGAAAATGCTACTGAGGAGTGGGACATCAAAAGTTATCCAAATTACATTGATACCTGTCACGGTCTTTGAGCGGCAAAGCCGCAAACTGTAGCAAGAATTTCAGAAATCTCCCAAATTTAACATTTCTGCCGTTTGCGCAGATAAAGTCCGAATTGCGTCAAATTAGAATCAGTTGTTAAACTCTTTGCCCTAAACCTACTTGAAGTGAAATAAATTAATTTGGAGCCACAGCGCCCCCTACAGATTTTATATGGAGGTTAAATATTTAGTTTTGCGAAATTATATGAAATTTGACACACAACTCAATTTTGGCATCCCCATCAAAAAAGTAAATGAGACCCATGTCATAATTGTTATGGCTTTGCCGTAACGATGACCGAAACCTTCCATGTTATTCCAATGGGGAAATCGCCAGAACATGTTTACACTTTAGACTTTCACAAACTCCTCTCAGGGCGTCAGCCCTATTAACCTGAAATTTGGTGAGACTCATCTTCAGGGGTGGACCATCAAAAGTTATAAACATTTTTATTCAAAGAGTCAAGGTGTCTGTGCGGCAAAGCCGCACATTTTGCCAAGAATTCAAAATAAAATTGCTTTTTGATGGTAAAACAAAGGGGAGAAGATGTGACAGCGTCACAGATTCAGCAGTAGGCGTAATAAAAGGACAATTGGGGCGCGTTAGCGCCCCCTCCTCTTGCGGCGTGGCGGCGGCATAGCGAGGGCCGATCATTGCCGCTTGCGGCTATATTCATCATTATTATTATTTAATTTTTAAGTATTTCAGTATTCAGCCCCTTCCGATGAGTTGGATTCAATGGCTGTCAGAAGTGGCCTGATGATGATGAAAGATTGAATGTTGACCTTAAACAGAGTCCACCTGTGTCATCTAATGTCAGTATAAATGCCACTGAAGTGTGAAGGGAAAGATCGTCGGGGAGCAAACGGCATCATGAAGTCCAAGGAACAGGTCAGGGATGAAGTTGTGGAGAAATGTAAAGCCGGGTTAGGTTATACAAATATTTCCCAAGGTTTGAATATGGCACAATTAAAAACCTACAAAGACATGGTTGTCTTTGTCAAAACTTACAGACCAAACAAGGAGATCACTGATCAGAGATGCAGCCAAGAGGCTCATGGGAACTCTGGAGGAGCTGCAGAGATCCACAGCTCAGGTGAACAACTATTAGCTCTGCTCTACACAAAGCTGACCTTTTTATGGAAGAGTGACAAGAAGAAGCCATTGTTGAAGTCCTGTTGCCAGAAGCTATGACTGTGAACACCACCTCCACAGTCAAACATGGTGGTGCAGCCTCAGGCTGTGGGGCTGCACCACCTCCACAGTCAAACATGGTGGTGCAGCCTCAGGCTGTGGGGCTGCACCACCTCCACAGTCAAACATGGTGGTGCAGCCTCAGGCTGTGGGGCTGCACCACCTCCACAGTCAAACATGGTGGTGCAGCCTCAGGCTGTGGGGCTGCACCACCTCCACAGTCAAACATGGTGGTGCAGCCTCAGGCTGTGGGGCTGCACCACCTCCACAGTCAAACATGGTGGTCCAGCCTCAGGCTGTGGGGCTGGTGTTCTTCAGCCGGGACAGAGAAGATGCTCAGAGTTGATGGGACGATGGATGGAACCAAATACAGGGCAATCTTAGAAGAAAACATGTTGGTGTATGTAAAAGACCTGAGACTGGGGTGAAGGGTCAACTTCAGCACGACAACGACCCTAAACATAAGATAAGATATTCCTTTATTGTCCACACATGTAGACGCAGGTAGATACAGAAGAAAAGAACAGATAACTTATAGGAAGTTTAAAAAACACTCTTAATAGAAGAACTCTTATAAACAAAAACTCCTATAGACAAAACCTCTAATTTCTTAATAAGGAATGGAGGGGAAAAATAAATAAAGATAACCTAAATAAATTAAAAAAAACAGCTAGCGTAAGACAAAATGATACTAATAATAATAATGGTAAAATAAACACTCTATTTACATCAGAAAGCCACATAAAGCCAGAGCTACCATGGAATGGTTTAGCACCAAACAGGGAGAGGGCGAGGGAGGGAGGGAGGGAGGGAGAGAGGGCGAGGGAGGGAGGGAGGGAGTGAGGGAGAGAGGGAGGGAGAGGGGGAGAGAGGGAAACATGAGCGGGTCCAATGAGAGGAGCGAGGGAGAGAGGGTGAGGGAGGGAGAGAGAGAGAGGGCGAGGGGGGGAGGGAGGGAGTGAGGGGGAGAGAGGGGGGAGAGGGAGGGAGTGAGTGAGGGAGGAGTGATGGTGGAGAACGCCGTTTCTCCCTAGTTTGGTGATGGAGGCTGTGCAAACCCTGCTCCTTTTGAAATGCTTTTGTTGGCCTCTGATCCCAGACTCAGAAGACTTATCTGCAGAACATTCAGGAGTATTTGATGTGTGAGTGTGGCAGGCAGGGCCGGCCCTTCCACTAGGCCGTATAGGCGGGTACCTGGGGCGGCACTGCGGGGGGGGCGCCCCCCTCTGGATTTTATTTTTTTATTTTTTTAATATATATTTTTTTGTGCTTGGCCGAGTTTTTTGCGCCCCCTTCTATGTATCCAAACACTATTTTGGAATTGACAAATAAATCTAACGAAAGGAGAAAATCGAAAAATCGAAAGCAGTGTGTTACGTATTCTAGCAAGTCGGGGGTATCACCTCTGGGGGCGCCAGGGGAGTAGCTCGCCTAGGGCACCAAATGTGCTGGGGCCGGCCCTGGTGGCAGGGTCACATGATTGGGGGGGAAATACTGCTTGCGGTTTCTTTCTGAAAAACAAATCGTGTCTAGTCGGCAATGAAATATAATCATAATTCTGTTCTGGTCATAAACGCAGACAAAAAAGACCTGTTATAACAAAGACGGCAACATTTTTAAATTAGAATTTAAAAAATATATATAATAAACCATTTCAGGTTTGAATCAATGGTACATTTTTACAGTTAGAAGCCTTTCAGGTGGCATATTCCAATCTTTTATTTAGTTCAAAATGTACTTAAGTCTCAACGTACAATAGAAATATATTTTAACTAAATGAAAAAATAATCAAACTAGTCGACTAAAATAATTGTCAGGGACTTGCTACTATAATGTTTAATTGGATTCGCACAAAATATGAACGTTTAATCGCAATAATTCCATGTAGGTTTGGGCAAAATATTTATATATATATTTTTTCTTCCTCATATTGATCAAGTTAAAATGTTCCATTTTATTATGTCTTAATATAAACAAAACTAATATTAATATCTATAGCATACAAGACGGGCTTATAGTAATTGAAAAAAACATTTTTTTTTATTTTTTTATTTCTACCTTCAAAGTCTGAGCTCTTCTTCAAAACCACATTCTGTTACTGACCGAGGAGTGACGATTAAAGAGGTCTGAATCTCCATCTGAATAAAAACCCCAACCCCAAACACACAAACACCACAAACACCACAAACACACAAACACCCCAAACACACAAACACCACAAACACCACAAACACCACAAACACACAAACACCACAAACACCACAAACACCACAAACACACAAACACACAAACACACAAACACACAAACACACAAACACCCCAAACACACAAACACCACAAACACCACAAACACCACAAACACACAAACACCACAAACAACACAAACACCACAAACACCACAAACACACAAACACACAAACACACAAACACACAAACACCACAAACACCACAAACACCACAAACAACACAAACAACACAAACACCACAAACACCACAAACACCACAAACACCCCAAACACCCCAAACACCACAAACACACAAACACACAAACACCACAAACACACAAACACCCCAAACACCACAAACACCACAAACACCCAAACACACAAACACCACAAACACCACAAACACACAAACACCCCAAACACCCCAAACACCACAAACACACAAACACCACAAACACACAAACACCACAAACACCACAAACACCACAAACACCCCAAACACCCCAAACACCCCAAACACACAAACACCCCAAACACCCCAAACACCCCAAACACCCCAAACACCACAAACAACACAAACACCACAAACACCACAAACACCCCAAACACCACAAACACCACAAACACACAAACACCACAAACACACAAACACCACAAACACCACAAACACCACAAACACCCCAAACACCCCAAACACCCCAAACACACAAACACCCCAAACACCCCAAACACCCCAAACACCCCAAACACCACAAACACCACAAACACCACAAACACCCCAAACACCACAAACACCACAAACACCACAAACACCCCAAACACCCAAACACCACAAACAACACAAACACCACAAACAACACAAACACCACAAACACCACAAACACCACAAACACCCCAAACACCCAAACACCACAAACAACACAAACACCACAAACACCACAAACAACACAAACACCACAAACAACACAAACACCACAAACACCACAAACACCACAAACACCCCAAACACCACAAACACCACAAACAACACAAACACCACAAACAACACAAACAACACAAACACCACAAACACCACAAACACCACAAACACCCCAAACAACACAAACACCCCAAACACACAAACACACAAACACCACAAACACACAAACACCCCAAACACACAAACACCACAAACACACAAACACCCCAAACACCACAAACACCACAAACACCACAAACACACAAACACCACAAACACACAAACACCACAAACACCACAAACACACAAACACCACAAACACACAAACACCCCAAACAACACAAACAACACAAACAACACAAACACCACAAACACCACAAACACCACAAACACCCCAAACAACACAAACACCCCAAACACCACAAACACCACAAACACCACAAACACACAAACACCCCAAACACACAAACACCCCAAACACACAAACACCACAAACACACAAACACACAAACACCCCAAACACACAAACACCACAAACACACAAACACCACAAACACCACAAACACACAAACACCACAAACACACAAACACCACAAACACACAAACACCACAAACAACACAAACAACACAAACACCACAAACACCACAAACACCACAAACACCCCAAACACCACAAACACCACAAACACCACAAACAACACAAACAACACAAACACCACAAACAACACAAACACCACAAACAACACAAACACCCCAAACACACAAACACACAAACACCCCAAACACACAAACACACAAACACCACAAACACCACAAACACCACAAACAACACAAACACCACAAACAACACAAACACCACAAACAACACAAACGCCACAAACGCCACAAACACCACAAACACCACAAACACCACAAACACCACAAACACCACAAACACCACAAACACCCCAAACACCCCAAACACCCCAAACACCCCAAACACCCCAAACACCCCAAACACCCCAAACACCCCAAACAACACAAACACCGTTTGATTTACTCCAATTAATTCTGAAGTAGAAACAAACTCTGCTCTGAGGGAAATCGGATTTAAAGTCTTGCCAAGCTTGTTGTTGGTGAATGAAGGAGTAAAGCTGCTGGAGGTTTGGACTGACAGAAGGTGGACCGAGCATTTGTTGGGTTTGTTGGGCAGAAAATATATATATATATAAATATAAATATATATAAATATATATATATATATATATATATATATATATATATATATTTATATATATTTATATTTATATTTATATTTATATTTATATATATATATATATATATATATATATAAATATATATATATATATATATATATATTTATATTTATATTTATATTTATAATTATAATTATAATTATAATTATAATTATAATTATAATTATAATTATAATTATAATTATATTTATATTTATATTTATATTTATAATTATAATTATAATTATAATTATAATTATAATTATAATTATAATTTATAATTTATAATTATAATATATATTTAAGGACTATTTTGTCTTCATTTGTGGGTTTGGACCACATAAACTGACCTTGACTCACAATGCTTGACTGAAAATAAGTGGCTTTCTTTTTATATTTGACCTTCCCATTGCAGAACATGTAACACGTTGTTTCTAATAGAATACAAGACATTTGGTTGTTTGGAGAGGAAATGATCTGTAACTGTAACTGTACTTTTACAGTCCTATAAAGTGTGGGGTAAACCCTAAACCCCAAAATACAATTATGGGAATGTGTTTGTGCCAAAAAGAACAAAGTAAGGATGATTTTTTGATTTTATGATTGGATGTAACACCATTTGATATCATTTCCTCTCCAAACATCAGATGTGTAAAAAGCAATAAAATTAAGCACAAAAAGTAATGTTGTAATTTAAAGTGAAGACAATTATAGCTCTGTATTTACTGTATTTACTGTATTTAGTTTTTCGTGGCATTGTAGGAGCGTCATGAGCAGGAATGTCCACAGGCCTTTTTCATTTCAACTGTTATTCTTATTCCCCACATCTCTGTGTTTTATGAGCCAATAATGTCCACAGCCACATACAGTGAGATCGTCTTCTCTTTTATGAGAAAGGAGTTATTTTAGGAACAAAATCCCACATATGAAGCAAGTCATTTCCTAGTGTATGTGCACATGCAGTACTGTGTGTACTCTGTGTGTACTCTGTGTGTACTCTGTGTGTACATTCTCTCTCATACACTTTATGGCAGGATATAGGACATTCATTTCTTTTGGCTTTATGTAAAACACATTTGACTTGTGTTGGTGGCACAGTGGCTGAGTGTCTGGCAGAACTCCCGCCTTATAGAGAAATGTTTCAGGTTTGACTCCCGGGCCAGAATGTGCATGTTTCTCCTACAGTTTGGGTGTGTTTAACCGGTTTCCCCTTCAACCCAAAACATGCTTCATGGTCCTGACCAGGCCTAGCTCCAGATGGGTCCCTGGGGGCTCCAGATGGGTCCCTGTGGGGGCTCCAGATGGGTCCTGGGGGCTGTGCTGTGGCACCTTAAAGGAATTGGATGTAAGATTCTGAGCCTAAATTCTAACCTTTATTATCACGGTAATCACAGAAACATTGGACATGTTCAATTCATGTCCATTTTGTTGATGTTGTAGTTTGGTTTTTGGTCCTCAAGATTATCCTCCAATCAGAAAGAAGAATGAGCCTCACATGAATCTCTCATTTGGCTTGAATCCTGTTGGAAAGAAACCTAAAAGTCCTCTCTCTGATCTGAATCCTCACCAGCCAAAGCCCAGCACAAATCCTGAACCCTCACTGAGCCGCCTCTGCCGCTCAGTGAGGATTTCTGGAGGTTCTGTGCCACGACCTGTCCATTTACTAATTCAAAATGGTGCTGGCTACAAGCTGTTCCTTTAACTGTTCAGATTGGAAATATACTGTGCAGAAAGTTCATTGGGGACACGGATACCACTTCAAACCTACTGCGAATCGATTTTATCTACAACAATGATAAAAAAGAGAAGTTTGTGTGTGCAATATTTCCCTCATTAGAGCCTCGTGAGGCAAAAGATCAGCTCCGCCAATGGAAAGACAAACATTTCACGCTGTAATAAACCTTTAGTATTTGGTGAGAAGAAACTTGCAAATGTCAGAGTATCAATTGTTTATTCCTGGTACAAATACTTCTTTAGCCAATCTTGTGCTTGCTCTTTCTTTCCAAAATACATTCCAAAAATGCAAAAATGCAAGACTTCTGAAGTGAGTTTAGTTGAGACTCGCACTCTCCTTTTATCTTCAGCGCACTCCTCGACTCCTTCAAAAGGTCTATAATATTTTGTGCTACAACCTTAGCTTCTGTGGCTATTGTGCAGTTAAAACAGTAGGTTAAGAACATGGAGGATTAACGTGACTTCTTCCTGCCCCTCGTTGCTCGTCAAATATTTGCCAATCACACCTGAAGAGGTCACCTCCTCGCCCTTTTCTCTACTACAGTATGATCACCTGACCTGTATTGATTTTTGTCTTTCAGTTGGCTGGAAAGTATGACCCCCAAAAGGAGGAGGAGCTTCGGCTGTGGGTGGAGGAGGTGAGCGGTAAGAGGATCGGGGACAACTTCATGGAGAGTCTCAAGGACGGAGTGATACTGTGCGAGTGAGTGCGCTGTTGGATGGCTCTTTTTTGACGTAGTCCACCATAAAATGATATCACTGCCTCTTTAAAACAGTCTTGACTTGACTTTGCAGGCTCATAAACGCTCTCCAGCCCGGCTCTGTGCGAAGGATCAACCAATCAAGTCAAAACTGGCACCAGGTACGCCGCTGGAGCAAAACGTCAGAAAGAGATGCCACTACTTACTCTCACTTTTTTCTTTTACATTTATTTGCATTTTAATGGCCATCATTTCAAAGGACGTCCATTTTACCACTCTGTTTATGGGCTCTTTACAAGGCAGAAAACATAAACAAGGATTTTAATAGTTAGACTTGAAAGCCTGACGGGAATTCTCACTGGGATTCTTCTCGTTCAAGAGCTGATTTCTGGATGTTTAGTTCCATTATTCCCTTTGTCTTAACTGTGCATGTTAGCCATATGCTTGTACATCCCCTATATGATTGACCTTTAGGCCTTAGTTATTTTATTACTTGGTTTACGGATCCGCCGCACTTAGATTATTGATTTCTACAATATAAATCAAATAAATTGGGCTACCCCAAATAAATTGTCTGTTTGCTGTAACCCGAGTCAACATTTTTCATCTGGCTCGGTCGGTAGGCAAATTCTTATTTTTTTTACACCAGGGGTCAGGCTTCAACAGTCAATGACGGAAAACAACTCTATCAACCCGATCAGGAGACTAAATCTCACAATTTTAAGACATTTCAATCAACCTTTTGTAAGCCGCTATCCTTTATTTTGGTAGCGAAGGCGAGCGGGGGGAACATGCGGGGGACACGGGCGCCGCCATGTTTGTTGTGATGACGCTGTTGGGCGTGTTTCAATCCCAGAATGCATTTGTGTAAGTCAAATTTCACACCCTGACAGAGCCTGGCATTACTCTGGACATGTCAGTGGCGCCGGCAAGGGTAAACCACCTTGTTAAAGGCAATATGACAATTTTCATGTGCGCCCTGTTTTGTTACAGACACATGTGGAGGACTGATAATGATGACTTATCAGTCCTTTGAGATGAAAGTCAAGTTAACAAGCGTGATAAAAATATTTGTCACGGTGGTTCAGGACAGACCGGCCGGTGAGTCGGCAAAATAATTAAAAAATAAAAGATTTTGATGTATTTTAGGCAAAATGCTGATATTTATTTTTCAGTCGGCTAGTTTCATAGCGGGTCGGTTGGGTTATGGCAAACAGACATATTATTTTGCTCAGCCTTATTATAATTTTTTTTTTTTTTTATAAAGTACCGCCAACAACGCAAAATAGCTTCAAATTAAATATAAAAAGCGGTATTAGGTCAAAAGATAAGAGCGCGCGAAGCAATTTTTGGTCAAAATCCTGCGCGAGTTTATGACTGAGCGGCTCCGTCCCTGCGCGCGGCCCCGGGACGGCATGAGAAGACCAGCGCGCCCGTCTCTCTGTCTGCTGTGCGCTGCCCCAACTCCTTTATATCGCAAATACACATTTTAAACCCGTTTACCACATTTTCTCCAGCGTGTTTTGCCGTGACTAAGGCTGCACACTTAGAAGGCTGCACTCTTAGAAGGCTGCACTCTTAGAAGGCTGCACACTTAGAAGGCTGCACTCTTAGAAGGCTGCACTCTTAGAAGGCTGCACTCTTAGAAGGCTGCACACTTAGAAGGCTGCACACTTAGAAGGCTGCACACTTAGAAGGCTGCACACTTAGAAGGCTGTACACCTAGAAGCGTCAATTCTACCAATGCAAAACACGCTAAATCTACTGTTGCACGCTCCTGCGCGCCGTGTCTCCCCCTCCTCCTCCCGTGGTGCCTTTTGGGAAAACCCGGAAGAAAAAATCTTTTGAAATTGAAATTATATTTATATTTCGTCCGCCCGTTCAATATATTTCATTTAAAAATCCGTAAACCGAGTAATAAAATAACTGCGGCCTTACTTAAATGCTATTTTTGAGAAGGAAAATGGATGATAGATGTACAGATTTGTGCTTCTTATAGTTAAATACTTTCCAAAAAAATTCAAAGCTATAGGGCTAAAAATAAAGAGTTTTAAATATTGGAAATGGGCACCTTCAGTGAGAATGACGACTGCAGTACTCATACCACAATAACCAAATATTCTGTTTTCCCCTGCTAATCAGATTTTTCCCTCTTTCATGTTCAGCTGGAAAACATCGGGAATTTCGTGCGGGCCATCACGGAGTACGGCCTGAAGCCTCACGACCTGTTCGAGGCCAACGATCTGTTTGAGAACGTCAACCACACTCAGGTCCAGTCCACACTCCTCACCCTGGCTGGAATGGTGAGCGCCAACATCTGCTGTGGGCGGGGCACGTTGTGTTGTGGGCGGGGCACGTTGTGTTGTGGGCGGGGCACGTTGTGTTGTGGGAGGGGCACGTTGTGTTGTGGGAGGGGCACGTTGTGTTATGGGAGGGGCACGTTGTGTTGTGGGAGGGGCACGTTGTGTTGTGGGAGGGGCACGTTGTGTTGTGGGCGGGGCACGTTGTGTTATGGGAGGGGCACGTTGTGTTATGGGAGGGGCACGTTGTGTTGCGGGCGGGGCACGTGGTCCCGTCAACAATCCACTGCTTTATTGAGACGTTCTCGGGTCTCGTTTCTGAATGCGAATTCCAATAAAGGCCCAATAGAAACGATGATATTGATATTGATGTTAATTTGCCTTTTTTTTATTTAAAACTTGCCACTTTTCTGATTTAGGCCAAGTCCAAAGGTTTGCATTCTAAATATGACTTTGGCGTGAAGTATGCAGAGAAACAACAGAGGCGATTTGCTCCGGAAAAGCTACGAGAGGGACGCAACGTGATTGGTTTGCAGGTCAGACAATATTTTATAATCATGTATAACTTCCAGGCTGCGAAATAGACGGGGGCCCGGGGCCCGCAAGCAGTTGAATCTCTGGCGGGCCCCCGGTTTGAGATAGGAGGGGGCCCACCGTGCCCCTCCTCGAAAAAAATCAAGATTTAACTAGTGATTTGGCCATATTCGGGGCATTTTCATCGCTTAAGTTTTGTTTTGACAGACACGCCCACTTCGCACGTCTTCTCGCTTCTCATTGGCCGAGCGGTCTCCGTGATGTAATATCGATGAAAGCGGGCATCTGATTGGCCGCTGCTTTCGTGTTGCGTTCACGTGTCCTCGGAAATGCCCGGTCTAATTTTTGGGGCAATGTATATATGTTAGTTTATTTTGTAGGACGTGATTTTATATATTCCACAAGATCTCCTTGTGTCAAAAATTGTAAACAGTATTTATTTTGTATCTAAGAAACATTATTATATTGAATTAAACAGTTTTAAAGATCATGATCTCTGGTTTATATGATTCAGTATTTGTGCTCTTCATATCAAATAAGATACAAGTACTTTAAATTGTTTTACATGCTAATAACCAGGTTTAAAACAACACATTTATCTTGTTCTTATGACGCCGCCATGCCGCGCGCGCTTGTGGGCCCCTGAAATTGCTTGGGGGCCCCTAACTTTGAAAATCTATTTCTCAGCCTGACTTCTAGTGGGATCAGAGGAAAAAGCACTGAACTAAAGTTAATTTAAAATGACCAATAACTCAAGTGAATCAGGTCATTATTATAGACGTGTCAAAGCGTGTTGCTTCTGTGCTATGTTCATGTGTACATTGTTTTCATCGTCTCTGTAGATGGGCACAAACAAGCTCGCCAGTCAAAAGGGCATGACTTCCTATGGCACACGACGCCATCTCTATGACTCAAAGATTGCCATGGATAATCCTCTGGACCAGTCCACCATCAGCCTTCAGATGGGCACCAACAAAGGAGCCAGCCAGGTGGGACTAGAGCTCAGAACTCAGTATCTATTCACCTATTACTAATATTACACTAATTAAACTGTAATGATCGTATAATTATAAAACGTTGTTCTCATTTGTGTCCAACTGTGGTTCCGTTTGAAACCTACAGCACGACGAGTCCCTTGAAACGTCTGAAATACACTCATAATAAACTCTTCTGGGCTCCGATGTAGTTCACTAAGAACCTCATGTCTCAACACTTCCTCTTCCTCTTGCACACTTCCTCTTCCTCTTGTAGGCCGGCATGACGGCCCCAGGAACTCGGCGGCACATCTTTGACAAGAAGCTGGAGCTGGAGAACTGTGACACGTCCACCATTTCCCTGCAGATGGGCACCAACAAAGTGGCCTCACAGCAGGGCATGACCACCTACGGCCTGCCCCGCCAAGTCTACGACAACAAGTACTGCGCCAATCCCTCCGAGTACTTCTATGACAATGGCGAGGCGGTGGAGTTCGATGGCTACAACCAGTATTCTGACTGAAGACGCCAACATTTCAACCACTTCCCACTCGCTTCAAACAACAACCAAACACCACTGTCACTGAGACTATTATTTGTCAGCCGTTGACATCATTGTTTATTCTGCTCCCCACAGTTTTTCCCCCACAACATATTTTTACTCTGAGGAACGTGTTGTTTGTCTTTCCATGAGTAAAAGAAAATGGTGGTTTACGTTTATTAGAAAAAAATTGCTGTTTTTTTCTGGAAAATGCCATGACGGTTTATATTTCGGTCTATATTCTCCAAACAGATGTTTTATCATTTTTGGTATTTATCATGTCACTTGCGTTTAGAGATTTTTTTCTTTCTTGCCACATTCAAGTGAGTACAAATGCCAAATGGATAAGTTTCTCGGCCATCTTGGTGCTATTGAACTTGTTGAATTTTCAGATTATAATAATTTTGAATGTTATGTACCTGTGCTAACTCTATGCTCACCTGCCCACTAAAGTGATGTAACTAAGCGGATTTGATGGTGGTTTGTTTAGCTCATGTGTGATATGTGCTGAAGATGGTGAAACAAACTTCTATTGACGGTGATTGTATTGACGGTGATTGTAAGTTAAAGCTGGTTTTGTTGTCAGTTTAGTTTCTAGCTTCTTCACTTGTGTGCAATTAACCGCAAAGATATATGATTGAGGTGTGACCAGTTTTCTTGCTTCATACTGTTAACCCACCGAACATCTTGAATGTATTATTATGATTTGTAGGCCTTAAGCAGCCCCTAGTGTTAATTACAATACTACAATACTGTATTCTTAACTGAAGATCATCTATTACGTCTAAGGTGTTGTTTTACGCCATCTAGTGTTGTAATATAATTATTGCCCTTGTTTGATTTTAATACGTTTAAATAACATTGAAATTTGAAATAAAATTTCATAAAATTTAGCATTTTTCTTTAAATTATGTAGAGATTTTATATTGAATATTTTTTTTATTCATATGATAAGAAACTGTATAAATTGTATTACAAATACATTGCAATATGACTATAAACTTTTCTATGTCTATCACTAAACCTGGCATTTGTGCAATAAAACACTTTAAATATAAAGGATGAGAATTTTATTATTGTAATTTAATTTCTACAAAATTCAGTTAAGTGTGGAAAAGAGAAACATGAAAGTACAATGATTGAGGAGAAAATGTCACGACAAAGTACAGAAACAAAAGGAATGTGTAGATCAAATACAAACACATCATTCAAAATAAGTCATTTTTAAGAAAAAAAATAATAATTCTTTCTTGTGTAAGTTCATTCCACATTGTCAATTCCTGATCTCATCAGATCGCGGAAGCAAAGCTGGTCCTGAGAGACCACAGGGAGAACCAGGAGCCACAGTGGAGCCACAGTGGAGCCACAGTGGAGCCACAGTGGCTCCAGAGCAAACTGCCGTTGTGTCTTTTGGCAAGACAATCTGTTGCCATTGTCCTTTGGCAAGACACTTAATCAGCTTTGGCAACAGAAGTAGCTTACCACCGGGTGTGAAATGAATGAAAGATGTAAAGCGTCTTTGACCGTCCATAAAAAGTGCTGTAATTTTCATACCTAAAATGTAGCAAATGCCTCTGGACATTGTGTGAAGCTCGTTATAATGTGAAAGTGCTTCTGGCCCTGGACTGAGCCTGGACTCATGCAGACGCTCACAAAGTCACACTTTCTAATGAGGTTATTTGTGATGAAAACGCCAAGAAAGTAAAACGCTGATTCCCAGGAGTTCAGTTTGGTTTGTCAAGGTTTCAAAGACAAATCATGAAAGTCAGGAACAGGTGAACCAAGATTTAGTCTGATGGCCAAGGTGTGTGCAGTGCTCAAATCTTCAATACATCAGTGGCGTGCGGTCAGGGCAATCAAGGCAAGCAGAGACTTGACCAATAAAAACTAAAATGACCGTGTGTCACAACTATAATAATACATTGTTCTAAAATATATCCAAATTAGCCTGTTTTCCCCTCACTTCTGCTGCTGAAGCTGGGCTGAAGTAACTATGTCTTTTAGTGGCCTCTACAGGCCGCTGAGCAGTACTGCGTGGGAAGCTTGGTTCTTCTTCTCCCACAGCAGCTCAGTGTCTAACATGAGCTGTTAGAACCAGAGCAGACAGCAGCTTCTTGTACAGCTCTGAGGAGCACAGCCTCAAACCACGCTGAATAAACCTGAGGGAATCTCTGATGTTTGCAGCTTTTTAAGCAACAGCAGCGCCAAGTTTCAACAAACTGACTTAAAAACTATCTTTTATAGACAAGTCTTTGTTTGTAGCTAAGACTCAGTTCACGTTTATAATAATTAGATGTTAGTTCGAAATTTACCTACACAGGGCGCTAATTTGTGTAATGAATTGATCTGTGAATTTATCCAGTTTAATCCATTCAGCATCTACATCCAGATTGTGAGTTTAGCTCAGTAGGACAGGCATTTGCCCTTCAGAGGAGGCGGGGTTCAAAACCCCACCTTGCATATTCAATTTTTTTATTTATTTTTTTAACTTTTGTGTTATCCACTAAATAGAGAACACTCCACGTCTACGCTTGCCCATCCATAAAAGTCACCGAACGCTACTGCAATACAGTTTTCTCTTTAAGTGTGTTGCCATGTGACTGTTACGTTGTAGATTCACTAAACTTGATGAGAAGTTGGCAAAAAGTCCAATAATGAGGTTGAAGGAAAACATCACTGATTGGCTGCTTCACAGGCATCGATCCAGTCGCTGTAAACATCCACCGGTTCTGACAAATCTGCACAGAACCTGGTCAAGGTGTTTATGTTCATAAAGTGGGAACACATGAAGGTCAGTCCACAGCACATCTCCTCAGCTGGTTTTTACTGATGTTACACTTTACTAAATCTTCTTCTAGACTCATTTTAGACTTGAGACATGGTAAGTATTAATATTTCCTTGTCTCTTCCATTCATTTCTCTCAACTTCAAGACAACATAAATTACACAGATAGTTCTAACAATTTGAGAACCAGAACTAATGCTTATAATAACACGGTATAATAGTATTACATAGTAGTAAGTGAAAAAGGATACACGTTATAGGGGTCTGAAACTCCTCCAAACAAACACTGCACGATATAATCCCCGTGTTTCGAGTTCTCTCCCTGAAAAACACAACCAAACACGTTACTAACACGAACATAGACTCGTAATTGTCATTTTTACTCGGCTAAACTTACATTTTGACATCGCAGGACTTCTCGTGGTTGCAGAAGGGACACGTAAACTGAGTGTCCAGATTCCCAGTCATCTTTTTCTTGGGAGGAGGCTTTCTCTTTGACTTTCTGCGACCCATTCTAGGATGTCAGAGCAACACAAAACACAGAAACGTTCAAATGCAATGTTCATCGTAATCTGTCATGGATAAACCTCCACAATGAGACGGGAATGTCGTGTTTGCGCCGTGCACCGAGATAAAAAAGCGTAACAATACCTCAAAACAAAACCGCTAACGTTACACAACAACGCTAACTACGAGCTAGCAATCTTGCACTACGTGTGGTGTAATGAATGAAAATGCGCCGCGATTGGAAGGACAGACAGGAAACGTGTCGTGCGTGAGACAATCGAATGCATTTAGCGATTACCTGGCGTAATCTTTCTGAATTTGTTTATTAAAACGCAAGAGAAAAGATGCTCGACGTTCCGGACCGTTTCCCCGTATGATGCTGCGGTGCCATCGACGTCGCGTCTGATTGGTTCGTGGGGAATCAGGTCGGTTTGTGATTGGCCTACAGCGTATTTACGAACCAATGGCTGCTTTGCATTGTAAACTAAGACCCGCCCTTTGTGTTATATATGTAAATAGAGTTGTGAACGCGGAGCCGAAATGTCCGAAAATCAAGGGTTTTTTGTAGATATTTTGTGTTTCTTGCTGTTGCTTTTGTTATTTCTCGGTATTGTAAGTTTTTTGGCATTCGTTGTCAGGGTTTTATCTATGAAGTGGTGGAATAGTAAGATAAGATAATCCTTTATTGTCCACACATGGGGAAATTTCATTGTTGCAACGCAGTAGATACAGAGGAAAAGGACAGATAACTTATAGGAAGTTTAGAAAACACTCTCAATAGAAGAACTCTTATAAACAAAACTCTTATAAACAAAAACTCATATAGACAGAACCTCTCATTTCTTGATAAGGAATGGAGGGGGAAAATAAAGATAGAATAAAAACAGCTGGGGTAAGACAAAATAATACTAATAATAATGGGTCAATGGGAGGTTTTTGTCTATGGGAGTTTTTGTTTATAGGAGATCTTCTACTGAAAGTGTTTTTCAAACTTCCTATAAGTGATCTGTTCTTTTCTTCTGTATCTGCCTCTGTATCTTCCTGCGTTGCATCAATGAAATTTACCCATGTGGGACAATAAAGGAATATCTTATCTTATCTTATCTTATCTTAAAATAAACACTCTATTTACACTCTAGTTTCCCTATGAGTTTACTTTGCAGTTTGTCAATTAGACTTCAGAGATCGAAACAGACCTGCAGCGGTGCAGGTCCAACACGTCACACACACAGGTGGTTGTTGTTGTTGTTGTTGTGGGGTTGTTGTTGTTGTTGTGTTGTTGTTGTTGTGGTGTTGCTTTTAATGGAGGTTGGCAGCCAATAGTAGATCTATGCAGCCAACTGAGAAGGTACATTTACCGCCACCTACTGTAGTACATCTACTGTAGTTATGTCTTCAAAGAATGTGTTTTACACTAAACTGTAAAAAGAGAGAAAGAAAGCCACTCACAGATTACTTTCCTCTTCTACTTTTTCTTCTTTTGGTGTTTTAGGGTTGGTATCCATAGTGTTAAATTACCAACACCCACTAGATGTACGTCTTCATAGATCTTCTTTGGTCTGTTATGGCGGCTGGTATTACCACCACCCACTGTAGTTGTTGTTGTTGTTGTTGTTGTTTTATGGCGGTTGGCATCCGAGTGTTGCATTACCGCCAGACTTTATTCCTCAGACGTTTCGTAGTCCTGTAGTTGTACATAGTTGTAGACTTTATTCTTTCGACTTTATTCTTCAGACTTTATTCTCTCGACTTTATTCTTCAGACTTTACTCTTTAGACTTTATTCTTTAGACTTTATTACGTCATTCAACGCTCATGGTAACTGTGCAGGATCATGTAGCGTTGCTTTAAGTGCCAGCGCTTTGGGCATATTGCAGCGGTCTGTAGAGGGAGGCAAAGATGTGGTAAATGTGCAGGAGATCACGAGTATGGGAAGTGTGACGTGGGAGCAAAACTGAAGTGCTGTAACTGTGGGGAAGAACATAGCTCTGCCTACGGGGGATGCAGGTTTAGCAAAAGAGCTGCTGAGGTGCATAAAATAAAGGTCTCTCAAGGTATATCCTATGCAGATGCAGTCAAGAAAGTTTCAAGACATCATCATAAGGCGCTGGTACAGCTGGCAGCCCGGTGTAAACGCTCTCTCTTCTTTCTCACACTTATTGTGCTTTATCTCCTATATTTTGGAAATATAGTTAGTATATTTTTTCTATTTTACTGTACGATAGGGACACGCGCTGGAATAGTTTTTTAATTCAACTGTTTTTGACTTTTTTCGGCTGGATTTGAGCGTTTTTCGTTGCGTTCGTTGTGTTGTTGTGACGTGAGCTAGCTCCGAGCGAGCCCACCAGCCCCCTATTCTAGTCTTTGTGACTAGAATAGTTGTTGTTTCAGAGACCAACCGGTTGGTCTCTGAAACAACAACAACTATTCTAGTCACAAAGACATATCATGACCTCATGGGCTTTGTAACACCAAAGCAATGGAAGGAGTACTTTTACGGACTACGACAGTCTGAGGACTACGAAAAGTCTGAGGAATAAAGTCTGGCGGTAATGCAACACTCGGATGCCAACCGCCATAAAACAACAACAACAACAATAAAATATGCACAGCTTCTAGTAATTTTTGATCAGTTTTTTTCCCTCTTGTTCTGTTTGTGTATTTGTTATTTATAAAATGTAAATACAAATAGAAAACTTTGCGGGACTACGATTGGCTCGTTAGTCTCGTGTGGGCGGGATACGGGACTACGATTGGCTCGTTAGTCTCGTGTGTGGGCGGGACATTTCTTGACACAGGAAGTAACGCTGTCTCGACCCCTGCTCCCTTCTAACTCTCATAAAACTCTAGTAACTCTTGTAATTTGTGCATTTCGGGCTCGGACATACAAGAGAGCAAACTCCTGAGGTAAAACGCGTTCTGTGACATTCTCTGTGGCTTTGGGCTTGTCTGAAAATGCACTCTTTGGTACAAATAGTCATCGCAGTCAATCACGTAATCACCGTCAGCTGCAGAAAGCACGTGTTGTTGGTGTTGTTGCCCTGGTGTTTTGTGTATTAGAAGATGAAATGTCTGTTGTTATTACCAATGCAAATGTTACGCCATCTATCAGACTCAGACAGCCTCTTATCTCAGTGCACCACCAGTCTGCACCACCCAACTGTCTGAGATACTTTGCAATGACTTAGTTTTTGCCAATTGTAGTTTTCAAAATAGAGGCTAGACACTTTAAAAACATTCACTTCAACGTTGGTGAGTCTTTTTTAATTTGTATGTTTCAGCTATTGCATTTGATTCAGCTGTTGTCTTTTATCTTCTTTCTTCTTTCTTCTTCTTCTTCTTCTTCTTCTTCTTCAAAGCTGTGTCAGGTGCGAAGAAGAATAAGATTATTATTTATTTATTTTACAGAATACTGATTACCTGGCCGCATTCAAATGTATTTGTAAGGTATTCCATTACATGTCCAAAATAGTACTGCATTCTGAATATGTAGTATACTTTCACATTTGGTTGCTTCATATTTGAGCAATTTTTCCAAATGAGTATTCGCAATATGCATTTTCAGTGTATTTATGTATTCAGTTACTTCCCAACAGAGGTAGATACAGAAGAACAGATCACTTCCTATAAGTGATCTGTTCTTCTGTATCTACCTCTGTATCTACCTGCGTTGCACCAATGAAATTTCCCCATGTGGGACAATAAAGGAATATCTTATCTTATCTTATCTTATTATTGGAAATGTGGGTAAACACGATGTTTTATAAATTAAACCAAAGTGTTTAATTGCATGTATTGGTGCTGCATATATATCATAAAATAAAATAAAAGTGGGCATACATTATAACAGATTTATCGACTGGTTATGGAGGAGGAAAAGGACCGGCTACAGTGTTAGTGTCAGAGTGCGTTCACACACTTGGAAAGACACACCAAAATCTGGACTGAACTGTGATTAAACATGGAACTAGACAAGACCAAGACCAGCACCAAAGTCCACATCACTAAGTCCACATCAGGACTAAACTCTGCTCAAATCAGGACTAAACCAGGGCAAGTGTGAACGAAGCCATAACATTGTATATGTATATGTATGTATATGTGGATGGAAAGAAGCTCAAAGTCACTAGCCTATTAGATAGAATAGGGTGCACGGTGGCTAAGGCGGCTAGCGCTCTTGGGTTCAATTCCTGCACCAGACCAGCATCACATGATCTCTCTGGGTGGAGTCTGCATGTTTTCCCCGTGTTACCGTGGGTTCTCTCCGGGTTCTCCGGCTCCTCCCACCGTCCAAAGACATGCATGTGTTAGGGAAAAATGGTAACTCTAAATTGGCCCTAGTGAATGTGAGAGTGAATGAATGTCTGTGATGTCTATGTCTCTGTGTTGGCCACTGTCCAGGATGTACCCCGCCTAAGGCCCGAAGTCACTGGGATAGGCTCCAGTCACCCGCGACCCCGAAAGGGAACAAGCGGTAGAAAATGGATGGACAAAAAAAAATGAAGAATAAAACATTGAGTTATAATGATAAATGATGTTTACTTGCATTGCAGACAACATGGCGACTGAGGGTGACCCCACAGACCTGGTGAAGGTCCTCCACCTGCTCGTGCTGTCCTTCACCTGGGGCATGCAGCTTTGGGTCTCATTCATTGCAGGTGAGTATAACAGATTTAATAAGCACAGTTGCATTGAACTTGATTCGTTCCCTCTTTACACGTGATCAGGTTTTGCCCTGGTGCTGCAGGTCAGCCGCCACACCTTTGGCCTGGTGCAGAGTAAACTTTTTCCGCCGTACTTCTACTGTCTGCTGGGAAGTAACTTCATCAGCCTCACCGTGTACGCCGTGTACCACCCCAGAGAGCTGCTGGACACTCACGAAGCCGTACAGGTGACTGGTCTAGTGAACATGGTATAATAACATCTAAACAGGCCCCAGCTCATAGAAATACCTTTACAAAAGCACAATCAAAACATGACATCACTGGATCATATAGTGGGCATGTTATAAATGAAGGGACTACAGTTTTTGTTTACTTCTGTAGTGTTAAATCTAGTTGTAGTGTAGAAGTTTCTCTAAATGTTAGTTCCGGTTCACAAATAGGGGAGATATTGACAAAAATTGTACATCTGGGATTATTTCTATGACAATTTTTAAATGATGTCATTACAATCCATCAGAAATGTGCAAAACTTGCCTGTGTGTGAAAATATAAATTGGCTCTCTTTTCAAAAACAGGGTAAACAACAAGTTGTACAAGAGGTTTTAATCTCAAAGGGGTTTTTACCTGGTTAAATAATGGTTAATAGCTAAATAAATGATATAACTTATATATTTATACTATTAAATATAATTGTTGCCTAGAACAGAAATGTCAGATGTATACGTACATTTAGGAATTGTATTTTGATCATCATAATCGACTCTAAAACACATTTAAAATAATTGTTAGTTGCAGGCCTAGTTTTAATATAGATCATATACTCCATATTCTAATTTAGCACGTATCCAAAACAACAATTGTAGTATTATACAGCTCTGCTCACAAATAACATTTCTTTTCATGGCTTTGTAGATGCTGCTTTACTTTGTAGCTCTGATCACGGCTGCTTTAAACACTCTGTGGTTTGGCCCCGCCGCCACCGAAGTCATGCTCCAGATGTGGGAGGTGGAGAAGGAGCACGGATTGGGACAACAGGTCGGACTGGGGGCCCAGAAGGAGGAATATACCAAACTCAGAGAGAAAGACCCCAAGTACAGACAATACAAGAAGGTTTTCGGGCGTTTCCACGGGCTCTCGGCCCTGTGCAACCTGAGCGGCTTCATCTGTGCCACTGTCAATCTGGTTTACACAGCTCTGAATCTGAACACCATTTAGAAACTAACTAAACTGGGATTTTGTTATGTTTGCTTTTCCGGATCAAATCAAATTTACTGAATTGTCATTGGGCAGCCTTACTCTGTCTGACCAGCAGAGGTCAGTAAGTGTACGTGAACTGTATAACTCTCCTCAATGCTCATCAAAACATATTTGGAAAATGTAGATTTGCTTATGAATTATACTTTTATTATCATTATTATTGTTGTTATTTTTGTTTGCAGTAAATAATGAGAATATGGCCATTTAGTTAATGTAATGTCTTAGTAAAGAAAAAGTAAATTAAGCTTGGCAGTCATTTATTTGTATAATAATGCAAATATATTGATGATATTGTTTTTTGAGCGAGGATAATCAAAAGAGGTAAATGACATCACAGTAACTACAGTAACACTGACCTGACACTATCATAAACAATACATTGTTCAAAAACGTTCTGACCATCAGAAAAAAGAGGCAACAGGAGATAAAATCACATTATAAATTTGAATATTTTAGAATTTGTATTATGGTAATGGTATGCCACTGAAGTTGTATGTGATGTATTAGTGATGGAAAAAATATATATATTCGTAATTTGTATCTCCTTTTGCCTCATTTTGCTTTATCAGGTGTTGATAAACTCAGTATTAGAAGTGTCCAAATGTCAGCGATCAAATTCATCATTTGAAACTATTTTTGTATCTGCCAGAAATAAGAACTCTTTTCAAGATATTTGTATATTTCCCTGGTAGTATCTGTGTGACATATTCTTATATAATAAACTTTGAGTCATTAACTCTTAACGCTTTCAGGGCCATGTTTGATGATAACAAATAAAGTCTCTGCCTTGGATCCAGAGGCGGTTCAGAACTGTCAGGCTTTAATTTAATTACACTGATGACACAGATCAGACTCTTGAGTCGACAAATGAAACGACTCGACCGTCTGAAGGTGAGGACTTTATGGACTGACCAACTGCATAAACAGGTTGATATTATACATTATAAATTAAACCCTAAACACCTCAGTTTGCCAATGTATTTGACATGAGGTCAACTGGCTTTAATGATCTCTTACTGCACCAAAATACATTATTAGGCCCGAGCGCCACAAGCTGGCGAGAGGCTTATTAATCTCGTAAGGCCGTGCGAAGCATGGCTGCGAAAGTGCACACGTAGTGCGCACGAAATCGAGCGCGAACCGCTCGCCCACTTCCAAACACTCACTAACGCACTCCTTCACTCACGCACGCCCCGTGCATACTAATTAGTAGTAGGAAAATGGAACATTACCGTTGTAAACGAGCGAAGCCTGTGCAAAAGTGCGCACTAAACGAGCACTTTACATTGAGATGACGACCGCTTCGCGGTCGTCATCCCCATATAAAGCACTCATTTGCGCTAAGTAGCTCACGAATACGTTCCCCATCTCTTGCATGTTCCGTGCATATAAGCATGTAATGCAAAAATTGAACATTATTACTGTATAGAGGGCCAAAAACACAAAGTGGGCGGAGCCCACTCAAAATTAACGAAAGTACCCGTCAGTGACCAGGGACCCACACCATGAGGTAGGAAAGCGCGAGCGCTTTCCGAAAATGTATAGTTTATGATATTTGAAAAATGGGAAACATTGTTTTCGCATGGGAATATTATTCTTTCTTTCTTTCTTTCTTTCTTCTCGGGACCAACCCCCCTATTTTTCACCCTGTGAACATTGACGAAAAGTCACAAAAATTTGTACACCTCTAAAAATCGTGCCTCTCTACATTCTGGCTATTTCCCTTTTCTAAAATAAAAAAATTGGCGCGTCAGCGCCCCCAAATGTACCAAAAATGCATTGAGCGATGGGAAATGACCCAAAAAATCTGATCGTAGAATCATGAAATTTGGCGCAGAGGTAGATGGTGACAAGAGAAGTAAAAAATATGATTACGGCAACGCCGTCCGCCCAACCAAATGTCGGCCATATTGTTTCAAAAATGGCTAAACATGACTTCGGAGTTTTTCCAAACGTCGTACTTTTACGAACTCCTCCCAGGGCGTTGGCCCTAAAAAGCTGAAATTTGGTGAAAATGCTACTGAGGAGTGGGACATCAAAAGTTATCCAAATTACATTGATACCTCTCACGGTCTCTGTGCGGCGAAGCCGCAAACTGTAGCTAGAATTTCAGAAATCTCCCAAATTTAACATTTCTGCCGTTTGCGCAGATAAAGTCCGAATTGCGTCAAATTAGAATCAGTTGTTAAACTCTTTGCCCTAAACCTACTTGAAGTGAAATAAATTAATTTGGAGCCACAGCGCCCCCTACAGATTTTATATGGAGGTTAAATATTTAGTTTTGCGAAATTATATGAAATTTGACACACAACTCAATTTTAGCATCCCCATCAAAAAAGTCAATGAGACCCATGTCATAATTGTTATGGCTTTGCCGTAACGATGACCGAAACCTTCCATGTTATTCCAATGGGGAAATCGCCAGAACATGTTTACACTTTAGACTTTCACAAACTCCTCTCAGGGCGTCAGCCCTATTAACCTGAAATTTGGTGAGACTCATCTTCAGGGGTGGACCATCAAAAGTTATCCACATTTTTATTCAAAGAGTCACGGTGTCTGTGCGGCAAAGCCGCACATTTTGCCAAGAATTCAAAATAAAATTGCTTTTTGATGGTAAAACAAAGGGGAGAAGATGTGACAGCGTCACAGATTCAGCAGTAGGCGTAATAAAAGGACAATTGGGGCGCGTTAGCGCCCCCTCCTCTTGCGGCGTGGCAGCGGCGGCGTGGCGAGGGCCGATCATTGCCGCTTGCGGCTATATTTATACTAATACTATTATCATAATCTTAATCATCATATCTTTGCTACACATTTATAATAATGTCCCTATTGTCCATACATATAGAGAGATAGATGAATACTTTATTGATCCCGCTTAGGAAATTCAATATAAATAGCCAACATAATTATAGGTTAAGAGGGAAGTAACTGAATACATGTACCGAAAATGAATATCACACACACACACACACACACACGCACAAACACACACACACGCACACACATACACGCACACACACACACACACACACACACACACACACACATACACGCACACACACACGCACACACACGCACGCACGCACGCACACTCACACTCTCACACACACACACTCACTCTCTCACACACACACACACACACACTCACACACACACACTCTCTCTCACACACACACTCTTGCTCACACACACACACACAGTCTCTCTCACACACACACTCTCGCTCACACACACACACACACCACACACACACACACACCACACACACACACCACACACACACACACACACACACACACCACACACACACCACACACACACACACACACACACACACACACTAAATGGGTTCCAAATGGACACACTTCATTATTCAGAGCACCTTGGCTTGATTAGCAAAATGCAGGGCCTGGATGTCCCGCTAATTTGTGTGTATTGATACAGTGACATAGCATATGTCTCTGTTACCATGGTGACACAATGCACATGAGCAAACACAACCTAGGTTTAGATGGTCAATGATAATACAAAATTGATTTGGCCTACAAAGTTTCAGGAGCCTGTCGTCGTCTGTTTAGGTGTTGATTTTGAACATAAAATGGTGTAAACTAGGGCCGCAGCTATCGATTATTTTAGTAATCGATTAATCGGTAAAAAATGTTTGTACATTCCGTAAGCCATTTAAAAGCATATTAAATCGTTTTTTAAATAAATGGTATAGTTCATTGTAATAAACAAATAACAAATTGAGTTTCTGCCCCAAAAAAAACACATTTTATTCTCAATGTCACATAAGTTTGTCCCCAAAACAGCAACTTTTCACTTCACCAGTCCAAAGTGTTCTGTTTGTATATAAAGAACATATAAATAATATATATAAAGGACAAATTAACTTGTCACCAGACGGTTCGTAACAGTTACAGTATGAATTAATTTGGGTTTCTGTCACATAACTTAAAATAAGACACTGTGTGTGTGTGGGACAGTGACGCTGGTGTTTTTGAGCGGTGGCTCTACAAACGCACACGTTTACGCATGCGTCAAACCTGTCCTGATGTGTTTACACTGTGCACGCTCCCTGTGCACGCCCCCCCCTGTGCACGCCCCCCCCTGTGCACCCCCCCCCCTGTGCACGCCCCCCCCTGTGCACGCCCCCCCCCCTGTGCACGCCCCCCCCCTGTGCACGCCCCCTCCTCTGCACGCCCCCCCCTGTGCACGCCCCCCCTCTGCACGCCCCCCCCTGTGCACGCCCCCCCCCTGTGCACGCCCCCCCCCCTGTGCACGCCCCCTCCTCTGCACGCCCCCCCCTGTGCACGCCCCCCCTCTGCACGTCCCCTGTGCACGCTCCTTTTGCACGCCCCTTGTGCACGCCCCTCTGCACGCCCCTGTGCTCTGTGCGCAAACGACATCCCCAAACTAGTGGACCGAGCTGGGGAAAAAGATTCTCCCTCTGTGGCTGTGGTTTTGGCTCATAAAACGTGTTTGTGTCGGACGCACTTCAGGTTGACTTTGTCTGGATCTTCCAAACAGACGAGGCAAAGGGCGAGAGCCGGAAACAGTCCTGATCACTTAAGGTACGACCTGCATCACACACACAGCGGCATATGTTAGACTAATGTGTAACTAAGTAAAGCACAAAGTGGAGCCTCACAAACACATTTTAGTTTGGACGAAAGCAGCTTGTTAAAAGTGCTGAACAGAAGCTCGTGCAGTCTTTGTTATTATTGTGTAGAAAGAAGTCATCTGTGCTAAATGTACTTATACACTTATCTGTGCTTTTAAGAGGTCAAACATAATTCATAATTTCACGTTTCTAAATATAGCCTATATTCCCTGTGATATGTTGTGAAGTTAGTTTTCTGCAACACTGCTCCTGTTTTCACACTATAACCTCTTACATGAGCCACATTGATAAACCCACTGGGCTTTCTTATCCCCTTAAGTTTAGGTTTAGAGTAAAATACAGCAATTCAACCACTTTGTCAAATGATTTCAACATGCCATGTCACACTGGTCATCCAAAGGCTTGTTTCCTGTTGAAAGTGAAGTGTTCTTCGTGCATCTGCTGGTGTTTGTGTGGGTCTGATGGCTGAGCAGATGTGACAGCTGCTCATCAATAGTTTGGTCCTCTCTGGTGGAGTCAAAGCTAAAAGTGCCAGCTCATTGGCTCGACCGCTCGCCACCAAACCAAATCCATCTGACCCAAAGCTGCACCTGTTGTTGCAGACGGTGTGGTGCTGTGTGGTGCTCGTGCAGCAGGTGGAGGCTCGATCAGGGCATCTCATTTGCACAGGGACAAAGGCAGATAAAGGTGGTGACAATAGGACCACCAGCAGGTCATTTCTCTGTATGTAGATGTACAATATAGTGTGTCCTGCTTTATCTCCTGGGAAATACATTAACAAGCATAAAGCGACTGACAACCTGTCGACATCCTGTCAATAATACATGTAAAACATACGTGAAATATAGAAATATAATCATAGAATGGTTGTAATTGGTTCATGAGGTGTGCACATTTGTATCGTCAGCGCAATATGAGTTTCTTATTTGCCCAGGAGCTGCTCTGTAGACATAGTGAGCATGTGACAAGTTTTACCCAAGGCTTAAGTAAAGCCGATGATGGGAAACTTGGACGTAATGGACTTTTGAGTGAGAAGATCATTAATACAACAGTATTTTTCTCGGACTCAGAATCATGTGACACAGGATTGTCTAAGCAGATTAGGACTTTTCTTACATTGAACTTTATGTAATTCTCTAAAGACACTCAGCAGTGAGCAAAGTTGTGAAAGTGTTTCTTTGTTGGGCTCCTGTTGCAACACAAACCATCATGCAAGTCTCTGCAAAAGGAGACGCCACAATCAAGCTGGAGAGAAGTTGAAATGTGTCTAGCTTAAGGCATTAGTAAGTATTCTTCTGAGGCCACGAAAACAATAAAGATTGTAGGCTGGATATCAGATCAGGGGAAAGTTACACTGGAGTGCAAATTTACAGTTGCAATCATTCAAATTGCTGATTTTTTGGTGATTAAACTTACAATTCTAATGATTTGATTGGGCAGTAAGTCAAAAATATCTCTTTTATTCTTTTTCAAACACATTCACCAGACTCTTTCTTGTTATTTCTGTGCTTAAATAACCAATATCAACTTTGAATCCAGCAGCTATTGTTTTTAGCATCATTTCCAGCTCTTTGCTACAGTTGCCGAATTTACTTTGTCAGATTATTTGAGTTTAGATAACACACAAATTAAATCCCTTACAAGTTATGCACTAATGCTGCGAATCAAACAGCTGAACTGGTTTTGTGGTGTCTGCACTCGACATCGCTGCGTCTGTAGCCTCTGGTCGGGCCCTGACAGATGATATCTCGCTCTTTGCCGGCCGGTTAAAAGCCCTGCAAACTGACTGGCCTGCCCGCTAATAGCTCTGTGTGGCATCTGGGGTTTTGTTGCCATGGCGACAGCTCAGGGGAGGGGCGTTTGTGTGTCTGAGGAGATGGAGCAGGCTTTTAGGTGCGCTCTTGCCTCCACGCCAGACGCCTGTTTGAATGAGCAATGCTGCCGGGCCTAATGGGGTTTATAGTGGCACTTGCCCCGGGAGAAGTCGGACTCGTTGTGAGCGGTGATCGGATTCAGATGGCGAGTGGCCAGATGGCAGGGCCTTTCACGGTGTTTGTTTGTGTGTGTCAAGGTGTCTGTCTGATGGCACCGTTTTGAAGTCATCAGAATAAAGTGAAGTCACAAAAACTTGAAAATAATACGGAAAAGCCCACAAACAGAACAGTCCATCCCTGAACCGTGTCCTCAGGTACTCCTTACATTTGCTCATTTACAAAAGTGAAAGACACAACCAGGATCCAGCAAATTCAGCACTCTTGTGGCCAGGATGAGAGACACAACCTCTGCAGAATAGATCCCGGGCACATTGAAGGCGCTGTACCAACATGTATTTTCATGTAATTGCTCCAGTACAGATATATGTGTAAGTAGTAGGCAGTGAAGTAGCTCTGAGGGTGAAAATGAGACCGCTGGGTGTTCTCTACATCTAATTATAGAGCGTTTTGTTCCCCGAAAAGCAGGAATTAACATGCTAATGTTTGTTAGCTTTGCAGTGATGCCAAAACTCTGCTCTGGTCTCTGAAAGTTGTGAAAAGCGCTTATGTAGGATCAGTTTGAAATGAACTAGATCTGTTTTGCATGTTTCTAAGATGGTTGAAATAAGGTATAGCACCTAAAAGGCTCTTTGTGTGGACCGATATTGTCCTGAAGCTGCTGGTAAAAGCCCATTTTACAATTCGAATGCAAAACATGACGGATCAAAAATGGGTCTGGTTTACAGTGTGGTCAGGCCAAGTGCCCCGTAAACGTCCGGTGTTATCTGAGCACGCTACACAACACATTGGGAAGTTTCCAAGCAGTTCACCAGTTGCTATGTAATCCCTCTTCATTTTGACATGTACTAGATGGCATCCAATGACTCAAGGCTCCAGCCGCCCTCTCAGAAGGACGCGGCCGACCAGAACTTCGACTACATGTTCAAGCTGCTCATCATCGGGAACAGCAGCGTGGGCAAGACCTCTTTCCTGTTTCGTTACGCCGACGACTCCTTCACCTCGGCCTTCGTCAGCACCGTGGGCATCGACTTCAAGGTCAAGACCGTGTTTCGTCAGGACAAGAGGATCAAACTGCAGATATGGGTGAGTGAGTCATAACAGTCGACAGAGTGTCTGTGGCGTCATTGACACTCCCGTTCAGTCAACATTGGGACAGAGGAGGGCAGTGAGAACAGCCACTGTGAAATGTTTACATTGTATAGTCTTAAAACCAGGACTTCCTCATAGTTTGAGAGCATTTTACCTACAGATATCTGAGCTCGAAAAGATATTCGTAATTACAGAAAAATGCTCTCGTTGTTGTGTCTGTGCTTACCATTAGTATTAGTATTATTTTGTCTTATGCTAGCTATTTTTACTTTAATATATTTTTATTTTTTTACTTTATTTTATTTGTATTTTATTTTTATCTTTTTATTTTATTTTATTATTATTCACTTTATTTTATTATTATTTTATTTTTTATCTTTTTTATTTTATTTAATTATTATTCACTTTATTTAGTTATTATTTTTATTTATTTTTTTATCTTTATATTTTTATTTTATTTTTTTCCTCCATTTCCTATTAGAGAATATGCACTGCAGTTCAAAACAATGTCATTTAGCTTCAAAAAGTTTCATTGATGAAGTATTGTATTAAACAAAAAATATATAAAATGCTAATAAAATGGTGTCCAAAAATAATTGGTATCTGTACAATTTTGACAGCTGCACTTGTAGTACATTTTGCCATACAACTGTTCCTTTGAGTACACGTGTTCGACACTCTTCTACCGCCTCTGGTAATCAGTTATTGCTCCAGGAATTTGTTGCACGTAAAGGACGTTGTTGAATTTGAGTCATACATTTTCAAGTTTGCCTAAATCCATGTTTGAGGAGTAGGTTAGGTTTGTTGTCAGTGCAAAGAATTACAAGCCTTTCAAAGCGCGGATCCTTTGAAGTGAGACACACGCCACATCTCGCAATGTTTTAAAGAAATCATGATCAGACCTCTGCGATGAGTTGGCCACTGTCCAGGGTGCACCCCGCCTAAGGCCCGAAGTCACTGGGATAGGCTCCGGTCACCCGCGACCCCGAAAGGGAACAAGCGGTAGAAAATGGATGATCAGACCTGAACTCAAACTGGCCATCTTCTAGTTAAACGAGACTTATGCAGGTAATTAGTATTAACTATGATATAAGTAGATCATCATTGTTAATTATCATCTGCAATATCGATCTAAAACAGCTTATTAATAGAAATAGGGCATTTCATGTCCTGTTCAAAACTGCCTCTTCATTGTGACATTTTACAAGCAGTTTTCATTTATGTGCTTTTATTTTTGAAAAGTGGCGACAAGATATACAAGATAAGATGGGGATAGGGGATAGGTGAACACAGGGATTTTCTGAGCACTCAAGCCTCAGTTGCTGGATCACTCAAAATTAATCAATCTAAATACAACTCTGAGTGAGTTAGTGATGAGGAATCACTGTTGTTACAAGGTTAAACAGTTTTGAATTATATGCCCTCTTTAGTTTAAGGCCGTGGCTGCAGAGCCGCAGCGCGGTCAAATAACCCAGCAGTTTCAGGAGCCGCGGCATGACCATATAGCCTCATGGCCATATAGCCTCATGGCCATATAGCCTCATGGCCATATAGCCTCATGGCCATATAGCCTCATGGCTAACCCTAGCCCTAACCCTGACCCTAATCTTAACCCTAACCCGGCGCGGTCAAATAGCGCAGCAGTTTCAGGAGCCGCGGCACAAAAAACCCATGCAGTTTCGGCCGCTCGCCGCAGCTCTGTAGACACTCCTTTAGTTTAAATGGTAACTATTTCTCGCAATAGTAAAAGATGTACTAAAACTGCTTGGATGATTTGCTAATTTGCAAAGATGTTTTTTGCCTCAATAAATATTTCAGAGGGAAAATGTATCGTAAAATTATTTCACCCTGGAGAGACTCAGACACAAAAGCAGAAAAGATCTTTTAGCGAACTTTATTGCAAAGTTTATTTGGCGCTCAGACCCCGGTGGAAGGCGTAGCGATCATGGGCACTCCATGATCTGATTGAATTAGATACCTTCCCCCGGAGCCTGGAGACTGGTGGTGGTAGATGTGGAGAGAAGGTAGAGAGGATGATTAGGATGCAGAGGAGGAGCAAGGGAGGTGGTGGGTCGCAGTACGGTTTGAAGCGGCCGAGCCATCTGCCTGAGGGCTTAAATGCGACCGCCTGTTCGCTGATTGGGAGTGGGGAGGAGTGACTGAGAGCGTTGATTGCGAATGAGGAGCAGGTGCGGGGGCCATGGTGCAGACGCCCCCTGTCCTTCCACCCTCCTTCTTGGCCGGGAAAAACTGCATAACCTCTTTGGGATAAGCGCAGAAACCTGGAAAGAGTCCATGGTGAAGTGAGGGATCTGACTCTCACAGACGGACAGGCGGACGCCGCTTGAGTGCGATGATGGCGCTGGGGAGAGGGGTCCTTCCATGGTGGCCGACGCAGATTTAAGTTAGGTCTTCCAGGTGAATTTACGCAGGCTTCATTAGTTAATTAATAGTTATTAGAAAATAGACTTTAGAATAACTGAATTGGCTCATATTGTATTATGTCACTAATTCTGAAAATGCTCAGATCCTCCTTGATGTCATAAGGTGGTTTTACAGGAAGTCCACACACCTTCTCTATATTTCGCCATCTGAGAAAACTGCTGTGGTGATTTTGGGCGTTACAAAAATTGAATTGAATAGAATATCTGTTTTCAATTTCATTATTTAAAAGTGCTCTATGTGACTTCTCTGGAGAGTCAAATTCCTCTCATTATTCTAAAGGCACAGAATGTAACATTTTAGACCAAAATAGACCAAAACATAAGCATCTTTTTTTTATTTTTTATTTTGGCTTGTTTTGTTAGCATAAAATATAGGCCGTGGCTGGAGAGCCGCGGCGCGGTCAAATTGCTGCGCAGTTTCAGGGACCGCGGCATTTCCCTTATAGCCCGTTATAGCCTCATGGCTAACCCTAACCCTAACCTTAACCCGGCGCGGTCTAAAACGGCGCTAAAACGCGGTCAAATAGCGGCGCAGTTTCAGGAGCCGCGGCGCGCGGCCGGCACAAAAATAACATGGCAGTTTCAGCCGCGGCACTGCAGACACTCCCTAAAATATATATATATTTTCCGGCTTGTATCTGCACAAGCCTGACTCCTGACGTCTGGAGGAGTCTGGAGGAGTCTGGAGGAGTCTCCTCCCGTTTGTTTCCAGGAAATGTTGTTCCTTTCCTTTTCCACAGTTTGGTATGAAACATGTGGAATGTTCTGAAGTCACTTTCTATTCCCATGGAATTTTGTTGGAGATTTCCACCTACAGAAAGTTACATACTGTGCCTTATTTACATGTAAGATAGATACGTTTAATGCCATCATGTGGAACATTCTTTACAAAGGAAAACTCATCTCATAAGGGGGTGCTCATATCATTACATAATTCCCCTTTAAATTTGCATTATTATTAATTATTGTTAATTTAATATACCATAAGATTACAAAGTAACAACTTCAGAAAATGTTTGCTTTACTCTTTATGGGAAAACCCTACAGTTCATTATGTTGCCTCTGGTTCGTGTTTGCCCTGGCGATGAGGTTATCACACTTGTGGCACTGGCAGCTGGTGCAGAGCAGTGTTTGCTAATACAAACACAAAGCCAGCTCTCTGGACTCAAATCAAACCTTAGGTTCTGGTTCTTATCAGAGTTCACATCAGGCCACAACCCTTTTTACACCTGCAGGATCACGCTGTAGGTTACTTCTCTTAACCCATTATTAGTTTAATGACTTCAGGCTAATGACATGCTCTTTCCAGGCCTTTACAATTGAGTTTGTGACTGGCTCATTATGGCTACATGCTGTGCTACCTTTTTACATTAGACTAATTGTCTTAGGGAAACTACTTTCTGTGCTAGAATATATCAAAGCATTTCCTGATCATCAATAGTTATACTCGGGCTGTGGCTGTTTCATCGTAAATATTCTAATTCATTAAATCATTTTCAACAATTGAGAGCAGTGTCCTATACTTGTTTTTTCCCCTGTTTTATAACTCTTGTTTATGGATACATTTAGTAAGGTTTAGTACCGTTGAAGACATATTTTAGTGGTAAATTCATCCTAGTTCCAGTTATGTTTTCACAACTATGAAAATCTGTATAATAGAATATAGTGACTTGGTGTAAAACATTTGAGCATAACTATATTAGAGTATTGGCTATGTTTGATCAGTATTCATAGCTTAAGTTTAACAGTTACAAATCCAAACAAACTAATTCTCCAAAAGATTACTATAGAAATCTAACACAAAAGCAAAACAACTCAAACCAAAACCTCGAGCTCAAAATCTGACCAAACTAATCCCTGGGTTATATCATATTCCATGGGGAGTGTATTTAACTTTCCACTGCACATTTCCTATAGAACACAGCCACACCACTTCTCACATATGGTTAGTTTGTTCAAACAGATGATTCGCTTGAGCCAACACTGTGTTAGCCAATGAGTGATTCACAAATGTTTGAAGCAGAGGTCCACGCCTAAACAAACCTGCTGTATACACTACCCCATCAGACCTGTCACTGTTGTGCACTAAAACTATCAGGATCCTCCATTTATGACTGTACAACACATGCAGGGGATTAGTCGGATGGTAAACATGGCCTTTGCATCGTTATAGTCCTCTTTATTGAGACTTTAAAGCACGTTTAAATCAGCCAATTAGTGCTGAACTGTAATACATACGTTTAAAATCATAGAAGACATACAGTATTATGTGGGTATATGGGTATTTATCATTAAACTATAACATTATTTTATACTCTGTTCATTCTAAACCGCAATATTGGTCAAAATCGGCTTAATAATGAAAGAAAAGAGTCTGCAGCGTTGATAAGTCCTGTGACATTTGACCTTTTTTCAGATTTTCATTTACGTGTTTTTTAACCCGACATGTATAACTTGGGAGTCTGTGTATTTTTATATTATTGCTAGAAAGTACAGAGCAGTGGAGATAGGGGATAGGTGAAAACAGACATTTTGCAAGTTTACTCAAACACACAAACATACAGTAAGTACCGTATATGATGAGGAAACACTGTTATAACATGATCAAAAGCGCGTACAAGCATTTCTATAAGACTTCCAGAATATCATACATTTAAAACACTTAATATCACAACTTGATCTAAATATTTTTGCCTTGCATCTCTGCGTAATGTCTTTGGCTAATCACTTTGTAAGGGTAAGTAAAGACACGGGCCTGACGTAACCACTAATGCTGATTAATGACTAAGAAACATGGCATTTCCTCGAGTCTAAAAACAGAGGAAATCCCTGTCACCGGCTGAACCTGCACGATACACTCTCCCAGGGCAGTGGATTCAAACGCTGCGTGTGCCTACAAAGCATCACGTTAATAATCTACTACACTATAGGTAATGGCCAGACCACATCTCGGAATATAACGAGGGCATAAGTAATGAGTTTGTGGGCAACACAGACGGTTTCAAACTGTGAAACAAACAGCACTGGAAAACCACTCGGGCGGCTCAATTATGGGGGGAAAATGTAATATCTGGGTCATAATTGTTATAGGGAAAAGAAGGGGTAATTTCTGTTCTTATTCCTTAACGTAGGTCGGATATTGGCTCATCTGAGGTTAATAGCGTCCCAGCTTTCTGCCGGGAAATAGCTACATTGTGTTTCAAGTGCTTCTTCCACATACATAAATGTAATGTATTGTTGTGGGATGCATGGTGCGCGTTCTAAAATAGACCCAGGTGACGCATGTTTAGAGATGAATACCCTGCTGCTGACATCAGAGCCAATGTCCACTAAGGATAAACACACACAAGAGCAAATACACATGAATAATACATCATTCAGCCACTTTATTACATAGTTCAGTGATGCAACATGCAAATAGTTGTAAGAACATTTGTCAGAAAGGACTATTAGTCCAGGCAAAGTAGCATTTTACGACCAGCTAATTGTAAAAAAAATGTTTTTGCATAAAAAAATTTCTATGAGGTGTCCAGAACAACATACTAAAAGTCCTAAGAAATCCTAGTTGAGGAAATATGTTAAATTCTCATCAATCCGAGAAGTGTGCCATTAGGCGAGGCAACAACACACCCCAATGAGGCTATTTTTTTCCTTTACTCCTATCAAAATGAAACTTTATACAATGAAAGTACCAATGAAAAGTAAATTTTTTTGTATTACAAGTTTCTTTAAAAATACATTTTGATATGCAAATGAGCTATGCACAAATCGAATATGCTCAAAATACACCCAAATAGGCCTATTTTTTACTTTACTCCTCCCACAATAAAACTTTACACAATGAAAGTATACATGAAAAGTAAAACATTTTGTATTAGAAGTTTCTTTTGAAATGAATTTGAATGTGCACATGAGCCCCACACTTATTGAATATGTCTTAATTTGCATAGGCAGAAACACCATGACCACTATGACAAACACATCGGCCCAATCTTCATCCAATCATCTACTGCCAATGGGTGATGGTAATGCTGCTTTTGTACTGGCCTCTAATCTGAAAACTACCTGGCTTGGTAGCACCTGCCTGGAGCATAACCCCCGCCGGTTTAGTCTTCAGGGTCACGGAGGCACACAAGCCTCCCGACCACGACAAGGTAGCAACAACAGGGGAGGTTTTTTTTGGGGTGTATTTTATTTTATTATCAGTTCCTGGTTTGTTATTTGCTTAGTTCTTCCAATCTGGGTCTTCACTAGCAAGGACCACGCCACAACAATTAAATACAAAAGAATGTTTATTAATAATAGTGATGATGGGTAGATGATGGGTCGATGAGAGATCGATGAGAGATCGATGATGGGTCGATGAGAGATCGATGATGGATCGATGAGAGATCGAGATCGATCGAGATCGATATGAGAGATCGATGCGAGAGATCGATGCGAGAGATCGATGCGAGAGATCGATGCGAGATCGATGAGAGATCGATGGATAGAGACTCAGGATGGGGGCTCTGTCTCGGGTAATCAGCCGATTCAGAACCCCCCCTCCATGGATGGTAATGTGTTAAGGTGAAGATGATAGAGACATGGGGTGGGAGGGTGGGGTCGAGAGAGCAGAGACAACAAGAGATGCTGGGATTGGCCTGTGCATATATAGGCCTTCTGGGTAATTAGAGGCGTGGTTAAAGAGTGGAGGTGTGGTTGCTGGGGAAGTAAGAGGTTGAGGCGTGGTCCTGCTCCCGAACCCAAGTTTATCACTGAGATAAAACAAGAACCGTTGTTTGTTTTCCTTATTGTTAAGGAACTGGTCTTTTTGGATTGGATGATCATGTCACCGGAGAAGTGTACAGTTACACCAGATTAGAGGCCAGTACAAAAGCAGCATTACCATCACCCATTGGCAGTAGATGATTGGATGAAGATTGGGCCGATGTATTTGTCATAGTATGCAAAGTGTTTCTGCCTATGCAAATTAAGACATATTCAATAAATGTGGAGCTCATGTGCACATTCAAATTAATTTCAAAAGAAACTTCTAATACAAAATGTTTTACTTTTCATGTATACTTTCATTGTGTAAAGTTTTATTGTGGGAGGAGTAAAGTAAAAAATAGGCCTATTTGAGCATATTCGATTTGTGTATAGCTCATTTGCATATCAAAATGTATTTTTAAAGAAACTTGTAATACAAAAAATGTTACTTTTCATTGGTACTTTCATTATATAAAGTTTCATTTTGATAGGAGTAAAGGAAAAAAATAGCGTCATTGGGGTGTATTGTTGCCTCGCCTGTTGGCACACAACTCGGATTGATGAGAATTTAACATATTTCCTCAACTAGGATTTCTTAGGACTTTTTGTATGTTGTTCTGGACACCTCATAGAAATTCTTTATGCAAAAAAAAATATATTTTACAATTAGTCTATTTTTGGCTAAAAAATGAGTTACTTTGCCTGGACTATATGGCTCTAATGGTTGGGTTGTTGCCAGATTGGTGGTTCAAAGTAGCTCCTGGTTTGGGCCTCGCAGCAGCAGAGACTGTAATGGAACATTCAGAAGCACAGATAAACCTGTTACCGTGGCACCAGCCCAGCAGAGCCAATCACACAGAGTTTCTGAGTTACTATCAGGATCTATATTCTCTCCACAAACCTCCCTGTAGTCCTGGCCTGAAATTCATTTTACTCATAGACTTTTTCTTATAATCACAGTTTTTTTAAAGGCACGATGGAGGCGAATCAGCAAAGTAGTAATTTACTCACAGGACATAGTTATTAGTCTAGCTTGTTACATTGTATAGTCTTAAAACCAGGACTTCCTCATAGTTTGAGAGCATTTTACCTACAGATATCTGAGCTCTAAAAGGTATTTATAATTCCAGAAGAGGAAAATGCTCATTGTTGTGTCTGTGCTTACCATTAGTATTCGTATTATTTAGTCTTATGTTAGCTATTTTAACTTTACTTTATTTTATTATTGTTTTATTTTATTTTAATCTTTATCTTTTTATTTTATTATTATTTTAATCTAGACAATCAAACCGGGACATGCATAAATATATTTTAAAATAGTAAAAGAATGATTTAATTTACTGTGTTTCTTTGCTTGTTAAGAAACACTACAGACATATATTTATCTGCTTATTAACAATAATAATGTTAATATGAAACCACTTTTGAACCTATGACTTAAAGCAGCTGTCACACAGTAACGGCTTTGACTTTTCTTCTTCGTTATGAATGATAATTGTAAGAGAAAAATGAAAAATGAGTTTGTTGTTGTCTCATTCTTTTCCCTGTCAGTAATAAATCCTTGGGCCTGGTTTGTAAAGAGGGAAGTTGACCAGTGCTGCCCCCTGGTGGTGCACAGGCTCGTGGTTAACCAGCGTTTGAATGTGTTTTTCAGGATACAGCGGGACAGGAGCGATACCGCACCATCACCACAGCCTACTACAGAGGAGCAATGGGCTTCCTCCTCATGTACGACATCACCAACCAGGACTCCTTCACCGCCGTGCAGGACTGGTAAGAACACAAGTGCTGATCGAGTCTATAGACCAGGCATGCCCAAACTACGGCTCGCGGGGCAAATGCGGCCCTCAGACCAATTTTTGGCGGCCCTTCAGCTTGGTCCAAACAACAAAAATCAATCAATCAACCTTTATTCATAGAGCCCTTTACAACCCTTAAGTGCTTCACAATAAAATCAAGGCAATACAAAATACAGAACTAAATAAAAACAAACTGTACAAAATAAAGTGTCATTACATTACAGAGTGTTAAAAGCCAGTCTGAATAAATACGTTTTTAGCCTAGATTTTAAAAGGTTAGAATCTGTGATGGTGAGCATGTCAGGGGGCATTTTGATGTTATAACAACCTATTATTAATGTTCCAAGTGGTATTAAAGGTGTGGAGGCGCATCGAAACTATGTCAAATGCAAAAAAAATTGAAGGATTCACTTCCAAATTCGATTGGGTTGTTTGTGCTCCATACAAGTTTCAAAATGCGGCCCTCGGTGAAAAAAGTTTGGACACCCCTGCTATAGACGCAAGTACTGTTCAGTTTGAATCTGGAATAATGTGTGTATTTGATGATCAGACGAACAGACTGTGGTCATTTGTGTTATTTAATGTAAGGTTTTGTTTGTGTCTTTGCTACAGGGCGACTCAGATTAAGACGTACTCGTGGGACAACGCGCAGGTGATCCTCGTGGGGAACAAGTGTGATTTAGAAGACGACAGGCTCATCCCGACAGAGGACGGACAGCGCTTAGCAGAGGACCTCGGTAAATACTCTACGCCAGTTCAAGCACAGACACAGAATATATGGTCATTCGAAAAGCCGCAAGTAGCTAAGCGCGAGGACTGCAGCAACAAACAAAAAAAACACTTATGTTAAAAAAAAAAAATAAAAGCTAACCCTGTAGTTTAGTCCTCCTGTGAACATGTTTGGAAATGCATATATTCCTTGTTGCTCGGGTCAGATAGTGAGTCAGATCCTTGACCAGATGCGGACATCAGCGCCGAGCGTACGAAAGGATAACTCTGCGTGAAACGTCTTTGAACGGAAATGCGTTGCAGGTTTCCAGTTCTTCGAGGTCAGCGCCAAAGACAACATCAACGTGAAGCAGGTGTTCGAGCGGCTGGTGGACGTGATCTGCGACAAGATGAACGAGAGCATGGACGGAGACATGAATCTTATGTCCAACCACAGGACCCAGAACCTGAAGGACACGCCCTCGGAGAACCAGGGCAGTTGCTCGTGTTAGTGTCGCTGACGCAGAGAGACCAGGACCGTACCGCGTGCCTCCGATGCCAACCATTCCCCTGCACTCGGCACGACCAGACTGCAACGCCCTTCACCAATCATCACCCCTATTATAATCTGTGGTAATATAGCAGTAATGTTCTCATGTAGTACTTCTTAACCAGGAGATTTTCTCAAGTTCACTTCAAATTACTCATTATTTTGTCATGTTGGAAAGTTATGGTTGAAGTATTTTTATTCATGTTCACACTAGCAAGAAAGTGGTGCCCAAATATGTGATTGTTGTCAGCCAAAAGATCCTCCATTAAGACGTATAAATGTGTAGAGCAGTTCCCAAACAAATAATGATGACATTTGTGGATCATACATTTTGATTTTTCCTCTAAAAAAGTAAATCTCCCGTAAAGTTATATGCATTGTCTTCTGCTTCCTGTTATATGCAACATTCTGATGCCTTTTTCTGGTTCAAAAGATATAATATGTTGCTTTAAATTGTCACCAATGCTAATTTCTTATCGTTCTCAAACCGCGGAATGATAATAATACTGATACTAATAATAATATCCACCTCAACTGCCTTAACCATCAGCTGTTTTACATTCACAATATGAAATGTGTGTTTGGATTGCCTCTCAGTACAAATGTCCTCGTGCAATGACCTTGACATGACCTGTTGGGGTTATAATTATGACTTCACCAGATTCATTTGCACAATCTAAGCCTCAATTCGTCAAAATATGATGTTCTACTTTTAACAGTTAACGTGCCTTTCCTCTTCCTTTATTGTACAGAAAATGATCGGGTTACAGGTCATCCACGCGCTCACCAGGGAAAGCTCGTAATCAAGAAACAAAATCGGTGGCAATCTTCTGGCATTTATTCACACCAAAGCCTCGTCAAATTACTGTCAATTTGACCATGTCCTGACCTGGGAAATTGCAAAAATGCAGGAAATCAGTTCTGGCTTTGTTCACAGATGACCCTGTTCTGGATTGTTCTGTTTAGAGGCTGGTTCAGTTTGTGTTTGTGAATGAGGCTTATTGTTCCCAGGTCACAATACAAACATTTCAAACTTAATTTTGATAGGAAAAGGCTCAATACCTGACACCAGAAGGACAATGAAAACACTTCAATCCAGAGTCATTCTCTTTTTAAAGATTTGTTCTGTCTGAAGGCTTTATTGAACAGGAAAGGACAGTGTGAAATGGGGATGAGAGAGAGGGAAGGACATGCAGTAAACTGTCGAGATCAGCCTGGCACATGTGCGCTGTGCCTTAACCACTCCACCACCGGGCAGCACAGAAAGTCATTTTCAGCACTAAATAACAGTAGTCGTTACTATTATTTTTTACTGTAATGATCCTGACAATTGTAAAACTTTTCAGGAAAGATCCAAAATGTTTCCTATTTGTGGTGTTTTTTGTTTTGTTTTTTGTTTTTTCTCGATACTTGTTCAAAGAGTATTTAGTTACTAGTTATTTTTTTGTAATAACCCTGGCACATACTGTGGAAATATGTATGGCAGGTGTATAACCTCTTCAAAATGTCCAAATGCAGTTCACGTGTTACTTCATGATACAAAACACAGACCAGTGCTTATTGCAAATGTGCAGCTCTGATACAGAACGATCTATAAGGCAAGGCAAGTTTATTTGTAGAGCACATTTCATACACAAGGCAATTCAAAGTGCTTCAGCAGGAAAAATGCATTCAAATCACAAAGAAATTACAGAAACAGAAATACAATAAAATTAACAAAATTAAAAATTATCAATCCAACTGATTGTCTAAAATAATAAAATCACAAACAAAAGAGAAGAGTGCAAAGAATAAATCCTTTCAGTCATATGCGCAGCTAAACAAAACTGTTTTTAGCTTAGATTTGAACATTGTCAGAGTAGAACCTGTCTCACATCTTCAGGAAGACTGTTCCAGATTTTAGCTGCATAAAACTGAAACGCAGATTCCCCATGTTTAGTCCTGACTCTGGCACCAGCAGGAGGCCGCTCCATGTTTAGTCCTGACTCTGGCACCAGCAGGAGGCCGGTCCATGTTTAGTCCTGACTCTGGCACCAGCAGGAGGCCGGTCCATGTTTAGTCCTGACTCTGGCACCAGCAGGAGGCCGGTCCATGTTTAGTTCTGACTCTGGGCACCAGCAGGAGGCCGGTCCCTGAGGTCCTCAGAGTCCGAGATGGTTCATATGCCATTAACATATCCAAGATGTACTTTGGTGATAATCCACTTGTACTAATGCTTTTAGATAACTATTGGATGAGAAAATGAATGCATGACAAATCTGCACTTAAACATTTCTGCAGGGAGACAAAAGCTGAGAAAGGGACATTCTGGTGTTGGTTTTCTTTCTTTTGTACTGTATTCTGCTCATTATTTATTAAACAGGTTCACTTTTGGAACGTTTATTTAAGTATTAAAGTATATCTGCAACGGTGCATGGCAAATCGAGAGGCCAAACTCTTATTATTTCTCTTTTGCAGTGCCTTTTCCATCGGCATGCTGGGGTCAGTTACTAGTGTTAACCACAATAGCCTTTGCTTCTCACGGTCAACTACCACTCCCTGACTTCACTGGTCACTTATCTCATCGGTCACTACTGCTGCTAAATAATGATAGTTCTAAGAATGTATTGCACAAAGCATGTCACTTGGACTGGGTGAACTCAATATCAATCATACACTAAATCATGTCTGTGCATTCAAGCGTCTGGAGTCTTTTCTGTCATTGTGATTTATAAAGGTTTTTTGGTCAAGGGCTGTGTAACGCAGTAAAGTTTTATGTTTTTAATGTTGGTTTGAATGTGATTGTTGTTTTAGAAAAATATATATATTGGATGGTGAATTAAATAAATATATTAAATTCAGCTCTTTAGATTTCTGTTCCTTTGTTTGAATTATTGATGCTTCAATTGATAACGTTACATAATTTGTGTATAATATGACATTTTGACATGTGGTTACATGAACAACAGACAACAAATAGAGAGATACAAATCTATTGAAGGCACCACAAGTTCTGTTGTGCAGCGTTCACGTGCTGTTTTTACCAGGAGGTCATGGATATGCTCAGATTGCCAATAGATATTATTCTCGATAAACTTGTGTGTCAAAACCTATAGAATACTCTGTGTTTTCAACTTGGAATGCAACTGGATCACACAGGAATAAAGATGTTGTCTAGAGGCACAGTTCAACTGTCACACAATGTGCTTGTGGTGCAGAACAAGAAAATTATAATTTATGGCTTTGCCTGCTTCCTTCTGACCTCCACCATCAGCCACAGAAACTTATCTCCTTCTCCAGAGAAACCACACTTCACCATTATCCTACATCTCAATACAGATTTCCCCATTTTCCTTTCCTGTGAATGACGCCACAGATTCCTGACAAACTTAAACTAACAATCGCAGCTAATTATCAGCGTGCACACTGACCTACTATTATACCGTGTATATATATATATATATATATATATATATATATATATATATATATATATATATCCCCCTTGGGTTGTTCCAGACGCTAAATGAAGTTCTAGCTTCACACACAACATTGATTTGGAATGAGCTTAAGCCATTAGGGTGATAAACAGAACTGTCCACGCCCCTTTGCAGCTTATCATTCATGAAGAAACTTCACGCCTGCTGCTCTGATAAGGTCAACCAAACGAAGAGGACATGTGGACAACAGAGATAAGAAACCGTTCTGCATCAGTCAGATGTGAGTGTGTCGTTATTTAGATCTGGGCCCGTCTATTAGTCACTACACTTTTAATAATATTATATATTATCTTATACGGTCATCCTCTGTCTATTTTAGTCTGTTTGACAAGTGTGAATATGTCCAAAGTACATTGCTCTTGTGTTTATTTGTTTTGTCTTTTTGACAAGGAAATCTCAGGGTAAAAGTGTGTGCGCCTTTATTACGCACAGAGCATCTTGTCGCGCGCCTTTATTACACACAGAGCATCTTGTTCTGCGCCTTTATTACACACAGAGCATCTTGTCCTGCGCCTTTATTACACACAGAGCATCTTGTTCTGCGCCTTTATTACACACAGAGCATCTTGTCCTGCGCCTTTATTACACACAGAGCATCTTGTTCTGCGCCTTTATTACACACAGAGCATCTTGTCGCGCGCCTTTATTACACACAGAGCATCTTGTGGTGCGCCTTTATTACACACAGAGCATCTTGTGGTGCGCCTTTATTACACACAGAGCATCTTGTCCTGCGCCTTTATTACACACAGAGCATCTTGTCCTGTGCCTTTATTACACACAGAGCATCTTGTCCTGCGCCTTTATTACACACAGAGCATCTTGTCCTGTGCCTTTATTACACACAGAGCATCTTGTCACACGCCTTTATTACACACAGAGCATCTTGTCCTGTGCCTTTATTACACACAGAGCATCTTGTCCTGCGCCTTTATTACACACAGAGCATCTTGTCCTGTGCCTTTATTACACACAGAGCATCTTGTCACACGCCTTTATTACACACAGAGCATCTTGTCCTGTGCCTTTATTACACACAGAGCATCTTGTCCTGCGCCTTTATTACACACAGAGCATCTTGTCACACGCCTTTATTACACACAGAGCATCTTGTCCTGCGCCTTTATTACGCACAGAGCATCTTGTCACGCGCCTTTATTACACACAGAGCATCTTGTCCTGCGCCTTTATTACACACAAAGCATCTTGTCACGCGCCTTTATTACGCACAGAGCATCTTGTCCTGCGCCTTTATTACGCACAGAGCATCTTGTCACACGCCTTTATTACACACAGAGCATCTTGTCACGCGCCTTTATTACACACAGAGCATCTTGTCACACGCCTTTATTACACACAGAGCATCTTGTCCTGCGCCTTTATTACGCACAGAGCATCTTGTTGCGCGCCTTTATTACACACAGAGCATCTTGTCACACGCCTTTATTACACACAGAGCATCTTGTCCTGCGCCTTTATTACACACAGAGCATCTTGTCCTGCGCCTTTATTACACACAGAGCATCTTGTCACACGCCTTTATTACACACAGAGCATCTTGTCACACGCCTTTATTACACACAGAGCATCTTGTCCTGCGCCTTTATTACACACAGAGCATCTTGTGGTGCGCCTTTATTACACACAGAGCATCTTGTCACACGCCTTTATTACACACAGAGCATCTTGTCCTGCGCCTTTATTACACACAGAGCATCTTGTGGTGCGCCTTTATTACACACAGAGCATCTTGTCACGCGCCTTTATTACACACAGAGCATCTTGTCACACGCCTTTATTACACACAGAGCATCTTGTCCTGCGCCTTTATTACACACAGAGCATCTTGTGGTGCGCCTTTATTACACACAGAGCATCTTGTCACGCGCCTTTATTACACACAGAGCATCTTGTCCTGCGCCTTTATTACACACAGAGCATCTTGTGGTGCGCCTTTATTACACACAGAGCATCTTGTCCTGCGCCTTTATTACACACAGAGCATCTTGTCCTGCGCCTTTATTACACACAGAGCATCTTGTCCTGCGCCTTTATTACACACAGAGCATCTTGTCACACGCCTTTATTACACACAGAGCATCTTGTCCTGCGCCTTTATTACACACAGAGCATCTTGTCACACGCCTTTATTACACACAGAGCATCTTGTCACGCGCCTTTATTACACACAGAGCATCTTGTCCTGCGCCTTTATTACACACAGAGCATCTTGTCGTGCGTCTTTATTACACACAGAGCATCTTGTCCTGCGCCTTTATTACACACAGAGCATCTTGTCACATGCCTTTATTACACACAGAGCATCTTGTCCTGCGCCTTTATTACACACAGAGCATCTTGTCCTGCGCCTTTATTACACACAGAGCATCTTGTCACACGCCTTGTAAACGTCAATGAGCGAGTGATTCCCGCCCATTTGCAGCGTGCACGTCCCATCTAACAGTGTGAGTTGTAAACACCCCCGTGCGCACCTTATCGCCCCTCAACAGGCGCCAAAAAGAGTTGTGTTATCCACAATATCTGAGCAAAAACAAACCTCCCCAAACAGAAGCGACACGCGCGCGTCAACAGCAGCTCGTAGTCCAGTTATGCAGGAGAACAACGGAGAAACAACGCGTTTTTGTTCTGAAAAAAGACTAAAGGATGATCCATGATTACTGGAGACGACTGTGGGCAGTTCACGTGATACTGTGCGTCACAGGAGGCGCACACGGAGTCCAGGGAGCGCGTGGTTTCCAAAAGAAAGGTGCGTTTTGTGAGTTCAGCATGCTTTGTGCTTTTATGGCGTAAACAAACAATAACAACAACAACAACAACAACGATTGCATCCTAAGATAAGATAAGATAAGATATTCCTTTATTGTCCCACATGGGGAAATTTCATTGGTGCAACGCAGGTAGATACAGAGGTAGATCCAGAAGAACAGATCACTTATAGGAAGTATGAAAAACACTTTCAGTAGAAGATCTCCTATAAATAAATAAAAACTCCCATAGACAAATAAATAAATAAATAAATAAATACCATTGCATGTGATCCTGACAGTTATTGCACATGAATATGTGTCATATCCTGCTTCCTTATATTCAACTAAGGCTACAAAATGGACTATTGGGCATCCAAGCATGTCTGTCAGTGCTTTACAACGATCTGGGCCATATTTTCTGAACCTCGTGGGCTAATTAGGTCTATCTGAAGCTGTTATGTCACGTATTGCATAGTTTTATTGGAATCAATGGATTTTCCTTTGTCAAATGTTATTATAGAATAAAAGGTAAAAAACAACAACAAAAACAGTATGGTTCAGATATGGTTGAACATCGCTCACTGTCGTGTGCCAATATGAATGCCGTTTAGTAGATTGGACTTAGACATGTTACCCATTAATTCAGAAGACATTTTTATGATAGTTTTTTTGGTCTTCTTTTTTAATATATATATACTGTATATACAGGTATATATATTTGTTTTTGATGATGCTGATCATTATTTGACCCGTGTGTGCCGTAAAGTCACGTCATGATGTGTGGCATCACTTCTTGGACACATGGTGTTCTCTCTGTCCACACAGTGTCCATGCTGCTTCATGAGGAGCCAGAAAACCCCAAATGTTTCGCAGAAGGCCGGAAGGACCTGACATGCTTCTGGGAGGAGGACGAGAGGGCCGGCTCCGTGGACCAGTACTCCTTCATATACACATACCAGTAAGCTCAAAATATACTGTATTTACCTCCATTTTTCATCATTTTCTAACTGAACCCAGACTCTAACTTCATGTCAAAGTTTGAAATACCTTTATTGATAATCATTACGCAACCTGTTTGTGTTGTAGGAATGAACGCAGCAGTAAGTGTCCACTGAAGTCACTCCATCTCACCAGTGGAAGAAAACTGTACGTTTGTCACCTGAACCAGACCCAGATGTTTGTGCAAATGGACATCCAAGTGAACCGCGAGGGTCGTCCCGTCCACAACCGCAGCCTGCTGATTGAGTTAACCTGTAAGTTACGACAGTTCAGTATTTTTCAAACCATTACCATTTTAATGATAGTGTTTATCTCTTTGTAGTCTTATTGGATCCTCCTGCTAACGTGACCGTACGCAACGCTGCGCAGTCAGGACAGGTCAACGTGAGCTGGATTCCTCCTCCCCTAAAGTACATGGACGATAGCATGATGTACGAGATTATCTACACCCCCGTGGACAGCCACATCGGGCAGGTACGTCATTAGTATTTGCCTTTGCATGGCTCATTTTGATAGTTCTCCTAATACTACCTAAAGGAAGGATACAGCTGTGATGAACTCAAGAATCACTGACAGCTCTGTATGGTTTCAAGTACCCTACAGTGAATAACATAACATTAATATCACATGTCAATGAATCATATACAGAAACTACTAGAAAGACTGAATCTATAGGTTTGTGTGTTTGAAGGTGGAGGTGGCCCGTGCTTCTTCAGAACTTGTTCTCAGAGGTCTTCAGCCAGCGACCAAGTACAAAGTCCAAGTGCGTGTGAAGCTGGACGGTATCAGTTACAGCGGCTACTGGAGTGCATGGAGTGACCCGGTCTTTATTGACACGCCCCCTGCAGGTGGACATATAGGAAAAACGAGGGAGACACGTTTATTTATGTATTTAGATAATGCTGCTTTAACCTGATTTTGTTGTTTTCAGATCTTGACCCACTCATCATATCTCTGAGTGTGATCATCTCTTTCGGTTTCCTAGTGCTGTCTCTCTCAATGCTAGTGTCGCATCGCAGGTCTGTAAGACTGAACCATAACCATCTCTGAAACTACTTTCAGGCAAATCTAAGCAATTCAATTATTTTCTAACTGCCAACAGATATTTGATGAAAAAGGTTTGGCCCACTATTCCAACTCCAGAAAACAAATTCCAAGGCCTGTTTACTATTTATGGTGGGGACTTCCAGGTAAAATGCCAATATCTATTCATTTAATTCAAATATTGTTGTTTTTAATGCTAGAATCCATCTGTGATGGCCACAGCACCTTGTGTTACACATGCATACTTCTGTTCTGTGATAGGAGTGGCTAGGACACACCAGTGGAGATCTGTGGCAAAACTCAAACTTGTTCTACTCGGAAGAGTGCCCCTCACCTCTTGAAGTGCTGTCTGAGCTGCCTGTGAACCCCCTGCTGCAGTGCCCCCCACTGCCCCCTAAAGGCCACAGAGTGGTACAGGACGTGAAGACACAAGTGGACACGCAACTGCAAAGAGAAGATTCCACTCAGACTGAGGATTGGACGAGAAAGTCACATGATCACTGGCTCATGGAGCGTCTACAAGCGCTCCAGCAGCACCCCGTTCCATACTCACAGGAGTCTCAGGACACTTACGTCACCCTGAGCCACAACAACAACAGTGAGGATGGACAAGATGGCGTCCCAGTGGAGAACGTACCTCTTGAGGTTTTGTTCACATCCAAGAAAGAGTCAGAATCTCACTCAGACTTAGGGTCTGGGTCGGGCCAGTTGTCGTCCCAGTCCAGTTTTGAGTACTCAAATCAGGACTGGGCCCACAAACCCCCCTACACCTACATGGCAGTAGCTGACTCTGGGGTATCCATGGACTATAGTCCTATGAACACATTGGAGGATACTGGGAAAGTACCAGTACTCACCCATGAGTACAAGAATGACATCTCTTTGAGGAGACCATTTCTGACCAGGCAACACCACATCCACGACAACGACTGAGCATCTACACTAAGCCTTGTTTAAACCAGCTGGTGCAGTCAGGTCAACAGGGATATTTTACTACAGACAAGTTTCCCACGTTCACTCTTTTCATTTGATACATAAACATTTTATCATTGATGGAACTGCTTTTTTGGTCCACAGATAGTTCTATCTCATCCCTATTGACCACCATGCACCCATTCCTAAAACCAGTAACCAGAACCATAGTAACTATGGTTTAAAATCCTGAAGGTCCATGCAAGTTGCACATTCAATATTTCTTTAGCAATAAATCAAATATGGCTACATAGTGTACTGAGTGACTGATATGATCAACATTTCAAGAATAACAAAATGTATTATTAGACCAAATAATTAGTCATACTCATAGGACTGGTGCAGGCTTTAGTAAACTAGTTTTAAATACCAATGAAATTTATAAAAGACATGATACATTTTAGAGCAGTTTTATGGGGTCTGCTAGTTAAAACTTTTGGAACTGCAGAAGTAGCAATGAAATACCAGCAGCCATTTCACACTGTACCAAGTGCACTGTACATTTTGGTGAAAACAAGGCTTGAAGCTGTGTTGGGTTTGTCACATCAACTAAAACTGTAAGATGAGAGGTCCAAAGAGAATAAGCTAGGACACAGTAGTCCACAGGTTGTACATGTCATATTCTTGTTTTGTACAGAAGGAAACAAGGTTCCTGAAAGTGTATTAGATGTACATTTGTTGATTGTTTTACTTGTGTTATGATTTTAAATACATTAAATAGGACAATGTGAACTGAAAATATAAATGTAACTGTGAATCATAATAATCGTGTTGTTTTTTTCTTACTATTTGTTTGTACCATTTTGTTCAAAGAAATCCGACTTTGGTACATTGTTATTTTTTTTACCACACACAAAATGTACCAGTTTAAATATCATAGTTTTTAATATTTTAATCGAGTAAACAAACGACTTTCAAACTTTCAAAAACAAAAAAAATCAAAAACAGTTGAACTAAAAGACATATAAATCAGAGTTTTTGAGCCTGTTTAAACTCCATGAGTCCATCGGGCGACAGCAGAAGCCTCCACTCCTGAACTGCTTGGTCTTCTTTTTTCTCTACACCATCCTTCCTACAAGAAGTCTTTCTCCTTCCTAAACAGGACAGGTAAATGTTCCAAACCTGCTGAAGCCCACCTGACGTCGACTCATAACTCCTGTCCTGGTCAAGTATGCACCTCATTTGGAAATATCGATCGAGAACATCCAAAATAGGGTTAGTTGAGGCCTCCCCACCCTTTTGCTCAGAGTCCCCTTGTGGTTGGAAAGAGGCGATAAGGCGACAGGGAGCGTGGGCGGACCCGTGCTTCTCCAACACATGAGTGAGGAAGGAGGCAGTGTCACAGAGCAGAGCGGATAGGTGAGCCGCAGAGGACTGTTCACTGGTGTGTACTCCACTGGAAATGCTGGGGCCAGAGGCACAGAGGTAACCCTCCAAACCGTCCACTATGATCAGAGCAGGGGCCGAAGGGGGGGAGTGAGGAGACTGGTGAAGGCCTGCCACCTGGACAAGCAGCTCCTCCAGTGTGCGGGGGTAGCAGAACTGGATTTTCTAGAAAGGAAAGAAAAACCCAGTACTTTTAAAATATACACTTTCTGAATTTCCACCAGTTTTAGTAAGGTGCACTGGGTTCGTCCACAAAAACTTTGCCGTTTCAACTCAGTTTCTTTTTATATTTGAAATATGTAAAACATACACAAATTGTTAAAGGAGTCACATGCTGTACTAGATAGAATTAGATAAGTCTGAAAACATGATTTGTGCATTTAAAACAGGAATAATGTACAATACAATATATTTTGTCACCTTGGAACATTTGTCTTGGACTTGTGCTGTAGTTCAGTAAAAAAAAATATATATAAGTCACACTCACAGTAAAACCACCATTAACAGCCACTGTGATTTAGGAGATGTTGGTTGAAAAATTATAATATTTGCTAATATTGTACTGAAACTGGTTGGTATAATTGAGACTTATAACAAAAAATAGTCTAAGCATGAGACGGTAATAATTCACATTCCACAATGATACAAAATGCAGTGTATTATTAAAGGCAGCTATTTCGCAGAATTACCCACTTTTGTTTCATTTATTCATTCATTCATTTTCTACCGCTTGTTGACCTCTCGGGGTCGCGGGTGACCGGAGCCTGCAGTGACTTTGGGCCTTTTTCATTCAATCAATTTGATCTAACCGACTGTGTCTCTACGTTTGTCAGATAAATAATTAAAAATGCAAGTAAACTTTTATCTCTGTCCCTCTACCTTGAGAGTGGCAGGGGTCAGGTTGGGCACCCGCCTCTGCAGCGCCACCGGGAGGCTCTGGATCTGAGTCTGGGTGAGGAAGACGACCCTGAAGCCGCCCTCGGAGGCCGCGGTGACGGCGGCCAGCAGCAGCACGGAGCGACTCAGGACCTGCTCCCCGACCACCAGAGCACTGCGGGCCGGAGCCGGAGCTGGAGCCAAGGACCCTTCATTTACCGCTGACAACTCACTCTGCGACCTAAACATTTTAAACACGAGGGTTAAAATGTCGCTCATTACTTTTAGTGGACATAAATATAAATAAAGATATATTTTAATACTTTTCCGCTTATTAATTAATCTAATTATCACGTCTGAAGTAACTTTTCCGCGGTTGTTTACGTAACGCGCGCTGGTGTGTCGTTTTTTGTCGTCCCCCACTAAACCCCACGTTCTTTAGTTCCTACTCAGTTTAATTTCAGCAAACATTAAGCGCTAATGGCTATTATCACCAAATATATATCCAAAAAAGCATTGCGTAATTATCATATGAAAATGTAATATATTTTATGTCGATATATATATTTTAGTACGCTGCCTCTTCCGCTACGTCCGGCTACGTCATGTCACAACATCAGCTGTAGCCAAGATGGCGCACGCGGAGGCAGAGTCAGCGGCCCCTCTGGGCACCGATGCCGAAGAGGAGCACGAAACCGCGGTGTACAGGCGCTGCAGGGGGCGGCCGAGGCTCACGGACTCAGACAGAGCCCGGAGACGACATGAATCGCGCAAGAAATACGACGTGAGGAGAGTGTACCTGGGGGAGGCGCACAACGTGTGGAGCGAGCTGCGCCGGAGGACTAGTCTGAGTGATGCTGGGCTGGCAGAGTATCTCATCCTGCTCCACTCGACTCACGGGCAGAGCGACCAGGACAAGCACCGTGGGTATGTCAGTCTGCACGAGTGTGAAGGCGTTTAACGTGACTATACGTGGTTGTTTCCCCGTTATAGACATATCCATTCTGTTTTAAGGGAGAAGACTGGAACAGACAACTCACCAAATCTGAAAAGTGGTAAGCTGTGCCTTTCATGTGCACTATTACTTCAACTGACATATGCATGGTGGTGACTTGACAGCTTATAAGTCAGAGACAGCAATTCACACATTCATTAGATTCTTTATTGGTGCGCTTTTACAACAGGAGATGTTAAAGTTTGTTTTGAATAATGCCTACACAGATGGCCAGTGAAAGGATCAGATTCAACATCAATCATTTGAAGAACAGACTTGAAGATTTGCATATGCATTTACTCACTCCGACTCAGAAGACATTTTCACTCGTGTTTAATACTTCACACAGATTGCACAGCATGAGAAGAACAAAACATTTTAGGGTTAAGTTTCTCTTTTGTTTGGCAGACAGTAGAGGGTGTGTGTCCAGCCTGCGGAGCCTTGTGAACTGGTACCAGGAGCACTGTGACGCCTGTGCCCTGGAGCCTCAGCTCAGGTCTCTGGAGTATCGGCCTGACTCATCCACGGCTGCTCTGTGGCAGTGTGACTCCGGGCACTGCTTCACTCAGTACCTGCACCCGCCACAGGCTGCCGAGGCCAGTGACTGTGAGCGGGACGGGTCACGGCACACGGAGGGGGAGCAGCAGAGCACAGCGGTAATGGCAGTCTCTAAAGTGAAAAGGTCTGTGGGCAGGAGGAGACGAAGACGGACTCGTAGAAAAGCAAAAGGTACTGTGATCGTGACAGCCTTTTTATCAGACATGTCTTCCATGATTTTTTTATTTGTTTATTCAGCTGAGACGATGTAGTCAGACGTAGTTACAAAGCAATGTTACCAGTTGGACTTGTACACATTCAAAACACATTCATTCAACCTCACTCATTCACTCTCAGACATTATTTATAAGTGGGTACAGTTTTGGATTTCTTTTAAACATCCCTTGAGCCTCTGTGGACAGTGAGTTCCACAGTTTACAGCCCCTGACTTTTACTATAACACAACAGTTTTCCCCCAGTATCAGAGTTTGTTCATTGTAAATAACTAAAACATATCTTTGGCTGAATTAAAAGAAGAACATTTCGGGCTGAAATGGTGACGAAAATGTATTATGATCCCCCCTCATATTGATTGATCATGATTTTATTTGTGCTTGTTTTATGTTCTTTTGTCTTATCAAATAAAATAAAAAAGGCTTTGAATATTCATTTCCTGAACATAAACGACAAAAATAATTGAATTCCTTCAAAGTCTCAACTACAAAGGTTTTACTGACACAGGATTGGCTGTAAAGCTCTCGATTTAAAAAGAACCAAGCTCATCATTGAAGATTAGTATTGACTGAATCTCAATCTTGATCTTTGGATTTACGGGTAAGATTTTACCTTAGTCACTAAAACAATTTAATATCAATACGGTTTGTGCCTCTTGTGATGTGACAGTTGTATTTGACAAAAGACAAATGATTATATGTATAATCACACAATTTAGTAGTTTAGTTGTGTTTTACAATTACATCCCTCCACAGTAAAAAAGTTGAATCGGTAACCTACCTTCTTAAAGTGCGTCCATGTTTGTCATACAGTTGAGTTAACCATAGATTGTCTAAGATAAGATAAGATATTCCTTTATTGTCCACACATGGGGAAATTTCATTGTTGCAACGCAGTAGATACAGAGGAAAAGGACAGATAACTTAATAGAAGAACTCTTAAACACAAAACCTCATTTCCTAATAAGGAATGGAGGGGAAAAATAAATAAAGACAAAAATGAAATTAAAATAAAATAAAATAAAAAAATAGTTAGCGTAAGACAAGATAATACTACTAATAATGGTAAAATAAACACTCTATTTTCATCAGTTATATGCACATGAATGTGACATTATTGCATGTGAGTACGACAGTAATTGCACATGGTTAAGTCAGTATTGCACATGGTTAAGTCAGTATTGCACATGGTTAAGTCAGTGTTGCACATGGTTAAGTCAGTATTGCACATGGTTAAGTCAGTGTTGCACATGGTTAAGTCAGTGTTGCACATGGTTAAGTAAATGGTTAAGTCAGTATTGCACATGGTTAAGTCAGTGTTGCACATGGTTAAGTCAGTGTTGCACATGGTTAAGTCAGTGTTGGTTAAGTCAGTATTGCACATGGTTAAGTCAGTGTTGCACATGGTTAAGTCAGTGTTGCACATGGTTAAGTCAGTGTTGCACATGGTTAAGTCGGTATTGCACATGGTTAAGTCAGTGTTGCACATGGTTAAGTCAGTGTTGGTTAAGTCAGTATTGCACATGGTTAAGTCAGTGTTGCACATGGTTAAGTCAGTGTTGCACATGGTTAAGTCAGTGTTGCACATGGTTAAGTCAGTATTGCACATGGTTAAGTCAGTATTGCACATGGTTAAGTCAGTATTGCACATGGTTAAGTCAGTATTGCACATGGTTAAGTCAGTGTTGCACGTGTTCAGGGCTAGATTGAAAATATAATAATCTTTCTTCTTTTCAGGTGTAGAAGAAAATGAGCCTGTTGCGAATGTACAACACGACTCTTATCCCAGTGAACAGACTCCACCTGCCTCTCCGGATCTGTCCAGGGCAGAGAAAGAGACGGAGATGGAGCCGCCTCCAGTCTGGGACATGGAGGGATCCCCTAGTGCTTTTCATTCTGAAGACGACAGTGAAGACCTGAGAGCAGCTGAGGACAGTGAAATGCAGCCACTCAGGAGCGCGCCAGAGGGATACCAGTGTGTGCCTTTGGTGAATAAAGTGGACGGCATGAATGAGGAGTCTATGCTGAGCGGATCTCTGCCTCCAGCCGTACATGTACAGGACCAGAGCGCACTGTACGATCCTCAAAGCCTGCAGACCGTCGTGAGCTGTGAGCTTCCTGACGAGAGGAGCGGGCTGGAGGCCTCGCAGGTAAAGTTAAGTATTAGGGCTGTAGTCATAGATTTGCTGACTAAAACTGGGCTTGGTGTTGCATTGGAAAAACCTCTCAAAACTTATTTAGTACCTCCACGATTTCACTTTCAGTCATTTAGTCGATTTAATTGGTCAAAGGTGTTTTTAGACAACCAAAATTTGTATTAGTCAACTAATTATTTCACTCAGATTGTGGGACAGCAACAGAAAGAAGAAGGCGTTGGGTGACTTAACTGAATATTTGGTAATGAAAGAATAAAAATAATACAGACTGAGAAACGTTGCCGACTTCTGCCGAGTCAACAAGCGACGCACTAAACTCTGTAAATCTGAGGTAAATGAAGTCATACATTTTGTTCTGAATGTTCCGAAAATATTTGAAAGACGTCTTCTGCATTTGAGAGACACGTGACACAAAGTCTTCCGCATTTGAGAGACACGTGACACAAAGTCTTCCTCATTTGAGAGACACGTGACACAAAGTCTTCCGCATTCGAGAGACACGTGACACAAAGTCTTCCGCATTCGAGAGACACGTGACACAAAGTCTTCCGCATTTGAGAGACACGTGACACAAAGTCTTCCGCATTCGAGAGACACGTGACACAAAGTCTTCCGCATTTGAGAGACACGTGACACAAAGTCTTCCGCATTCGAGAGACACGTGACACAAAGTCTTCCGCATTTGAGAGACACGTGACACAAAGTCTTCCGCATTTGAGAGACACGTGACACAAAGTCTTCCGCATTCGAGAGACACGTGACACAAAGTCTTCCGCATTTGAGAGACACGTGACACAAAGTCTTCCGCATTTGAGAGACACGTTTGCAGTGCAGTTTGATTCAGTTTAGAATGCAGCAGCGAAGACAAGTTATGAGGTAGAGCTGTAGTTATGGACAACTTGTTTCATTATTATCTTCTTCTTCTTTTTTGATCATTGCAGTTGATCATCATCACTGGCCCCAGCTATGAGGCGCTGGCGTCAGAGGCGATTCATTTCAACATGACCAACGGAGCCAACGTGGAGGAGGTCACATGCACGGTCATCGGGAACCTCTCCTACAACCAGATCTGCCCCATGAACACTAAGAGCAGGACACACCAGGGCCACTCTGCTCCTGGTGAGGAGGCCAAACTGCACACATCTATCTGTTAAGTTATTGAACAGTATTAGTGCTTTCTAGTCCTTTTTATTACCTTTACCCAAGTTTACTGAACTATTGAGACCATATTTGACCACGGGAATTTAAGAATGTTTTTTGCAGTGGGGGTTTTCCAATTGCATTTGTTCACGTTTGCAATCCACGTGTTATACTTTGTTTATATCTATGTAAAAGGATCGCCCTTGAAATGTAGCATCTCATTTGTGAAGGTTTCCACAACACGACACAATATAAATCACAAAAGAAGAAAAGAAAGAGGGAAAAGTTAAAACATGAACACAACACGACAGACGACAGCGCTCAAAATAATAATAATCCATAAACATTGTTATGCTCCTCCAAAGATTTTCTATTAGATTTAGGTCTGGAGACTGGCAAGGCCGCTCCAGAACCTTGATATGCTTCTTAAGGAAACACTCCTTGGTTCTCCTGGCTGCGTGCTTCGGGTCAGTGTCATGTTGGAAGACCAGGCCACGCCCCATCTTCACTGCTCTGACTGAGGGAAGGAGGTTGTTTCCCAAAATCTCACAATACATGGCAACGGGAATTTATACCAAACAGTTCTATTTTGGTCTCATCTGACCACATGACTGTCTCCCATGACCGCTCGGGATCATCCAGATGGTTCTTGGCAAACTTCAGACGGACCTGGACATGATGTGATGACTTAAACAGCCGGATGACTCCAAGCTGCTTGTCAATCGCCCCGTAGCCCTTTCCAGCCTTGTGGAGCTCTACAGTTTGGTCTCTGCTGTATTCATGTCTTCTGGTGACTAATTTTTACATTTATTTGATGATCTGAAACGTTTAAGTGTGACAAACATGCCCAAAACAAAAAGATTTCAGAAAAGGGGGCAAACACTTTTTCACACCATTGTATGCGGCAAGTTAAGAATCTTAATTAAAGGACCAAGATATTTAAACTGTGTGATTCACCATTGGAATTCCATCAATTATGTTAATTATTTGTATTTCTTTATTCAATATATATTCAGATTTGAGTGACCAACAGCTGCATCTGAACGCTGAAGACTCTCAGGAGATGAGCCCTGACAGAGAACCACACCAGAGCAGGTTTGTGTGTCAATCATTTCATTTAGAGTTTGGTTCTATTTTACAATCCATGCTAAAGTGGTGCATTTTCACACTAACAATCAGAAGAAGAAGCAGACGTGGCCCAGTGGTGGAGGCGGACGGGATGCTGAAGATGTTCCACTGTCCGTACGAGGGCTGCAGTCAGGTCTACGTGGCCATCAGCAGCTTTCAGGTAAAACATCATTCACATCCGTTTGGCCTGGGTCATTTGTTCTTGAAATAATGTCTTCACCTCTTTGCAGAATCATGTCAACTTGGTCCACAGGAAAGGCCGAACCAAAGTGTGTCCACATCCAGGCTGTGGGAAGAAGTTCTATCTGTCCAACCATCTGCACCGACACATGATCATCCATTCAGGTGTTTGAATACAGTATTACCCTGAGTCTGATATGAAACAAAAGCATTTTCTATCTCCACCAGGCTTTCTCTTGGGTGCCGTAGTGTGAGTTCAGGAAACTTAAGAGTTTGGTGGATTTTTGAGAATGAAGACAAATTAACATATGCAAGTGTGGATTCATGAAATAATCGTTGTAAACCATTTCATAGAAAGTTGTTTTTGATAGAAAACAATCATAATTCATGCAACAAAGGCACATAACCTGCTTCCTATAACTGTGATTGTCCTGGAAAAAGAACAGACACAGAGTCCTGTTTGGAGCAGATCACACCAGTCTTTCCAGTCTTTAGCAATGCCGATACTGTTTTTAGGTTATTGAGGCTTCAATTTCGGTATTATTGCCAATATATTTTCCAAATCATTGCCAAATTCAAATTGATTGTTTGGCAAAAATAAATAAAAGTAATATTATATTGAGATATCCATGTAAAAGCTTTATAGACCCTTAAAGTTTTTAAAGATTTTTTTTCTAAATTTCAGAAAGGAGGAAAAAGTGAAGGAGAACATAATGTGATTTCAATGGAGAAACTGGGCTTAACCACAAAATATCTCAAAATGAATGAAAAATGAATAAATGAGCCTGTTTAAAGACATTTACTATTGCATTTTACTAGAGATTATGAAAGAAACAGCTTTTTGATGAAGGTAAAATCCTGAGTTCTAGGTTTGATTGGACACATATTCTTACAAAAGATTTTAGCTTATAGTTTTTCTTTTTATCCACAGATATATTATTACTCATCTGATGTCACTTAATCATTCAAATAGTTTTACTTCATTTTGCCTCCATTCTGGAATGTAGACATTCTGGTGTAATTGCATTTTAAAAGGTCGAAAGATTGTGAAAAACTGTTTCTGTGCTACTATGTTCAGCCCGTTTCTATTGCCTTGACTGTGACTCTGAATTCCAGGAGTTCGAGACTTCACCTGTGAGACGTGCGGGAAGTCGTTCAAGCGCAAGAATCACCTGGAGGTGCACAGGCGCACTCACACCGGAGAGACCCCACTGCAGTAAGCATAGACCAAATGTAGCTTGAATCTGACCCTCCTTTATGTCTCTTCCATGTTTATCCAATGTACAAGTACAAGTACACTCTCATGGCCACTGTGTGCAAACAGGAGTGAGCGATATTAGAAAATGATATTGCACAAATGGTTGGACTGTAAAACTAATTGCAGGGAGTGAATAGTTGCCTGTGTGTCTATGTGTTGGCCCCGCCTAAGGCCCAAAGTCATGAATCACCTTAACCCTTGTTTTGAAGATAACAATTTTAAACAGCTCTTTTTGCAGCCAATTTCCACCTATACTTCACCCATAGTTAATTGCAACACACACCAATACATTAATATAACGGCTGGTTCCTAGTGGGAAAAAAACGCTTATTTGAGCCATTAGTTTTATGATGGAAAACATATATATAACATACATTTTTTTCGATCTATATTTCACTATAGCAAATGTATTTTCTTTGTAATGTGCAACAACATTTAGTTATTCTTCCTAAGTACCGTCAGTACACTTTTACACGTGTATGTGAGCAAAAAAAACATTTCCTAAGTTCCACTGTGCTCTTTGAATAATCAGAGCTTTAAATCGCAACAAATTCAATTCAATTTATTTTTGTAACGTCCAAAAACTGCAGTTGGCTTAAAGCGCTTAAAACTCAGAACTAACCAGAACGCAGATAGAATGCTATAATTTAAAGAAATGTATGTTTTCTTTGCCGATAAACTATTGATCTGATATTTTTGTGTGTGCAGGTGTGAGATCTGCGGTTACCAGTGTCGGCAGCGGGCCTCTCTGAACTGGCACATGAAGAAGCACGCCTCCGACGCTCAGTACAACTTCACCTGTGACTTCTGCCACAAGAGGTTCGAGAGACTGGAAAGTGTCAAGTTCCACAAGTTGAAAAGTCATCCGGACAAACTGTTGACATGAGTTGCACTGTACAGACTTCTGCTGATGCTGCTGCCGCTCACACGCAGCCACAGGTCTGAAGTACGGAGCCACGGAGGGGACAAAAAGAACAGCTCTGCGGGCCATAAGCTGTATTTAGAACCAAAGAGCGGTGGTGTGTTTCAGTTTGGTTGTATGTGGTGCTTGCAGAATAATTGTTTTGTTTCGTAGATTAAAACAGGTGTTTTTGACGTATTATGACTTAAAGCAGGGGTGGGCAAACTACGGCCCACATATATATACATATACATACATATATATATATATATATATATGTTGCCCTCAAGCATCTGTCTGCACTTGTATCTTTAATAAATATGACGTGAAATGAATTAAATAATAGATTCAATAGCCTATATTTGACAGAAAAGTTATATTTTCTTTGATATTTAATTTGTTATTTTTTTTTCCCACACCAATGATGGCGGGCCGGCCCTCCGCTACTTGCCTGGATTCTAATATTGCCCTCGGAGGAAAATAATTGCCCACCCCTGACTTAAAGGATGCTACAGTCGTATTAGCATCTATATTAGCGTCTATTAGCACTATTTGTAAACAGGAAGTATTTACAAGCACGCCATGCAACCTTACTAAAATGGCTTATAAATCAACAATGTGGACAATCTGTTTCAATTCAGTTTCTACCTCTAGTATGGACTGTACTCTGGTCACTGCTGACTTTAATAAGGGCATTTTTGACATTTGCCCACCCTCATTTCTCCAAAAACAACTGCTGTATATCTGTTTTATTACTCTGAAAATTAACTTCTATTGTATTTTTTGGTTTCCTCTTTTGGTATTTAAATGTTTTTTTAAAAGATAAATTATTTTGTAATAGTTATTTCTTAATAAATCTATATGATAATGACATGTTTTGTGTTTTTGTTATGAGAGTGTGAGTGGGCAGTGTAACTTTGAATTCCTCCTGGACAAGCCCAGTCTTCAAACTGTCAAGCCAATTTGGATGTTTGGTTTTACATTTGGAATGATGCTTTTTTCACCATTAAGTACTATGAACACTTATGAACACTTGGCAATACTAAACTCATGTTGAAAAGGTCATGTGTCTGTCATTTTGAATGATATTGTGAATGATGACCCAAACATCTGACCATCATTTATCTCCAAAAGTACAACACAGATACACCAACACATCTTTTTACATGTATTTTCTGTGTGTTTTTATTGACTCGCACGTATACGGTTACATATGGAAGCGTTCAACCAGATACAAAGGCCTTTCTCTCTCCCTCCCCCAGGGAAGACCAGCCCAGATCAGTTAGGGGTCGCCATGTCATCTCACTTGTTTGTGACAGAGTGCAGATTGTTGAGGATGGCTAAGCAAAGACGAGGAATACAGTGTTTTGGGTTGAGATGCTGTGATTCGTGGGTCAATGATCTGTGAACGCAGTGTTTGTCCAGAAGTCTGAGCATGTCGCTTCCTGTTCCTGTTCCACACTTAGTAAAAAGAATCTAGGATAATCACAAAATATACTGTAGGTTTACACAGTTCATGTTTATAATTTAGGATGAAACACTACTAGCATTTTTAGATTATATGATATAATCTAGCCTGATATAATCAACCTGTCAACTATTTGCATGCTTTGAATTCAATTTCAGAAATAAGAAAAGAGACAAAGATGATGAAGTGATTGCTGCTGGAAAACATAATCTTCTTAACTTGTCGCATTAGAGTGTTTTTTTTTAATGTACAAAGAAACCCTGCTAAATAAACAAAATAATTCTTTCTTCCTGTGGTTTGCTGCATGCATGCTTCAATTGTTATTTGATTTATATAAAAGTTTACACCTTTAAACCAAATTCAAAGTTGCCATGTTGAAAGTATTAGCGAATGAACCTTTGAAATTCAACCATAACCCCTCCTAAAGCTGAAGAGAAATCACTATTACAATGTTTTGATAAAGAAAATAGATATTGCAGTTATAATATAATAGCAAAATCTAATTCTTGACAGTAAAATAAATGTCAGTGACCCACAGTGGCCGAACCAACAGAGTAACCACATGTGTTTCTATGCAAACCTCTGACACTTTTCTGGATTTGTCAAAAACAGGTTTCTTGTTGGAAGCTGTTTTGAATGCTCATTTGCATGCTCACTGGATATGTTTCACGGTCGTGTGACGCCACGTGAATGACCTCCATAGCGGCTTTTTACAACGTTAAAACTTCATCAGCCCAGGGTCATAGATCAACGCTCCAGCTGGACTACATACTCACCCGAAGAGAGCCCCAAGACCACACAAGCGTGCCCAAGGCACACACCCTCCCGACACGGAGGGGAACGGGCGCAGTAGCACCAGGTGGGTACAGCCCTGAACGGGAGATGGGGTTAAACTAGGGCAAAACCCCTAACCCTTAACCTTAACCCCTAACCCTTAACCCCTAACCCTTAACCCCTAACCCTATACCCTATACCCTATACCCTATACCCTAACACCTAACCCTAACCCCTAACTCTAACCTTAACCTCTAACCCTAACCTTACGCCCTAACTCTAACCTTAACTCTTAACCCTAACCCTTAACCCTTAACCTTAACCTTAACCTTAACCTTAACCTTAACCTTAACCTTAACCTTAACCATAACCATAACCATAACCTTAACCCCTAACCCTTAACCCTAACTCCTAACCCTATTCTTAACCCCTAACCTTAACCCCTAACCTTAACCTCTAACCCTAACCTTACCCCTAACTCTGACCTTAACTCCTAACCCTAACCCTTAACCCTAACCTTAACCTTAACCTTAACCATAACCTTAACCCCTAACCCTTAACCCTAACTCCTAACCCTAACTCCTAACCCTATTCTTAACCCCTAACCTTAACCCCTAACCCTTAACCCTTAACTCTAACCCTAACCTTAACCCTTACCCTTAACCCTAACCTTAACCCCTAACCCTTAACTCTAACCCTAACCTTAACCCTTAACCTTAACCCTTAACCCTAACCTTAACCCCTAACCCTTAACTCTAACCCTAACCTTAACCCTTAACCTTAACCTTAACCCTTAACCCTAACCTTAACCCCTAACCCTTAACCTCTAATCCTTAACCCTAACCCTAACCCTAATCTTAACCCTTAACCCCTAACCCTAACTTTTTGTAGTAGGTAGGAGACGAGGGGGGGAAATGCAACAAACTAGACTGTGCAATCTATAAGTTAAAACATTCAAACACAAAATAAATTAAAGGGTTGGAGCAGGAACCCAAAATCTACCGCATGACACACAGTGATTCAAACCACTGGGCCAATTGATCTGAACACAGAAAATCTACCTTGCATGTGATCTGCCCGCCACGAGGGCCCCATATTGGATTCTGTAACTTCCAAATTTGTCACTTTCGTGAGTTATGAGTGTATGATCTACTGCTGACCACAAGAATATTGAGGTTTTTTCCCGGTCTGCCCGGGACTAAATTAAGACTAAGCTAAACCGAGATGTGCAAAATGTCAACGTTTGGAACAGAAATCCTCCTCAGTCTGCGGGGCACAGCCACAGAAGCGGACGACTCATGAAGCGCACACCCAGACCTCTTCATCTGTCTACGAAGCGCACACCCAGACCTCTACATCTGTCCACGAAGCGCACACCCAGACCTCTTCATCTGTCCACGAAGCGCACACCCAGACCTCTACATCTGTCCACGAAGCGCACACCCAGACCTCTTCATCTGTCCACGAAGCGCACACCCAGACCTCTACATCTGTCCACGAAGCACACACCCAGACCTCTACATCTGTCCACGAAGCGCACACCCAGACCTCTTCATCTGTCCACGAAGCGCACACCCAGACCTCTACATCTGTCCACGAAGCGCACACCCAGACCTCTACATCTGTCCACGAAGCACACACCCAGACCTCTTCATCTGTCCACAGCGCTTGACTTGCATCCGACCCGATTTTAGGTATTTGAGCCCTCGGTGATGGTCACAAGATGCGGGTGTCGTATGAGCCACAGAATCAGGTGTTGTTGTTGATTACAAGAATGTGTGGTTAACTATCGTTTCCCTAAAGTAAAAGAAAATGTATCTTTCTTAAATATAAGCTCCTATATGCATTTTTATCTTGTCAAATAGTTCTTGAAATAAGCCCTGGTCTCGAAGTCCATCAGAAGTGGCTCCATCTTTGAAAATTCTCATGTTAATATAGAAATTTGGATGCATTTTATATACAGGTATATACATGAGTAAAACAAGAACATGAACATTTCATTCAAATGTTTTAGTGCCCAACGACAAGTGGACGTGCTGCAGGACAAGTGGACGTGCTGCAGGACAAGTGGACGTGCTGACGTGCTGCAGGACAAGTGGACGTGCTGCAGGACAAGTGGACGTGCTGACGTGCTGCAGGACAAGTGGACGTGAGGACGTGCACATTTGAGGAGTTTGGAAAATGAAGAGAATGAGAAGAAGAGGCAGACGATTGTTGGCAGAAGAAGAGAAATAGTTCTAATTGATGAAAACAATTTGTCCATAAAAGAAAGGTGGGCCGGTGTAAAGTTTACTCATATGTCACATTACTGTGTCATTGGCTCTTGCAAGATTACCATTAAGGAAATGATAGTGGTCTAAACTCATGTCTGTGCAGTTATGTTTAGCATGTACATTGCATCAGTCACAAAGCTGCAGCTGCAGAACTTAAAGCTCAGTTTAAGCTATTGGCCCTGGTTGGATTTTACACATTTACATTGCAAACTCACTCAAATGTTTACATGTTTTACATTGTTGTATTCCATTAATGTACTTTGAATTGTAATTATGTATTGATTTTGAAATCTTCCCAATTTTTGCTTTTCTCGTGGATTTTCAGTACAACAGAGGAATTCTAGGAATCAAAGATGACAAACAAAAACTTGTTCTCAGGATTGTCCAACGTCGTCCAACTAAGAGTGACTCACACATCAGTCATCTCAGACTGTTGGAGAGCTCACCGCTCTCACGTACAATCACGTCACTGTGAATCACCAAGACGACTTTGTTGATCCCCTACCAGGGGCCCATACTCACAACAGGGGCCCACACTCACAACAGGGGCCCACACTCACAACAGGGGCCCACACTCACTTTGGGGTGTTTGCAAGACAACAATCTGGAGACTAAGAGGGAACCGCACAGAAAGTATGTTAAAAGATCATTTAGATGTCATTGAATGGTCTTATTGGGGGGAAAGCATCACAAAGATGGACAACCTGGAATGCTTTTGCACAATAAAATCCAAGATTTGATATATATGTCTGTATATCAACAGTATGAAATGTATTAAAATAAAACTTGACTGGTCAAAACCTTCCTTAATATCTGAATGTTAATATTACTGTACAACTGTCTATTTAAATTCCGGTATTAATTAAGTGTGAAGAAGTAACCACTTTAGAACAGGGACCACTTTTATATTAGTTTGTGTCAAACTAATATATATATATATATTTATATATAATTTATATATAATATATCATTTATATTAGTTTGTGTCAAACTAGTTCTTTATTAGTTATGATCTCCTGAGTTATGATCTCCTGAGGAGGAGACTCAGGTCTTTTGGAGTGACAGGGCCACTCCTGAAGACCTTCTACGACTCTGTGGTGGCATCAGCTCCTGTATGGTGTGGCCTGCTGGAGCAGCAGCATCACAGAGAGGGAGAGGAAGAGGCTGGACAAAGTCATCAAGAAGTCCAGCTCCGTCCTGGGCTGTGCTCTGGACTCGGTGCAGGAGGTGGGGGACAGAAGGGTCCTGGCTAGATTCACATCTATGCTGGACCATGAGTGTCGCCCCCTGCAGGGGACTCTGTCCTCTCTGGAGAGCAGCTTCAGTGAGAGACTGATCCACCCTCGCTGTGTGAAGGAAAGGTTTCGTAGGTCTTTCCTTCCTGCTGCTGTCAGACTTTATAACAAACACTGTTAGTCCTGAACACTCGCAATACTGACCTAACCATGTGCAATTCTGTCATATGTGCAATTACTGTCGCGATTCATGTGCAATTACTGTGAAATGCATGTGCAATCCATGTGCCGTCGTGACACATATTCATGTGGGACAATAAAGGAATATCTTCTCTTATCTTATCTTATCTTATGTGCAATTACTGTCGTGATCACATGCAATGGTATTTATGTATTTATTTATTTATTATTATTTTTTTTAATCTTTATTATTTTTCCCCTCCATCCCTTGTTGGGAAATGGGAGGTTTTGTCTATAGGAGTTTTTGTTTATAAGAGTTCTTCTATTGAGAGTGTTTTTCAAACTTCCTATAAGTGATCTGTTCTTTTCCTCTGTATCTACCTGTGTTGCATCAATGAAATTTCCCCATGTGGGACAATAAATGATTATCTTATCTTATATATATTTGACATTGTATACAATGTATTTTTGTATTTAGGGTCTTAGGGTCTATTTTTATGAATATCATGCAGGTGCTTTTTGTATCTGTTTCATTGTATTTGTGTCGGTTACAGTAACAATGAGAACATGACCATGACATGATAAAGGGTAGTTCAGGGGCTAAGGTTACTAAGATACAAAATATACAAATACAAAATTAAATAAATTAATAAAATACTTTGTAGATTCATTTTTGCTTCGGCTAACTAACTTCAGCAACTCCAAAAAAAAAACATCACCTGCCTAAATATCCGTCCATTTTAGAGGTGGGGCCATATGTGATTGAATCCCACGTCTTGGTTGTGCAGAGTGGCCCCACGGTTTTCTTCAATGGTGCCGGCCTCTGTGTCTGACTGACAATAGTATTTCAGCACCTTGGACAGTTCTTGAAGCTCTTAATGCTTTTACTCTCTCAGACCGACAGGAGGCAGTATTCCTGATGAGAAATATAAGCTGTCCAAGTGTTGAACCTGATTCTTTATGATACGGTTCTTATATCCATCAAAACACACAACAATTAACATGTTCATTAAGAACACCTTTTGTATACAATATGTCCTTTCATCTCTATTACACATTATAGACTCATAGAGTTTTCTCCAAAACACAGTAAAGCCTATACACTTGACTTCTATATAGTATTAAATCACAATATAAATTAATCAATAGAGATGACTTCAGAAGCTTTGACTCATTGATGGAGTACAGTAAGGACCTGCAGGCTAAACTGCGTAACATCAAAATGATCTGTGACATATGGGGACTCACAGTTTTACTTCAAAACTTCAAATTATCAGTCGAATGTACACCACAGTACATTCGATCCCAATTTTATCTGCGTAAACCCCTTTTTTCCCCAGAGCCTTTCAGAAGCCTCTTATGACGACGACACGAACAAGGCCGTTTACGTCGCCCGGATCGGCGTCACCGGGGCCCCATCCTGGAGCCAGGCCTGGGATGGGTGCTCCATGGCGAGCGCCTGGTGGCCGGGTCTTACCCCACGGGGCCCGGCCGGGCACAGCCCGAAAGAGCGACGTGGGGCCGCCCTCCCGTGGGCCCACCACCCGCAGGAGGATCCATAAGGGGCCGGTGCAGAGAGATCTGGGCGGCAGTCGACGGCAGGGGCCTCGGCGACCAGATCTCCAGACACAGAGACTAACTCTGGGGACATGGAATGTCACCTCGCTGGGGGGGAAAGAGCCTGAGCTTGTGCGGGAGGTTGAGCGATACCGACTAGATATAGTCGGCCTCACCTCCACGCACAGTTTGGGCTCTGGAACCCATCTCCTCGAGAGGGGCTGGACGCTCCACTTCTCTGGTGTTGCCCGCGGGGAGAGGCGGCGGGCTGGTGTGGGCTTGCTGATAGCCCCTCAGCTCAGCCGCCACGTGTTGGAGTTTACCCCGGTGAACGAGAGGGTCGCGTCCCTCCGCCTTCGGGTGGGGGACAGGTCTCTCACTGTTGTGGCGGCCTACGGGCCGAACAGCAGTGCAGAGTACCCAGCCTTCTTGGAGTCCTTGGAAGGGGTACTGGACAGTGCACCGACCGGGGACTCCGTTGTTCTACTGGGGGACTTCAACGCCCACGTGGGCAATGACAGTGACACCTGGAGAGGGGTGATCGGGAAGAACGGCTTCCCCGATCTGAACCCGAGCGGTGTTCAGTTATTGGACTTCTGTGCTAGCCACGGATTGTCCATAACGAACACCATGTTCAAGCACAAGGGTGTCCATCAGTGCACATGGCACCAGGACACCCTAGGCCGGAGGTCAATGATCGACTTTGTTGTCGTGTCATCAGACCTCCGGCCGCGTGTCTTGGACACTCGGGTGAAGAGAGGGGCAGAGTTGTCAACCGATCACCACCTGGTGGTGAGTTGGATCCGCTGGCGGAGGAGGAAGCCGGACAGACTTGGCAGACCCAAGCGCATTGTGAGGGTCTGTTGGGAACGTCTAGTGGAGCCCTCTGTCAGTAGGGTATTCAACTCGCACCTCCGGGAGAGCTTCTCCCATGTCCCGGGGGAGGTTGGGGACATTGAGTCCGAGTGGACCATGTTCTCTGCCTCCATTGTTGATGCGGCTGCTCGGAGTTGTGGTCGCAAGGTCTCCGGTGCCTGTCGTGGCGGCAACCCCCGAACCCGGTGGTGGACACCGGAAGTAAGGGATGCCGTCAGACTGAAGAAGGAGGCCTATCAGGCCACTCTGGCTTGTAGGTCTCCGGAGGTCATCGACGGGTATCGGCAGGCCAAGCGAGCCGCGGCTCGTGCTGTCGCAGAGGCAAAAACCCGGGCCTGGGAGGAGTTCGGGGAGGCCATGGAGGAGGACTATCGGTCGGCACCAAAGAAATTCTGGCAAACCGTCCGGCGCCTCAGGAGGGGGAAGCAGTGTCTCACCAACACCGTTTACGGTGCGGGTGGAGGCCTGCTGACCTCAACTGGGGATGTCGTCGGACGGTGGAAGGAATACTTTGAGGATCTCCTTAATCCCTCAGTCACGTCTTCCGAAGAGGAAGTAGAGATCGGGGACTCGGAGGCTGGCTCATCCATCACCCGAGCTGAAGTCACTGAGGTTGTTCGCAAACTCCTCGGTGGCAGGGCTCCGGGGGTGGATGAGATCCGCCCTGAGTACCTAAAGTATCTGGATGTTGTAGGACTGTCTTGGTTGACACGTCTCTGCAACATCGCGTGGCGTTCGGGGACCGTGCCTCTGGACTGGCAGACCGGGGTGGTGGTCCCTCTGTTCAAGAAGGGGGACCGGAGGGTGTGTTCCAACTACAGAGGGATCACACTCCTCAGCCTCCCGGGTAAGGTCTATTCCAAGGTACTGGAGAGGAGAATCCGACCGATAGTCGAACCTCGGATTCAGGAGGAGCAGAGTGGTTTTCGTCCCGGTCGTGGAACACTGGACCAGCTCTATACTCTCCATCGGGTGCTCGAGGGTTCATGGGAGTTTGCCCAACCAGTCCACATGTGCTTTGTGGATCTGGAGAAGGCTTTCGACCGTGTCCCTCGGGGTGTCCTTTGGGGGGTGCTCCGGGAGTACGGGGTCCGGGGCCCTTTGCTCAGGGCTGTCCGGTCCCTGTATGACCGGAGCAGGAGCTGTGTTCGCATTGCCGGCAGTAAGTCAGACCTGTTCCCAGTGCATGTTGGACTCCGCCAGGGCTGCCCTTTGTCACCGGTTCTGTTCATAATTTTTATGGACAGAATTTCTAGGCGCAGTCAGGGGTCGGAGGGTGTCCGGTTTGGGGACCACAGGATCTCATCTCTGCTGTTTGCAGACGATGTTGTCCTGATGGCTCCATCAAACCCGGACCTGCAACATGCACTGGGACGGTTTGCAGCCGAGTGTGAAGCGGCTGGGATGAGAATCAGCACCTCCAAATCCGAGGCCATGGTTCTCGACCGGAAAAAGGTGGCTTGCCCTCTCCAGGTGGGTGGGGTGTCCTTGCCCCAAGTGGAGGAGTTCAAGTATCTCGGGGTCTTGTTCACGAGTGAGGGAAGGATGGAGCGTGAGATCGACAGGCGGATCGGTGCAGCGGCTGCAGTGATGCAGTCGCTGCATCGGACCGTTGTGGTGAAGGGGGAGCTGAGCCGAAAGGCAAAGCTCTCTATTTACCGGTCGGTCTACGTTCCTACCCTCATCTATGGTCATGAGCTTTGGGTAGTGACCGAAAGAACAAGATCGCGGATACAAGCGGTCGAAATGAGTTTCCTCCGCCGTGTGGCTGGGCGCTCCCTTAGAGATAAGGTGAGGAGCTCGGCCACACGGGGGGAGCTCGGAGTAGAGCCGCTGCTCCTCCACGTCGAGAGGAGCCAGCTGAGGTGGCTCGGGCATCTGTTCCGGATGCCTCCTGGGCGCCTCCCTCGGGAAGTGTTTCAGGCATGTCCCACCGGGAAGAGGCCCCGGGGAAGACCCAGGACACGCTGGAGAGACTATGTCTCTCGGCTGGCCTGGGAACGCCTCGGGATCCCCCCGGAGGAGTTAGAGGAAGTTTCTGGGGAGAAGGAAGTCTGGGAGTCCCTGCTCAGACTGCTGCCCCCGCGACCCGGCCCCGGATAAAGCGGCAGAAGATGGATGGATGGATGGAAATTATCAGTAGGACAAAAGAAACGCAGTATAGTCTATGTACAAAAAATGTATACAATACACAAAAAATATTTTAGATCCCTGGCAATACATGATGGCTGAATATGATTGGATAAAATATCTAACATAAAGACCAGCCTCCAAATCTGAACCTGGGGCTGGAGGCAGTGCAACCAAGAGGGAAGCCATGAAATGAAGAGTATAACTCTTACTCAGGGGAATAATTTAATAAATATTTGTGGAAAAATATATATATTTTTAAATCATATTCTGATTATGTTTAGGCTAGCAGAGAAGGCCTTGCTGGTCCTGACGGCCCACCACTGATTCACTGTTAGAAAAGACAAAGTCACATTGTATGGTCCATAAGGAAATAAAAAACAGGAACCGTATACATTGCAATGATGTTTTAATGGAATTTCAAATATATTGAAACCCAACGTGAACCGTTTTGGTGAACATGTCTAGAGTAATGTAATTTTTAATCAATCAGCTATTACACTGTCTTTGTTAGTTAAACATGCATTAAGGGCGCCTCCCCCCGTCAATCAACCAATGAAAACAATATAATTTGTTCAGAATTATGTTATATTCTTATAGGTTAAATGTGAAAAATAATAATTGAGAGTCGAGAGAGCAGAGACAACAAGAGATGCTGGGATTGGCCTGTGCATATATAGGTCTTCTGGGTAATTAGAGGCGTGGTTAAAGAGTGGAGGTGTGGTTGCTGGGGAAGTAAGAGGTCGAGGCGTGGTCCTGCTCCCGAACCCAAGTTAACGATTAACATCTCCAACTACACTTTATGAAACAGGCAAGAGTGTTTACTTACTTAATTCAGTTGTAAATGTCTATTCAAAATATGTATTCATACAGTCGATGTAAAATATTAAATTTTGGACATTTAAAAAAAAACATGGTCTTGTCAAATAGCCTGCCCTATATTTTGCACCACCAGCTGCCACTATGCAATATACTGCTGAAATAGTAAACCAAGCGTCCACTATGATTCAGTTAGTAAAGGTTGAGTTTTTGAGACAGTGAAACAAAGACAGTGAGAACAAAGCATCAGCTGAAGGAGATATAATCATAAACACATGAAACCAAATGCCTGTATGTACTGTACTGACTGAGCCATATATACCTTAGCAACGTAGGCGAAGAGCAAAAAACTCTTGAAGCACACATCAAACATTTAACAAACTGCCATCTATTGCTCCCACAACTATTTTGATAAAGGCGTAAGAGCTTTAATAACTAGCCTTTATTGAAAGCTAAAACTTCATGGAGGAGTGTGTGGTGTGGTCACTATGGTGCTGTTGAATATGGAGTGTTTACACAGGGGAGGGAAGACTGGGCTCAACAAAGGAATATAAAACAAAAAGTAAAATACAAAACAAAGATGACATTTGATTGGTCAAAACAATAGGATAAATACACACTGAGTCCATTTTATTCCATATGTTGTTTTTTCTTTTACGGTTTAGTCACTACAGACCATTCAGTCAATGCCCCTTCTGGGGTTTCAGAATATGCAGTGTTACTTTAAAAGAACATTCTATTAGAAAAGGGTAGTAGCTATTTTACAAAGGTTTAAGCCATACTCGTAACCATAAGCACAGTATGAAAGAGGGAGGCTTTCATTTCAACATTGCTACAGTCATTTTTCCCATCTTCAGTTTCTTCTCTCTTCCTACAATTTGTTCTCCTTTTTTTCTTCTACACTTTCTATCCCAATTGGAGAGAACATGAACAGGTGCGGGGTGGGGTTGTGGGGAAAAGGTGCATTCCAGGGGCGAACGTTGGGAACTTATACATTACCTTCCAGAAAACTATCAGTTTTATCACATATAGTAGAGTAGTATGGCGGCTGGTTCTCATCGGAGTCACCTGAGTCCACGAGGTGTCCAGGCTCCCTTGGCTCAGCATCATGCAGAAGGTCTGCTCCCATCTTGACGCCCATCATGTAGTGGTCCTCATCCAGATCGGAAAGGTCCCCTGAGTGGCCCCTTGAGTGGCCCAGGGACAGAAGGTCGACTGGTTGGCCCAGCAGGTCCTCTGCCGCTGCACCTGTTGATGGCAGCGTCAGCTCCTTTATGAGAGATGGATCCTTGGCTTCCTCAGAGAGTTGCTCCTCATTCTCCAGAGAGAAGATCCCAGGACTTTTCCCGCAGCTCTCAGCCATAGAGTGGGCATTAGAGTTGGAATTGGTGCAATCAAATCCATAAGATGCCACAGAGTTGGCTGATTGAGGTGTAGCCCCGCCTCCATCTTCCTCAGCCTCGACAGATGCTGCTTGCACGACCTCCTCATCCTCATTGAAAGCTGGTAGGTTAGATGTGGGAGTTGGGCTGTCGAACCCAGCACTCTCCATTGTCATTGGTTCATCTGGGTCATTTATCTGCATTTTGCCCTCAGTGTCACTGGCCTCGTCTCCTGATGTGGATGCAGAAGAGGGGGCTGAAGCAGGTGCTGTCGGAGGTCCTGTTCCCAGCACCTCATCTGCAGGCAGTGTCTCTGCCTCTTCTTCCTCTCTGTCCACTTTTTCCATGTGAATACCCAAGTCCTGTTCTAAGTCAGGCTGAACCTGAGCAGGCACCGGGGTTAGGGTCTGACAAACAGCAGAGCGAGACTCAATTCTTGAGCTGCTGTCATATTCACACAGATCTTCTGGGGTACTGGTCTCACTGCCACCGAGGCGGACAGGGACATCTGCAGCAGGAGCCGAGAGGTCAACATCCCTCGAGGCCGACATGTGGCTGAGGTGGTCATCCTCGGACTGAGCAGCAAAGGTTGGAACTGATCCGTCAAAACAGGTCAGTGCGGGAGACTGAGTGGGTGTTTCGGAGTCTGCTGCACCATGATCAGTCATAGGGCTAGCAGAAGAAACTGCAACAGGTTGAGCCCAAGTATCTGAGAAGGGGTTTGTCTGTCCCCATGATGGAGCGGGTGGGGTGTTTTTTTGAAGGCCACACTGATTGAGGTTGTCTAATCTTTCATCCTCATTAAAATCTTCCTCAACATTTTCTAACCCCTCAGTCTTTCCTTCACTATTCATCTCAACATCTTCATCATCTTCCTCATGGTCCTGATTTGAGAAGACCTTTTGATGCTCATCAACTTTCTCTGAGCTCAGGTCCATATCATCCACACGTTCCTCTTCTTCATCTTCGTCTTCTTCCTCATTGGCAAGGGTCTCTACATTGGGAGAGCCTGTGAGGTTTGCATCCCCCTCTGAGCCCCTTAGGCTAGAGTCCACAAGGGCATCAGAGCTTTGTGTACCCTCCAAGATGGCGGTGTGTAGCGTGCTGCTCAGGTCAGAGACACCCTGCTGTCGACTGCTAGTGCAGCTGCTCATATCCTCAGAGTCCATCCCAGATAAAAGGTCATCGCCATGCCAACCAAAAGAGCCTCCAAAAGCCGATGACTTGACCTGCTCCTCTGATGGCTGTGATGAACTCATGTCTGTGATCATGGATAATGGCTGGAAAATGTTCTCTGCTCCTCATCTTCATCCTCCTCATCTTCATCATCTTCGTTAATCTCTTCCTCTGCCTTTTCTACTGCCTCCTTCTTCTCATGAGGGGACATGAAGTTCCCCGAGACAAAAGCATCAAAGTGAGAGGTAGCAGAAACGGTTTGGGGCTCTGCCATCACAGTGGAAGTTGCACCAAATGGGGCAGAGGAGACACATTCTTATTTGGCTCCTCCTCTTCATCTTGGTCTTTGTTTTCCACATCTTTGTGTTTGTTGTGGAAGTTCATCAGGTCAGAATGGAAGTCCAAGAGAGATGCATTTGAGGCTTCCCTAGCAGTTATGAATTTGTTGCGGGTAAGAGGGTGTGAGTGGGCAGTGTAGCTTGTCTTCAAACAGTTCAGCCAATTTGGATGTCTGGTTTTATATTTGGAAAGATGCTTTCCCCCCATTATTAAGTACTACGAACACTTGGCACTCTATTGTTTAAATAAAAGAAAATATGTCATTTCGATCACTATATGGAAGTATTTCCTGATGTATTTTTATCATTAAAAAACCTGTCGGTGTAATCCCTCATTCGTCCAGGCGTGTTCCACCCAGTCATTGACAATGACTCTTGGATGAGAGTCGAAACGTCTATTTTTTCAAACTGAGTCCAGATGACTACAACTGAAGCTTTTTCTACTATTAAAAAACCTGGATTACACAAAACTGGTATTTTTAAAACATGAAATTAATTTTGAGGTGTACAAATGAGAAGGATGGTTGAATACTAAACCCGTGTTGAAAAGGTCATGTCTATTGTGAATGATGACCCAAACATCTGACCATCATTTATCTCCGAAAGTACAACAGAGACACACCAACACATCTTTTTACACACATTTTCTGTGTTTTTTATTGACTCGCACGTATACGGTTACATATGAAAGCATTCAACCAGATACAAAGGCCCGGCCGACAGGTGAACATCCTTTCTCTCTCCCTCCCCCAGGGAAGACCAGCCCAGAACAGCTCCATGGTGATAAGAGCTACACTGCGGCTGTGGACACTCCCCATGCTCCCACCCCTCTGCACCTATAAACAAGCACAGGGCTTAAATCCACCCACAACAACAAGAATTCTCCAACGTAACTATTCACTCAATTCAAATCAAGCAATTTATTTAAGCTTACGCTGTAGAGGACTGGACAGGCACTTTCCCTGTACTTGTTGTGTTCTTTCATCGCTATAGTAAAGCCACGAGGGACCAGGCCTCTGAAGTGCAGCAGTAAAAAAGGTGAGCTTTGATTTGATCTTACATTTAGTTTGTTGATTTTCTAACTTTTTTACCAGGCGGCAATCTGTCCCACAAAGACCCTTTGTATCCAGGGACCTGCCCTCAATTATGGCCCTCAATGGAATCCTTTAAAAATGTTGATCTATGGGTTAACAAAGGTTGGATTACAATCATATGCAAACAGTGAATAATAGGGCATTTAAATGAGTTACATTAGGAAGTAAATACAGATTATCGTGAGCAGGTATTTTACTATTTGACGCTGTTTTCAGTCTTGTCTGAAAACATCAGTTGGGTTTTGTGTTTTCCAAATGATTACATAAAGATACCCCAATTGTGCTTGAAGCGTAATAACAACATGTGCATAAGAATACATGGAAATGCCATAGAAAACATAGAAGTCCAATAATTGAACAATTGTTAGTACTTCCTCGGTAGTAATTTGACACATCCTCGTACGTCAACAAAAGTCTGATTTATTACAATGGTATTTGGGGTTGACATGTCATCCTTTAATAACTCACTTGTTTGTGACAGAGTGCAGATTGTTGAGGATGGCTAAGCAAAGACGAGGAATACAGTGTTTTGAGTTGAGATGCTGTGATTCGTGGGTCAATGATCTGTGAACGCAGTGTTTGTCCAGAAGTCTGAGCATGTCGCTTCCTGTTCCTATTCCACACTTAGTAAAAAGAATCTATGATAATCACAAGATATACTAGAGTAATGTTTTACTCATTTAAAGCTCTGCTGAATAAACTCTGATAATTCTTTCTTCCTGTGGTTTGCTGCATGCATGCTTCAATTGTTATTTGATTTATATAAAAGTTTACACCTTTAAACCAAATTCAAAGTTGCCATGTTGAAAGTATTAGCGAATGAACTTTTGAAATTCAACCATAACCCCTCCTAAAGCTGAAGAGAAATCACTATTACAATGTTTTGATAAAGAAAATAGATATTACAGTTATAATATAATAGCAAAATCTAATTCTTGACAGTAAAATAAATGTCAGTGACCCACAGTGGCCGAACCAACAGAGTAACCACATGTGTTTCTATGCAAACCTCTGACACTTTTCTGTATTTGTCAAAAACAGGTTTCTTGTTGGAAGCTGTTTTGAATGCTCATTTGCATGCTCACTGGATATGTTTCCATAGATGCTGGTTTATATTTTAGTTGAGCATTGTTTGTGTGTGTCCTGTCAGTGAGTGAACAAAACACTCTTATCTATCTTAATGCAAAGTGATTCCTTTGCAATACTGATAATAGATATGTACTTTTGGACATGTTCTGACCCAGGCAAATATTTTGTTTATAAAATGCCCATTATAGATTTAACCGCTTTGCTTATTATATTCCTATTTTGCAACCATATACTAACTTTATTTATTTTTGCTTTATAGATTCAACAGTCAGAAGCAAATATGTCTTGTGCCAGATGTCTCAAGTTCCTTATGCTTTTCTTCAACGGCATCATTTTTGTAAGTCTACTTCTGACATAATGTTGGAATATTGTATTTTTGTTCTTTAGTTTGTCTTTTTATGTAACCGATGTATCATAATCCCATCAGGCAAAGATTTGAGCGGGTCCATTTCCATTTGTTATGACGTGTTATAACCACCGTATGGCAGTGTAGGACTATGAAAATGAGCCTTACTAAACACGCACAATTTTGTCCTTGTCAAAAAGAAAAGAGAAACTGCTGTTTCTATTCTGGCCATTTATTTTCCTCTTGTATGTTTAAGTTGTTGAACAAAGCCAAAACATTCAGAGTTAACAGCACGTCACTAATGACTGTGTTAAATATGTTTATTTACCCTAAACATTTCAGATGCTGCACTGTCATGGGCAATTCTGTCAAATAGAATAAGAGGAAAATAAGAGCATATGGCAGTCTATTTTGTTTTTAAATGAATAGTAATGTTCCCAAAAGCCTTTAAAGTACTCAATTCAAAGTACAAAGCACATTTTCACTTTTGGGTGTCAGTTAACCTTGCAGCCCTTAAGGGAAAACACTGGAGTTCTGTTATTTTAGCAGCTAATGACATGTGCCTGACTTTGCCTGTATCCTCAGCTGGCCGGAGCAGGGATCCTGGCAGTGGGCATCTGGGTGAAGGTGGACAGCGGTTCAATCTTGGGTTTTCTGGGGAAGATCCCGAACGCCCCGTCTGAGCTGAGCCAGGTGCTGAATGTGGGATACCTGCTCATAGCCCTGGGGGCCCTGCTGGTCATCATTGGCTTTCTGGGCTGCTGCGGCGCCATGCGGGAGAGCAAGTGTATGCTGCTGCTGGTATGGACATGCTACTCTCACTACAGCAACAGAGTGGAGTGTGTGGACGGACAAACATGTACATCCAACATTTATCATCAATCTGATCTCCATGTCTTTTCCCCAGTTCTTTGTCATAGTTATGCTGATCTTCTTGGCAGAAGTTGCAGGAGCCATAGTGCTGTTGGTGTTCAGACCATTGGTAAGACATTTCTTTTATTATCTGATGAATTTCACTTTTAATCCATTTTTTTGCTCACATTGGCACCTCTTGTATGTCTTCAGGTGGACAGCTTGTTTGTAAAGTTTGGAATCATAGCAGTTCAGAACATTAGGACAGACTATGGGAAGAACGATGACGTCACAGGACTGTGGGACACCACCATGAGCACAGTTAGGTCTTGTCTGAAAGCCATTTGACAATCACATTTCATGTATTAATCTGAGATGTGTTTATTTCTGCAGTTAAAATGTTGTGGATTCAACAACTACACAGACTTCATCAACTCAACCTACCACCGGAATAATGGATATCCATCCATGTGCTGCCAGGACGGTGGAGCCCCGTGTGGCAACAACACAAACAGCACTGCAGTACCAGTATGTGGCACTAAACCACTTCTACAATGTCTCAATCACAGCTTGTGTAGTTATATTTAAAAAAAAAAGAAAAATTGGATTTGAATTTGTTTTGTACCTTATAATATGGACATGGTGAACCTTTTTCCAACCCCCAAATCACCTAAAAAAACAACAACATTTGTTTTATCTGTTCATTTGTAAGTAAAGTCACATGTGGGGAAAAAGTCTACATTTATTTTTTGAATAATTGAATAGTTCTCTTTGTCTTTAAGAGCGTGCCTGGCTGTTTCACAAGGATCAAAGCATTGATAGAAGACAACAGCAAGGTTATAATTGGAGTGGCTTTGGGAATAGCAGTTTTGGAGGTATGACCTTAAATAATAACTATTGTTTACCTTAAAGGAGAAGCGGGATCTTAGTCTTTCTTTAAACCAGTGGCGTGCGGTCAGAGCAATCAAGGCCAGCAATGTTTGACCAATAAAATCTTATTATGTAATACATTGTGCTAAAATATATCCAAATAAGCCTGTTTTCCGCTCACTTCTGCTGTTGAAGCTTGCCTGAAGTCACGGTGTCTTTTAGTGGCCTCTACAGGCCGCTGAGCAGTAGTGAAGCTTGGTTCTTCTTCTCCCACAGCGGCTCAGTCTGTGACCGTGTTCAGGGCCCCGTTCATGCTCCGCTCTCTAACATGAGCTTTTAGAATCAGACCCGACAGCAGCTTCTTGTACAGGTCTGCACGTGCGCTCTGAGGACCACACAGCCTCAAACCCATGGATCTGTGCTCAAACCACGCCAAATAAATCTGTGTGGGAATCTTGGATGTTTGCAGGTTTTGCCCTAACTGCGCATGTGCGAGGAGAAGCGAAGCAAAAGCAAGAAGTTTCAACAAACAGACTTAAAAACTGTCTTTTAGAGACAAGTCTTTGTTTGTAGCTAAGACTCAGTTCACATTTGTAATGATTAGACAGTAGTGAGAAACACAGAGAGCTAATTAGTGTAATTAATTGGTCAGTGAAGTGATCTTATTTAATGCATTCGGCATGTAGAACAGGTGTGGGGGTTTAGCTCAGTAGGATATGCATTTTTTCACTTTTCTTTTAACCACTAAATATTGAACACCCCAAGTCTGCTTGCCCATCAATAGAAGTCACTGCACGCTACCGCTTTGAACCATAAGAATGGGCCTATACTATATGGTATTCTATTACTGACACTGCCCACATTAACATATGTATTTGTTTTCTACAGCTGGGAGCTATGATCACCTCCATGAGCCTTTTCTGTAGTCTCAAGTCAGCCTGAATCAGATTCTCCACCTTCTCCTCACCAACACTGAAACAGATGCTATCATTTTTTTCTGTATGTGAAGAAGAGACTACGCACTACCCACTATTGTGACTGCAACCTTCCTTTTTAAAGAATGAAATACAGTGACGCTGAACAACAACGCCAGACAACTGTTTGTCAAAAGCAAATAGTAACACTCTAATGCAAATAAATAGACTGCTGTCCTCAAGCAAGTCTCTCTAAATTATGGATACACTGGAGTGTTTTCTAGAGTGGCCCAAGAGAGGCCAAGGTCACACTTTTTACCTTTAACCGGAATACCTTACTGCAAGATCCACTCAGTTATAAACATTTACAAGCTTTCAAAATTGATGATAAAGAGAATGCTTTACATTTGATAAATATGTACACATTTATATGTTGTATTTTAATTTGCTCCAAATAAAATGTATTTCTTATTTTTTGACTGTATGTGATATTTCTAAGGTGCTACAAGCCTTATATGTCCAAAGTTGCATCATTCTTGTTGCTTATTATTCTTGTGCACACAATTAATACTACTACAAGTTATCCACAATAATAATACATTATCCACAATAAATTAAATAATAATTCAACACACAACCTCAAACCCTCAAACGAGCTATAAGATAAGAAATGTCTGACTATATGAATGAAAAACTGAATACATGGGCCAACATGAGCTGTAAAACACACGTCATCACGCACAGACGTTCATTACAGTTTGTGCTTATTAATGTACGTGCAACGGGACTCCAGCTTACCCACAGTTTAGTCACGTGCCCTCGATGTAAAGTCAATGTAAAGCTCTCATTTGCATCTCGACGGGGCTCGTGCGTGCGTGGCAGTGCGCTCAGAGCCGACGCTCCCCAGTGCGCATGCTCCAGCTCCAGCCTTGACGCACCACATACCTTCACCCTCTCCCCGCCCCTTTCACCCTCTCCCCGCCCCTTTCACACGTCTGACGGGGACCGGTGAACCTGTCGCGCTTCTCTGCACTTCCATACTCTCGTTCATCTATGTTTTTTTTTTTGGAGAACGTCATAAACGGATGAGTCTTGCTTCAGTGGAGCTCCCGCGTCTTCCTGCTCCGCCGCCGCTGCTACAGGTGCCGCGCGCTCCGTCCCAAGGGAAAGAACATGTTCAATGGGAAAGAAGCAACTGTTCCAGAGACGTGAGTTCAACACGACTGTCTCACCTTGAGTAAATAACATGAAAGTGTGGAAAATCCGTGACTTTGCATGTCACGTTTGGACACGAATCTTCATTTCATTCATTTTGAGCGGATAGTTCATGATCAGAAAGTTTGCTTACTCCAAATGTGTCGAGCCACCAATTGATTGCAGCAGAATTAATGGCATTTGTATCATTGTCGCAAAGGGAGTAAACATGCAATTTTAATTTTTGCTTTAGTGTGCTTATTTTGTGCACAATGACTCTTTCCATCCTGGCACATATATCCAGTGCAGAGAGAATGAAACCATGCATCAATTGCTCAACTGATCATTTTTGCATTTTCCACTGAACACCATCACGTCTACACATGTATAAACAGCGCGCTCTTTATTCTCCTGTTTGATTATCACATTGGAATAGCCATTTATTCACTCGCTCCTGAGGAAAGTTCCTTCCCAAACAAGGATTCTGTTCGATCTTCACAAGCGTTTGTTAATGTTGTCCATTTCTTTGGGTGGGGAGCGACTAACTAGATGGAAGTGTTATGTACTCAGTGCTGCTGCTTCAGAAGAAATGAATTATAATCAATGTTTTAAAATGTAAGTAGTTATGCATGACTTTATCTTCTTTCTTTCTTTCTTTCTGGATTCTCTTAAAGTTAAAGCCCTACTTCCTCTTTATATGAGTGGACATTCTTAGTTGTTCAGACCTCTCATGGCAACATCCTGGCACTTAAACTAACTGTTGTTGTATGTCTCTGCCTCAGCCCCTCACAGATGACCCTTCAGGAGAGCCTGGACGAGAGCATGGAAGCCTTGGACCTCTTCCTTAACAACCGCTTCAACGAGAGCTTAGAGAGGCTCAAGCCAAGGTAACCAGTCCTCGCCACACGGTGCAGCCTGGACCGTCCACGTCGCTTTGGTCGGCTGCTGCGGTATCTGCACAAATGGCAAGAGATAAGAGTGTGTTTTTGTGTGGCGACAGAGTGTGTAAAACTAGTTCCTCAAAGATGTCAGCCGGCCGCCCCTGGGTTGCTCCAGTGACTCCAGGATATGAACTGTTTACCAAAGATGACGCCCGAGTATTGGTGAATCAACAGCTCGGAGAAGAGGAGTGCTGAGTGCAAAATAAACAGTCAGGGCCTAAAGGAAATTGACGTAGAGCGTGAGGGAGAGAGCGAGAGAGGGGGAGGCTCAATATTGAGGCTTATCTCTGCTGTAGAACATGTCACACAGAAGCTAACACACAGAGAGTTGGCTCTTTGTAAGTGAATGGTCATGTGTACTTCAATATGTACTTCAATGTGTACTTCAATGTGTACTTCAATGTGTACTTCAATGTGTACTTCAATATGTACTTCAATATGTACTTCAATGTGTACTTCAATGTGTACTTCAATGTGTACTTCAGGCAGGACACTCCAAAATAATAACCTTTCTAGGAATGAACAATTGAAAGAAAACGTTGAATTGCCTTTATCGTGCACCACAGTTTTTTTTTAATCTTTTGCATCTTATCGTTATATTTTCTTGTATTTTATTATGTTGTTATTTGGTTTGGACGGGGCATGTTAATGAAAGTACACGATATACATTCTGTAAACTCGCAGGATGGTATATATATCTTTATCTCATCAAAGTAACAAATCATTTGCCTCCATTACCTTACGTATGTGATTATAATTGAAGAGAACTGTTGAATTACATGATTTTTGTTTTCTAAAAGTATTTTTTGTGTGTGAAAATTACAACACAAAAGTCCAATTTAGACAGTACTGCCACAAAACTGCTCCTACACCACCAAGTCTGTAATACATCCATCGATAATCTAAACTCGGGTCAAGTTATTTTGGTATATTGCTGTTTCGTTTAGGCTATTAAATGTACCTTTTTCATTCAGAAAGTTTTGACTTCATACAGTTGGTCCCATACTTGAAATGAAATAGAAGAACACGAGCGATATCACTGCTGTTTGGTCTCGGTAGCAATAGCTGTGAGTAATTGTGAAATCGTAACCTTTGTTTTCACAGTCATTGTCGCACTAAAACGGTGACATCGTGGCATCTCTGTTTCGTACACGAATGCAACTGCTCAAAGTGAACTATGGCTGCCGCTCGTGTCTGAGTGGAAAGAGAATGTGATTTGTAAATGGAGACGGTGTGTTTGGCGTGCAGGGTGAACGACAGCATGTACCACGCCCTGATCTACGCCACAGTGCTGGAGATGCAGGCCATGATGACGTTTCAGCACGACGACATCACTCAAGCCGGAAACACCATGAAGAGCGCCCAGGAGGTCTGCCAGAGGTGAGCGCCGGGAACGCACGAACACGGCAGAGTGACACGCTCGGTCTACAACCTGTGATCCCGTTAGAGTCTCTATAGAGCAGGGGGGTCCAAACTTGTTTCACCAAGGGCCGCATTTTGAAAGTTAAACGGGGCAGAGGGCCACGAACAACTTGACGATGTCGAATTTGTTGAAGGACAAAGTGAATCATTCAAAATTTTGCATTTGACGTAATTGCGATGAGCCTCCACACCTTTAATTAGACCTAGAACATTAATATTAGGTTGGTATAACATCAATATGCCTGAATTTTCCCAATTTCACAGTAAAAAGTACTATTTTTGTTGTTTGGGCCGACATAGCAGGAAGCTGGAGGGCCAACAAAAATTGGTCTGCGGGCCGCATTTGGCCCCCGGGCCCTAGTTTGGACATGCCTGCTCTATTATGTCAGCAACTCCATTTGATTCTTAATATATGTCTGGAAGTGTAAATGTCGACAAGCAGCAATTTTAATTTGAAAGGGAAACATTAAAGCTTTAAAATGACTTCCACTCTTATACAATCTGCATTTATACACATGTTGATATGTAGGTGATGTTGTTTTAGACTCTGTTACAGTCAAAGCAAAACAGGTCTGTCTCTGGGACCTTTTTGAACGGGCTCCTGGGAGTGTGCAGTTACTTAGTTATATTACTCATGAGATTTTATTGCTTTATAACCCTGCTACCACTTAAAGGGCAACGTATATTTACATATGCATTCTTCACATAAGTCAGCAATTTGATTTCATTTGCATTATCTACATAAACGGAGGATTAAATGACCATGTAACTATTGAACAGAGCAAGCTTATAGACATTTATTCATATTATTTGTCTCAGGTTTCGACGAAAGTCTCCAGGTCTGAGCAGTAAAAGTGGGGATTCTCTGTCTGAAGGTGAACTACATTCCTTCATCTGTTTTCTTCTTTAATGGATCCTATTTGTTCTCAAACAAGTAATACATACATGTGGTGAAGGGGAGCCTTTTATCCAACACTATCCCTCCTCACAAATGTCCAAACCCTCTTAACCTCTTCCTAATTGTCTTTGTATTCACACAGTTCTGGTGTGTGTGCTTTTCCGCAGTGCAGCTCCACGCTGAAGTGTGTTACGCTGAATGTCAACTGCAAAGAGCAGCTCTCACCTTCCTACAGGTCTGATACTGTAACCCGAGAGACTAATTCAAAAGGGATCAGTTGTGTGGATGTATATGTCAGCTTGAACTTCAGGATGTATTTTTATAGGATGAAAATATGGTCAGTTTTATCAAAGGAGGAATCAAAGTGCGGAACAGCTACTTGATATACAAGTAAGTCCTGCACTGCATTTTCAGAGCCTCTGAGGCTGATGTAGGATGTCAAATATATTAAGCACCATACATTTAAGTGGACAATTAAAGCCCCAGTATGTAACTTTTTATCCAAAGATATATTTTGGATGTGTTTATTGCATTAAATCTTGAAAAACATGCATCCTTTCTCTGAACAGGCTTTGCATCTGCACAAACCTGACTCTGTGCTTGGCCTGGAGAGCCTCCACCTGCTTGTTTCCATGACAATGTTGTTCCTAACAGTTTCACAGCATGAAACACAATGAAACACAACTTCACTGTCACTATAGGGCTTGTTCTTAGTATGATTTTAACTTTCCAGTTCCATTGAATCATGCAGGCGACGTACTGCATACAGAAAAAACCTTCTTAGGTGTGAGCCATAGATCTAAAGTCAAGTTGGTAATGGCAGAACTTGTTTTTTAATTTGGGCTGTGCAATAAATACATTTTTAAAAACAAGATCCAACCTCAGTTTATAACAGATTTGAACTATGATTGATAGAAATTATATACATGTTTTTTGTATGTTTTCCTCAGAGAACTACATTCCTTCATCAAATCCCAGAGCTGTCAGACAGGAGCCAGCCACCTGCACCTACAGGGCGGAGTCTCATTTGGAATAGGTGCCTTTAATCTGGTACGTGCAGGTCCTTTATCAATCAGCCAACATCTCCATCTTCATTTACGCATCACCATTTCTTTCACAGACTCTCTCTCTGTTTCCTCCTCGGCTACTCAAACTGTTGGAGTTTGCCGGTTTCTCTGGAGACAAGGTATTGAAATCAAATTGCTTTTAGTTATTAGGGCGGGGGTTTTTAATTGGTCTGTGGCCTTTTCTCCCGCAGGAGTTTGGTTTGTCACTGCTCAAGGCTGGAGCCACAGAGATGAACCTGCGCTCTATGCTGTGTGTTCTCCTGTTGCTCTGCTACTACACATTTCTAACTATTATTCTTGGTACTGCACAGTCCTCATTAACTGTAGCATTTAGTCACACTTTGCACTCAAGAAGGTGTAAAAATGATTTTGTTTTTAGGCACTGGTGAGGGAGAGGTGAACGAGGCTGAGGAGCTACTTAAACCTTTCCGGCTCCGCTACCCACAGGTACATATTTGGTTCAAGGTTTCATGTGGATATTCATAAATTGTCTTCCATATTAAAGACGACATTGCAGATAGATTTGTGATCCCCCGTGATTGTTTTAAGCTGATCACCCCAGTACAAACCTGCTGAGGTGGTAGTTTTGTCTCCCTCGTTTATTGTACTTTATTGTTTTTTTGGTGCTTTTCGCTTCGTCATCCAGTTCCATTCACTCCATTCGAGTCACACGCTCCACTCCCTGATAAAGTCTAAGCTTCTCCCTCCAGCGCACTCACGCACACACAAACATAACATAGTGCTATCTCGATCACACCACCGTCCTTATTCCACTCCACCTTCTGCCTACAGCTGCCCTTCCCACTCTGCAAACTACACGTGTGTAAAGATTGTACATTAAAGCTGTCAAATCCCAAAAAATCAGTTGACTTAACCAGGATTATTTCACTTTTTACAATTATTTTCTTTCATTCTTTGGACTTTTTGAGGAAACTGCTCTCTATAATTCATATACATTTTCCTATATCTAAAGAATCTACAAAGAATAAAATTATTTTTGGTCTTTTACAAGGGAGCTATCTTCCTCTTTTTTGCGGGCAGAACTGAGGAGATTAAAGGCAACATTGATGAGGTATGTATGTTCAATCTTATTTCCGTTTTCGGCTTGTGTCCCTGGGGTAAAAGGGCAGTGGATGTGTTAATATTGGATCTTGGCTCTAAGTAGAGTGATGTTTGCAGGCCGTGGCTCTGTTTGAGGATGGCTGTAAGGCACAACAGGCCTGGAAGCAGTTCCACCACATGTGCTACTGGGAGCTCATGTGGTGCTTCACCTATAAAAGAGACTGGAAGATGGCTTACTTCTACGCAGACCTCCTGAGCCGAGAGAGCCACTGGTCCAAGGTACAGCCTCACATGTCACTGTCCACCACAACAATTCTCTTATTGGTAAAGCGCCATTGTGTGATTGGCTGTTCCCTTTTTGTCGTCTGCATCAGTCTTTTCTTTTCCTAAATGCGTGAAATCCCAATGCAAACCTGAGAGTCATTAAGTGTGTGGGCGCCTTTCTGCTGTTTCTCAGGCGATGTATGTGTACATGAAGGCAGCCTATCTGAGCATGCTCCCAGAGCAACAGGCCAGACCTTTTGAGGAGGATGAAGTACTGCTCTTCAGGTCAGCAGGGTTTTATATGACAACAATTATCTGTAAATACTGTACATTTATTCTATTGAGATAAAAAACTGACTTTTGGGCATTTCTATTTATTTCACCCAATTATTTCTGGATAGTTTTTTAGGTTGACACTATAAATGGGACCTCTGTTGGATGGAATGTAACGTGCAAAGATGTTTTCCAAGGCAAAAAAAGTGAATTTATCTTGTTTGTTGTATTTCCTCTGAAGACAAGTGCCCACCTTCAAGCAGAAGATCGCAGGGAAGTCTCCGCCCACTGAGAAGTTTGCGATCCGTAAGGCCAGACGCTACAAGGCTTCTACCCCTGTCAGGCTGCCAGTGCCGGCGCTGGTAAGGAATATTGTTGTCATGTTTTGTTGATTCCAGTATTTTATGTTGATTTCTATTTTGGCTACCACATTACCAGACAATGATCATGTTAAAATACAAATCTTGTGTGCTTTTTGTGGTGTCCTGCAGGAGATGATGTACATGTGGAATGGCTTTAGTATGATCCGAAGGAGACCCGAGCTGATCAAAGGCATGTTGGAAAGTGTGCAGGATGCAGAGCGCACTCTGCAGGAAAGTCCTGGTAATGGCCCTGATCCTGAGCAGAATTCCAGCGGTGTTTAAAAGTGGTGCTGCTGTAGTTGATTCCCTCCTCCGTCTCCTCTTTCTGCAGAGCATGACCTCTTGGTGGACGACCTGTGTTTAGTTCTGCTGCTGAAGGGAGTGTGTTTGAGGAACCAGAGCCGGCTGCAAAGTGCTCTGGACTGTTTCAAACAGCTGTGTGACAGGTCAGCACTTTTTATCCTCTAAATGCAATACTTGGTTGAAACTTGGTTTCATTATTACATACATATCATGTGTTTATTGTCAGGGCAGTTGACATTATTACACAGAAACAAGACATATAAACACAGAAGATTGTATCCATGGACTAATTTTCATATTAGTTCTTTCATATTAGTCTTATTTTCAGACTTGTTTGAATGTGTGTATGTGGAATGAGGAGCGATGTCTCTTGTGGGCAGTTTGCACATCCTTCAGTTTATTGGTCTAATCTTCCATAAACATCTCCACAAACGTCAACACTATAACATTGATCTTCTACCGCTTCTTCCTGTTACGGGTTGCTAGGAATACTATAACCAGAAAATGTTTGCCAATTACAAGATGTTTCGTGTCATAACTCATAATGACAGTAAAGAAGTCATACAGTTTGCCATATTGACATTGGGTGAAAGTGAAATCACTTGAACCATCGTCTTTAATCAGAGTAAAACACTGAATGAGTCAGAGCCTGTCCGTGTGTTTGCAGTGAGAAGAGGATCCGCCTTGACCATTACCTGGTGCCCAACGCTCTGGTGGAGATGGGTCTAATCTACATTGACCAAGGCGAGAGGGACAAGGCCATCAAAGTACTGCGCAAGGCCAAGTATGTTTATATCTGTTTATTACGTCCTATAAACAGTTGTATTTAAAGAATAAGAGTTTAAGGGATTATAAGTTGTCAAGAATCAAGCAAGTATTGTCATTCTAAAGTGGTCAGATGGTCAGAATCGAGGAATTACGTGAATGAGAAGCAAAAACGTGTTTTAGTGTTTTTTTTTTAAAGTGTGTTCCCCTTCCAGGCTTTGCTAATCTCATAACTACTGCTATCCAAAACAATTGTCAGATTCTTCTTGTGTGTTCCAGAAATAGCTACAAAGATTACTCCATGGAGTCCCGGACACAGTTCAGGATACACGCTGCTCTGGCCAAAATCAAGGCAGAAAAGGCAGAAGATGAGGACACGCATCTGTGAGATGTTTCTATTCTGAGAAGTGTGAACTTCTAGCCCCAAACTGGCACAGGACGGGATAAATGATAATAAATCAAATATCTAAAAGACTGAGAAAGAAAATGTGATGTTTCACATTTGAAGGGATCGTAATACACTACATTACGCACAGCACTCACTTTCGAGATAATTGCACGTCAAAACTTGATGCAAATGTTCTACAGCAGAAAACCCTTGAGGCACAATTAATATATACTATTACTATAAGGTATGAGAAATTAGGAGTTGCCATAGCAACAAATTATCTTTTAAATGGGAAAATGTCCTAAATGTTGCATCTTACAGAAGTTGAAGTATTGAAGATGTCTGTGTGCATAATTTTAATGGTTATTTTATTCATTGTAGAAGTTGATTGCCACACTATAATCAGTTTTACCTCAAAGAAATATCCTTTAATATAACTCCACTGAATTATTGTATTTGTTAATGTTGTATGTTCTGTCTTCATGAAACTAACTAAACTTGACATTGATGAACAGTTTGTCTGTGAATCAAACATGAATTCAGTCCTTTTCATAACCATGGTATTAATAAAAGCAGTTGCCATTCTTTCCCACCAAACTCTTGCACATTTTGTTCATTTATTGATAAATAGCATTATGCATTATACATCATAATGGAAAACCAAAGTAGAGAAGGTTCAAATGAATGTCCTTTTTATTTACATATGTTGACTGTGTCCCCCATGACGCTGTCCAAAGCAGTAACACACATTCTGTCCAGACTATGAGGCAGCTGCTGGAGGCGTGACGGGCCCAGTCTCCTGCTCCTCTTTCTGTCTACGCTTAAGCAGTTTCTTTTTCTTCTTCTCCTCCTTCTCGATCTCTGCAACCATCTCTAAAAACTTGGGGGTGCGGGGGTCCACGGCGTAGCCAAACCGCTCACGAGCCTCCGCCAAGAGCCTGGAGCGGCGGTCTTTCTCCTCTTTGAGCTTCACCTTAGACTCCCGCTTCTCCTTCCTCCAGTCTGCAACCATCTTGGGCATTTTGGCCATGTTTGCAGCAATAAGTCTTTCCCTGTAGGTAGAAATGAAAGCATGATGATGAATATTTCAAAAGTAGAATACGATTGTAACAAAAAAATGCAACTGCCAACGATCAGCAATTTAAAAATATTAAAACTGGTCAGCCAACAATGTAGCAAATTACCAAAATAAAACATATACTTAAGACTTTACTATACCTTTTTATTCAGATTATTTTTGCCTTTATAATTCTGGAAGATGATCAATACTAAAACAAGTTCAGTTTCTTTCATTTTTCAGAAAGGAAATAAGCCATATTTATGTTCTATAATCGTCTTCCTGGCAGTGAACACAACTCACATTTAGCCTCGTTTTATTCCCTGTAAATGTACCGTTCACACACAGTTTGACCCTTGACCCCACTACTCACTTGGCCAGGCGCGTTTCCGTCTCTTGCTTGTCTCGAGCCGCGATGTTCTGCCGCATCACGTCCAGTGGAGGATGCCACTCGTTCTCCTCCGCGATCATCTTGTCCAGCTCTTTGTGACTGGGCCACAGTGAGGCCGGGTCCACGCCTGAAGCGGAACCGTAGCGGCCGAACAGCTTCCGGTCATAGTGCGCCGTCTTCTGCCACTCCGGCGTGCTCTCGCTGACTTTGTCCGGGATGTACGGCTCGTGGATGTTCCGTTTTAACGGTTTGGGGTTGTAAGAGGCCGTTTGGAAGACAAGTCCGGTGTTTGAAATCAATGATGCCGCAGGTTTAGGCGCTGAAATCCAGTGTGAAGCCCTGCGCAGGACGGCTGCCCTCCGGAACCACACGGAGGACGCCATGTTTGTTCTGATAAAGGACCCGCGCTCAGGTGGCCTCGGCGGTGCCTGCACAGAAAAGCATACGCTCACGCGCTCCGTGACCGCGCGCGGGCTCAGCCACCAGGAGAGATGGGCTGATCATAATATGGTAACATTCAGACAACATTTACAAGAAACTGTTGATCTAACTTAAGTCATATGTGATGTTTGTAATGGGCCTAGAGATAATATGATCTGTCCAGGAGTGACCCACATGAGTGACCCAGGGTAGACAAATGTTTCAAAAACAATATTTGCCTAAAATGTGTTAATATATTATGCCTACCTACCTACCTACCTATATGTTGTTGTATTGTGCACATATGATGAGAGGAAATAAGTTGGTCATGCCAAGGGCCCCGAGACTCTGTAAGCTTCTTAAAATGAGATAGTATTATAAGTCTCTTAAACTCATAAGTAAAGGTGATTGTGGCTGTTGCAGGTATAATAAAAAGAGTCACACCGTTTCTCTGTGGACAAAGATATTATTGTGTCACATCCTGTTTCTCTTTCTCACCAACTTTGCTCTAATGATGAGTCTTGAATGTCCACAGTGAGCAGGTGTGTGACCACAGCGCCAGAGCAAACAGAGGAACTAAGACTCTTTTAACACCGTCTTTGAACATTTAAGGACCACTGAGCTTGGGAATCAACCTTGGACAGAAAAGAGCTTTGTTTTAACCTCGTTAGCTCCGCCCTGGCCCCTTTTTCCAAAGCCTCCACCCTCCCACAACTTCTAGATTTAATTTCTTTTCAACGTGCACATGGAACAAATGGGCCCTGCTCTGGAGTGCTGCACTTCCAGAGACAGATGTCATCGCTTTTGTGTGCTGCATTAAAGATTTAGGGTTCCCATGGCAGGGGTGGCACGGGCTGGAGGTGGGGGTGGCACAGGAGAGGGGAGGGTGATGGTGGAGGGGGGCTTAGTTTGGCTTAGGGGAGATCTGGTGCCAGGCCAAGGCATCGGGCAGCACATGACTGTCGGAGTGGTTAGCAGTGGAGATAAGGGAGAAAGGCAATATGACAGGTCTATTTGTGGGTCAGGGAGGCAGCAATGAGACACTGTATGTGCATTTATCTTTCCATTCTGGTGCTTGCTGTTCTGGATCATTGTAAAATGACTGAAGGTTTTGACTATTGTGTGGAAAAAAAACAACAGTTAATTGAAAGAGACGTGCAAGTTTATTCTATGCCTTGTTGGGAAATGGGAGGTTTTGTCTATAGGAGTTTTTGTTTATAAGAGTTCTTCTATTGAGTGTTTTTTAAACTTCCTATATTCTGTGATCTGTCATTTTCCTCTGTATCTACTGCGTTGTATCAATGAAATTTCCCCATGTGTGGACAATAAAAGATTATCTTATGTTCAGTCCAGGCCAATTATGATGATGAGGTTTTAGTTGTGGCCACTAGAGGGAGACAGAAACCAGCTGTTTGTTCACCCGCCACAAATACAGACGCATTTATATATAGACATGATGCTCATTCTGATGCTTTTAAGTGCACTGCCTTCATGTTCATTGCTTTACTTTTATTCTCATGTAGTAGCTCATGGCCTTAAATAAAAAATACAATTATTCTTGTGCATTATGGGTAGACTGTGGTGGCACAAGCTATTTTCATGCTTGGGTAAGTGACAAAACAGCTGACAGAATTGCATTTTCTATTGTTACTCACCACCATACGACATAAAAAGTAGTAGCATTTGTAAAATGCATTAAGTACATATTCTGCAGCTCAAACGTGTAAACTCCTGCTGCATCAGGATGTCCACAGCACAGGGGACATACAGAGTTTAAAGACTTTGTTGCCAGTGGAATGTTTTATGGTAATACAATGACTTGTGACGATGATCCAGGCTGATTTTAGAATATGGTAGAACATCCATCCATCCATCTTCTACCGCTGGTCCCCTTTCGGGGTCGCGGGTGACTGGAGCCTATCCCAGTGACTTCGGGCCTTAGGCGGGGTACACCCTGGACAGTGGCCAAACTTGTCGCAGGGCCAACACAGAGACACATACAGTTCACGCTCACATTCATTCACTAGGGCCAATTTAGAGTCACCAATTTTTACCTAACACATGCATGTCTTTGGACGGTGGGAGGAAGCCGGAGAACCCGGAGAGAACCCACGGTAACACAGGGAGAACATGCAGACTCCACCCAGAGAAATCATGTGATGTTGGTCTGGTCCGGGAATCGAAGCTGAATGCACATTAGCACACTGAACTTGTGGGCTATAAGGATAAAGTCATTAAATTGTTACCAGATTATCAGAATATGTTTTTTAATGCACAGAAAAACACTGACCATAAACACCTGTGAGAAATCAGTTCAAAATGATCTTGTTTTTTTTTTATCCTAGGGGCTGTGTCTTCCTCTCTGAAGTGCCCGGGATCATCAAAAGTACTCTTGAATGATGTAAGTCAAACTTTATTATTACAGCCGTATCAGAACAGAGCGACGACACATTTGCTGTTTTCTGATGTGTGTTTTCCTGTTCTGAGATGTTTTTGTTTCATTTTTATACAAACTCACAAAGCTGCACTAGTCTAATCTTTAAGTAGCTAGTTTATCTATTCCTGAGAGCAAATTAAAAGTCACAGAGAAAAATCTGTTCAACCCAACGTTCACAAACCCTGGTATTCACGTGCATGACTTTTCGGGCGAGTGCACAACTTTAGAACAGCGTTTTGAATACAGCGTGGTGAAGCAGGGATGGACTGCCAGCGCAATTCCCCAACAGCGAGTGAAATGATCAATCAATAATCTTGCTCAGGACATTCATACACTCCCATCTGTAAATAGGCAAAAATCCACCGAGCACGTCGTACGTTAAAACACCGTGTCCGCTGGATCACTAAGAATTCTGAGCTCATATGCTGTCATTACGATCCCATTGTCCCCGTTTGCCGCCACAAAGCAGAAATCATAATAAATCCACTGCAAATGAAGCTTTTGTTGGCTTCAAACAATAAAGGCTTTGCTCCGAATTTTGGCAACAAGAAACCAGATTTGTCAGCATTTTCCCCCAGAACAAGGGATAAGGACGAAATCCAAAAATACATAAAAGCTCACCCAAAATATCTCCTTTTCCTGGTAATGACTACAGACCACAGAGCGGTTTGAGAAAAAAGAAGGAATATTAAAAGTGTGTTTGGTAAGACAATTCCCCGCAGTGTCGGTGATGAATTGCAGCCCTCCTCAAGAACATGAGAATTAATAATCGCGAGGTAGATGCAGTCGTCCTTGCCAACGCGGATATTGCAAAGTGCCTTCAGACAACTTAAGCTCGCTTTAAAGTCTCCACGTTTTTTTTTTTATGGCCGCCGATTTCGCCATCCGGGGCCTGTTTGAGAAATGAGCAACAACAAACCCCCACACACACACTCCTCACTAATGTTAAACTTGGACACGCTCCCAATTCTGAACTGCTATGGTAAGCATTCCTGCCCGTCGTGAAGGGAGGACGTGCACACACACAAAAAAAAGAAGACCCAGGGACGGTGGGCTTTCAGCGGGGAGCTCAGGAGTGTTTTACGGTTATGAGTTTACCACATGGAGATACGGTTAGAGTGCGAGCGACAGGCAGACGGACAGGGGAGCCTTTCTACGCTGGGAAAAAAACCCGGCAAAGGCCAAAGTGTCTTCCGGAACGGTTCCTCCCGGGGTCTCGTGGGGGATTTTATGTCCGCTCGCTTTGCTGCTACAAGTGCAGGGGGGGAAGCGCTCGGCTGATCGCTCCCGACGCATCTCCTGACGCATTATGACTATTATGACATTATGAATTATCTTGTTTCTTTCCCCATTTACCTATCTGCGTGTGATTTATTCCCCTCGTTAATCACGCGGATTACGTTTACCGCTGACCGTACGGTGTGGTGCGGCGCCAGAGTTGAAGTTGAAGCTGTAGATGCAAAAAAAGAAAGGAAGAAAAACACTATTATTCAACGTATTCATTGCTTTTGTCGAGTTGTTGTGTTAGGAGTTGCATTGGACATGGAGAATATACTTTGACTTCAATTCACAAGAAGCTTTCTTTGTGAGAAGGAAGGGCATGTATAGAAAAATGTATTGTATTGTATTGTTCTATATTTTTGGATTATCCAGATAACGGTATAGCAATCTATCAGAATTGTGCTAAAATGTGTCACTATATATTATGGTTGATATTAAAGTACAACATGTAAATGGACCGTACAATCAACCACGAAAGTGCATCATTACACTGGAATTTTAACATATTTGATCAGCCATTTTGAAGCCCATTTGAAAATAGTGTTCTTGTGAATGATACACTCAATATTACAACTTTACATCTCTATAAAATCATTTGGTTTGGTACATCTCCCACCTCCTCGTGCAGATATATTCAGATTCAGACGCTGTTTCCTGCTTTCCCTGGAACGTTCCACAGCGTTCACTTTTTTCTATCTCCATGAAGACAAGCAGGAGCAGAATGTATGTTTTATATGTCACTTTTGAGCAATAAAACACCTGTAGTTGAATAAAAGCGAGTGCCATACTTTGGGGGCATTCCAGGTAAAGCAATAACACCTCCATGGAAACCCTCAACCAACAAACATGACATTACATAGTGCACCTTCAAAGTCAAACGTTATATATCTTAACAAAATGCTGCTGTCAGACTCTACAACAAACACTGTTAGCCATGAACATGTGCAATACTGATTTAACCATGTGCAATACCGTCATATTCATGTGCAATACTGAATTAACCATGTGCAATACTGAATTAACCATGTGCAATACTGATTTAACCATGTGCAATACTGATTTAACCATGTGCAATACCGTCATATTCATGTGCAATACTGAATTAACCATGTGCAATACCGTCATATTCATGTGCAATACTGAATTAACCATGTGCAATACCGTCATATTCATGTGCAATACTGATTTAACCATGTGCAATACTGATTTAACCATGTGCAATACCGTCATATTCATGTGCAATACTGAATTAACCATGTGCAATACTGATTTAACATGTGCAATACCGTCATATTCATGTGCAATTACTGTCATACTCACAAGCAATTAAGGCCATATTCATGTGCATATAACTGATGTAAATAAGAGTGCTTTATTTTGTTTACTTACTTACTATTAGTATTACCTAGTCTTATTCTTGCTATTTTTACTTTATTTTATTTAATTTTTTTTCTATTATTATTATTTTATTATTTTATTATTATCTTATTTTTATCTTTATCTTTTTACTTTTATTTATCTATTTTATTTCCCGCCCTCCATTCCCTATTAAGATATGAGAGGAGTTTTGTTTATAAGAGTTCTTCTATTAAGAGTGTCCTTTCCTCCTGTATCTACTGCGTTGCAACACCGAAATTTCCCCTTGTGTGGACATTAAAGGATGATCTTATCTTATCTTAAAATGCACATCACAGTAAGTTTACCATACGAGCCGTGCAAACGCCGTGTAGTTCCTCCACAATCCCACAAACCCACGTCATGACACACTTCTTTAGAACGAGGAAGAACATCAACAATGCCAACGAGCTCTTTGCAAACCCTCCTCTCCTCACCGCACAGAAACACTCGCCCCGTCGCGTGACACAAAAAACACTCCAACCCCGAAACTATCGTCCCCCCATCTCATGTAAACACAGATCCATACACATCCACGCACACAGCAGGTTTACATAAGTATTTGGCATTTGTTCCGGGCTCATAATGCACCGCGCTCCCTCAGCGGTAAACAAACGTGCCACTGTCTGCCCCTGATACATTAAGATTTTCTCTACAAATCACCGCGCCCCCGTGGGAACAGAACAGCTTGCCTCTTCGGGAAAAAAAAGAAAAGAAATACCTATACTGTGAGTGCCCCTTTTTGACAGATTTGTAAACAACGTCGGCGAGGAAGAGTATCCCCCAAATGTTGAGTCTGCGATGGAGCTCGCGGCGACTGTTTCCCATGCTCGGGGTCCTAATGTGTTGATGAATGGGCGCGTCAGGAGTGATGGAGGCTCCCTATTCACCGGTGGCGGCTAATTTAAGTGGAGATTCATCAAACGTGGCTAGCCTCTCGTACGCACCTTCGCAGAGCGGAGCCGGGGTCCGCTCAAGATGAATGGAGGTAATTACGGGCGCTACCTGTTCCCCCCTCGCTCCTGCAGAGTCGGCCCGGGGACTGGCTGGGCTACTCGAGTACACGGGGTTTCATTTCAATGTACAATTGAGTCACGGAACTGTGGATCCATAGTGGAAGTTTCACACCTAGTCTTTCGTTATTCTTTATTCTGGATTCTTTGTTGTTGCAAGAGCAATAACACGCAATAATACTTTAAATTAGTTTAATAAAGCATGGGCAAAGACTTAAAGTGCATATGACAGGTTCTCATGTCTTTCTGATTATGACTTTGTGTATTTATCATAGTTTTACATCAGTCAAGTTGCAGTTTGTTAAGAAAGAATAAGAAATTATAGTTCCATGTCATCAATCGGTGACGTTACGACTGAAATGCAGCGACAATTTACAGCAACGGACACATTTTTCTGACAGTCAATCAATCATTTAACTCAATTAAGACGTTATTGGGTATCATTAATTGTCAAATCATATCTAAAGTGTTATTTATCTAGATTTTGCTCCCTTGTTTACAAAATGGTTGCTAGGTAACAGTTATGGAATTACCTCACCAGGAAGTGCAATTAAAAACATCGTCAAAATGTTCAAACTAGAGGGAAAAAAGGGAAAATCTTAGTAAAATCTTACATACAGTATAATAAACTACATTATTTTTATTGAAATGTGTAGTCTAACGTGTAAATAATGCTCTGTAAATAACAAATGAACTAATAGTCTTTGTTCGTGTTTTATTAAGGCTAAATAAGGTGTAGTTAATATATTATATAGTCTTAAACACATCACTTTTTCACTCTTCACCTTCTAGTTAATATTTTTGTATGTATCTAGACCGCACCGCAATATTTACAGAAATTAAGGTTGATATATAGTTACGGTAATCAATAAATGGATTAATTGTTGAATTATATTTTCTTTCTGGTTTTATCTGGTACAGACTCAGCAGAAATGACAACAAAATGACACCGGAAATCTGTCAATTCAGTGACTGCAAAAAACAAACTGTTTAAATAAATACATATACCCTTTGACCTCCAGCGACATTTAGCTTCATCTGGGTTTAATTTAAAAATATATCTTCCTTTTGCACTATAAATAATGGATTCATTGAAGAAAATAACTGCAAAATGAATTGATTAACTAAAATAATTGCTTGTAGGCCTAAACTTATTCCTTTTTCTATCATTCCAACGACCACCATACAGCCATATTCATCTCCTTGGTAACGGGCACATCCTTTTCTGACCTTGACCTTATTTAGTGCAGTAAATGGCATCATTTTGGCTGCCATGTCTCTTTCCGATTGCCCCAGGACAGCTGTGACACTAAAACCTCACCATGTAAACTGTGGCCATGACAAATGTGTTTTTTAAATCTTGTGCATACGTCACATTAACATACATTTTATAATAGCATGAAAAATATGGAAGAAAAAAAAAGTACTTTGCTAATGATCCAATCAGGCGGCCTCTCCTCCTCTTTATGCCGTAGGGTTAGCATCGCCGCGGCGGCTAACACAGGCTCACCAGGCGGGCGCTGCTGTTTGTTTGTCCAGTTGGCGTTGTCGTGGTGGTAAATGCCATGGGTTTGCGTGCCAGCGCCTCTGAATGTGGCCGGCCCGTGCCAAATCGCCCGAGTGGTGTGGAGTAGTGACCGGTGATGGGGCCGCGAGAGCTAATGCCACTGAAACATCCCATTCAGTGAAGGGCGCAGGCTTTCAGAATTACACATTAATATGAGGGATTATTCAGGCAAAGTGGGGGAAAAAAGTGAATAAAGAAGAAAGAGCAGAGTGAAATCATTAGTTTAGTCTTTCGATGTTAATTTAGTTTGAAGTTGCAGGACTCTTACGTGGTTCCTCTTCCCACTGCGAGTACATCTACAAGTGACCAAAAGCTTTATGTTGACAATATTAAATGACATTTGCAAACACTGTTAGCCCTGAACACGTGCAATACTTGACTGACTTGGCTGACTTAATCATGTGCAATACCGTCATATTCATGTGCAATACTGACTTAACCATGTGCAATACCGTCACATTCATGTGCAATACTGACTTAACCATGTGCAATACCGTCATTTTCATGTGCAATACTGACTTAACCATGTGCAATACCGTCACATTCATGTGCAATACTGACTTAACCATGTGCAATACCGTCACATTCATGTGCAATACTGACTTAACCATGTGCAATACCGTCACATTCATGTGCAATACTGACTTAACCATGTGCAATACCGTCATATCCATGTGCAATACCGTCATATTCATGTGCAATACTGACTTAACCATGTGCAATACCGTCACATTCATGTGCAATACTGACTTAACCATGTGCAATACCGTCATATCCATGTGCAATACCGTCATATTCATGTGCAATACTGACTTAACCATGTGCAATACCGTCATATTCATGTGCAATACTGACTTAACCATGTGCAATACCGTCATATTCATGTGCATATAACTGATGTAAATAAGAGTGTTTTGTTTACTTACCATTAGTATTAGTATTGTTTAGTCTTATGCCAGCTATTTTTTTACTTTACTTTATTTTATTATTTTATTTTTATCTTTTTATTTTATTTTATTTTTTATTTTTTTACTCCATTCCCTATTAAGATATGAGAGTAGTTTTGTTTTTAAGAGTTCTTCTATTAAGTTATCTGTCCTTTTCCTCTGTATCTACTGCGTTATAACACCGAAATTTCCCCAAGTGTGGATAATAAAGGAATATCTTATCTTATCTTATTTAATGCATTTGCACTGTTATTATTTATTTTATTTGGATTATTCTTTGGAAATACCAGAACCTGTGCATTATTTAATGTTCTGTCAGTCCGATTACGTTCATAGATCAGATTTTTGCTGCATTTCACGTCCGAACTGTTATTTAGTACTCAAGTAGTTTCACTTAAGACTTTTTTACTTTTTTTGAGTCACTACTTGTTACATCTTCTCTTTAAAGTAACATTATTCTTACATAATGATGTCACGATTGTCTGGTTAATCCATAATTGTGATTATTCAGGTCACAATATAATCGTAAGAAATAAAGACGAATAATCGTGGCAATTTTAGAAGCAAATTATCGACCGAAATGACTTGTATAATAACTAATAATAACTAATAATCTGACTGTCACTGTTATTGTCATGTTTAACTTATTTAGTCTTTCAGAAAGTTCATTTTTGTAAAGCCGCTCACAAACTTTACATGTTCGACGAAATGAACGAAACTTGAGGATTTCACTGATATTTTGTCACAATAATCGTGCGTAATCGTTTAATGGTGATGTTTTTTCTCACAATAATCGTCGTGACAACCCTGATCTCTCACTGTCGCCCTGGCCCTCGCCTTTATCCGTTCATTTAAAAGATTTATGTGAACACGTTTCTTGTCACTTTTCCGCTTTCTTCACCTTCTTTCTTTTTGGTGACACATATTTAAAACATTGACTTAAGCTCAGACACTGTTGGTGAATAGGAAAATCTTAAGTATATATTATTGGTACATATTGATAGATATGTTATTGTGAGAAAAATGTATTACAAGTTTTTCATTGTGTAAAATAATGGTGCATATTTTGGAGACATAAAGTTTAAATTATATATAGAGTATAAGTCGCACCGGGGTATAAGTCGCGGCAGTCAAAAAATGCATTATAGAGAAGAAAAAAACATATATAAGTTGCAACTGGAGAATGAAATGCAGCTGCAAGTGCGAAAATAACAAATAATATCAAATATAAGTCGCTCTGGAGTACAAGTATAAGTATAAATGTACAAGTATAAGTATAAATTTAAGTATAAGTCGCACCCCGGCCAAAACTATGAAAAAAGGTGCGACTTATACTTAATACAAATACAGTAGTATTTATGGTAACATGAAAATTGGCATTTTAACTTTTGAATAAAACTTTAATAAATCAGAATTGGAAATGGATTCAAACAAATCCTCTTTGGGGGGTTTATGTTCTACTTTAAAGACTGATCTTCATCTTCTGAAATTCTATATGAAATAATAAAACATATTTAGGTAACGATTGAACAGTTTTGTTGTTTCCACGTGAAAAGTCACATGTTGAGAAAGAAAACTGACCAGAAAATCAAACATTGAAGAAAAGGAGTTGAGCCAAGTGTCTTGCCTTAAAATCATTATTCTTCAAATTCAGTAGTTTAACGGATTTTAACAATGTTCTATAGTTACAAAGACTGGGTCAGATACAAATTCCTTTAAAACAATCAAATGCTGGAACAGCGAGCCAAGTTTCAGCACTATATGTTATAAAATCTCTGGACAATAATAGAGTAAAGATGTGTGCGGTCAGAGCGTCCGCGCGTTCCAACATGGCCGCCACAGACTTCAGAGCGCTCCTGACCGGCCAAATCCATTTGTAAATATCACACGCTCCTAATCTATTCTGACACATGGGCTTCGTCTACAAAGGAACAACACTTTTCCACTTCTCGCTGTCTTTTTCCAAACATGAAGTCATCTCTATGGCAACGCTCCCGAAAGCTCTAAATCCTGCTGCAGGTCAAGCTTTGACCTCCTCACGTTGAACAGCAGAGAGCAGCGAGGAGCCAGAATCTACTTTTATTATTATAAGATCTGGTGTTTAGCTCCAAAATAGTACACGAAATAAGATAAGACTTTATTGTCCACACATGGGGAAATTTCAGTGTTGCAACGCAGTAGATACAGAGGGAAGGACAGATAACTTACTCTTAATAGAAGAACTCTTATAAACAAAACAAAAACTCTTATTAACAAAACTCCTCTCATATCTTAATAGGGAATGGAGGAAAATCAATAAATAAAAATAAAAAGATAAATATAAAAATAAAATAATAATAAAATAAAGTAAAGTAAAAATAGCTACATAAGACTAAATAATACTAATAATAATGGTAAAGTAAACTCTCTTATTTACATCAGTTATAAAATAAGATGTTCCTTTATTGTCCACAAATGGCAAAATTTCATTGTTGCAACGCAGTAGCTACAGAGGAAAAGGACAGATAACTTATAGGAAGTTTAAAAAACACTCTCAATAGAAGAACTCTTATAAACAAAAACTCTTATAAACAAAAACTCTTATAAACAAAAACTCCTATAGACAAAACTTCTCATTTCCTAATAAGGAGGGGAAAAATAAATAAAGATAGAAATAAAATAAAATAAAAAACAGCTAGCGTAAGATAATACTAATAATAATGGTAAAATAAACACTCTTATTTAAATCAATTATATGCACATGAATATATCGGTATTGCACATGGTTAAGTCAGTGTTGCGTTAAAGGTACTTCACAGTAAAGTTAAAGGTACTTCACAGTAATGTTAAAGGTACTTCACAGTAATGTTAAAGGTACTTCACAGTAATGTTAAAGGTACTTCACAGTAAAGTTAAAGGTACTTCACAGTAATGTTAAAGGTACTTCACAGTAATGTTAAAGGTACTTCACAGTAACGTTAAAGGTACTTCACAGTAATGTTAAAGGTACTTCACAGTAATGTTAAAGGTACTTCACAGTAAAGTTAAAGGTACTTCACAGTAATGTTAAAGGTACTTCACAGTAATGTTAAAGGTACTTCACAGTAATGTTAAAGGTACTTCACAGTAATGTTAAAGGTACTTCACAGTAACGTTAAAGGTACTTCACAGTAACGTTAAAGGTACTTCACAGTAATGTTAAAGGTACTTCACAGTAATGTTAAAGGTACTTCACAGTAATGTTAAAGGTACTTCACAGTAAAGTTAAAGGTACTTCACAGTAATGTTAAAGGTACTTCACAGTAAAGTTAAAGGTACTTCACAGTAATGTTAAAGGTACTTCACAGTAATGTTAAAGGTACTTCACAGTAATGTTAAAGGTACTTCACAGTAAAGTTAAAGGTACTTCACAGTAATGTTAAAGGTACTTCACAGTAAAGTTAAAGGTACTTCACAGTAATGTTAAAGGTACTTCACAGTAAAGTTAAAGGTACTTCACAGTAATGTTAAAGGTACTTCACAGTAATGTTAAAGGTACTTCACAGTAATGTTAAAGGTACTTCACAGTAATGTTAAAGGTACTTCACAGTAATGTTAAAGGTACTTCACAGTAAAGTTAAAGGTACTTCACAGTAATGTTAAAGGTACTTCACAGTAATGTTAAAGGTACTTCACAGTAATGTTAAAGGTACTTCACAGTAATGTTAAAGGTACTTCACAGTAAAGTTAAAGGTACTTCACAGTAATGTTAAAGGTACTTCACAGTAATGTTAAAGGTACTTCACAGTAATGTTAAAGGTACTTCACAGTAAAGTTAAAGGTACTTCACAGTAATGTTAAAGGTACTTCACAGTAAAGTTAAAGGTACTTCACAGTAATGTTAAAGGTACTTCACAGTAATGTTAAAGGTACTTCACAGTAATGTTAAAGGTACTTCACAGTAATGTTAAAGGTACTTCACAGTAAAGTTAAAGGTACTTCACAGTAAAGTTAAAGGTACTTCACAGTAACGTTAAAGGTACTTCACAGTAACGTTAAAGGTACTTCACAGTAACGTTAAAGGTACTTCACAGTAACGTTAAAGGTACTTCACAGTAATGTTAAAGGTACTTCACAGTAACGTTAAAGGTACTTCACAGTAATGTTAAAGGTACTTCACAGTAAAGTTAAAGGTACTTCACAGTAACGTTAAAGGTACTTCACAGATTAAAATAATGTAATGACATGTAAAAATGCAAAAAAATCAAATGAGAACAACATTTACAAGAAAAAATAACATTCAGTGCAATTAGGTGAGCAAAAGAAGCCTTTAAGCTAATTTTGAAAGTCACAACACACAATTTGCTGTTCTGCTTACCTGGTAATACCGCTTTTGATACCACAATGATAATAACACACTTAAAATGTTACTTTTAATACAGAATAATTGTAGTTTCTTTATCATTACATCGTAGTCTTATACTGTTTCTAATATAGATAAAGGCAATACTAAAACTGTTCAAAGATGGTTCAGTTCTGTCCTATTTATGTGATTTTTACCTCAAAATGTTTGTCGTTTTGGTATTGATTTGTTTTCAGATGTTTTTCGACAACCCTAAACAGGCAATAAGATATTTTGTCATTCGTAGTATTCCCCTCGGTCTCATTACAAGTGAAAGAACAGTTCATATTTTCAGCCGAGTGCTGAGTCACAGAACACGGCATTTGACTGAATGTACATAATCTTTACATTGCGACACGCTCACAGCTGTGGTGGCGTTCTGGAGGTGCTCTCCTCTGTACTGTGGCTTTGGGGGGCGAGGGGGGGGGACAGACATGGCTCCCGTCGCTCCCGTTGCTGCGCCGCACCATCTGTCATCTGCTCCAACATCTGCAGACCCAAGGTGCCCCTGTCACCCAGCGTTACGCCACTGTGTTTGGCTCCTCCATTAAAGACGCCCGGAGTGATTCGCAGAACAAAATCTATTAGAGGGAATCAGCTGGGCTCCTGCATTAAGGGTTGGATCGTTTTTTTTTTTTTTTTGGAGAGCGCTACCCGCCTGTCAAGCCGTGTCTCTACATGTCAGACGGTGTGAAGTCTCATCTCCTCTGACTGACAGTTTGGCCCCTCAGATATGTTGCTATACGAGCTCCGGCTCCTCTGGATTTCTTCTGTCTCGGATTCTGCCACAAAACAGATGGCTTTCCCCTTCCGCACTTTTAATGGAGCTGCTCTCTGCGCTCTTGAGCAAATAGCTAAATAATGTGTTTGATTCTGGTACAATATGCTCTGTTGACATGTGAAGTAGAGCAGCATGTTCAGACTGAAAGTTTATTAAATGTTCCGAAGTAGTTTATTGGAATGATCCGAATCTGGCCAGTTGAAAACGTTGGGAGTTTTAATGGTTTAGCCTCTAAATTATAAAGACTATTTACGGGCTGATCTCTTGCTAATGTTATTCCAAATTAAATTATCGTCACAAAAAATATATTTCACGTTCAAACACAGAAATTTCAACTGAATCAACTAAGATGACATAAGATATTCCTTTATTGTCCACACATGGGGAAATTTAATTCTTGCAACACAGTAGATACAGAGGAAAAGGACAGATAACTTATAGGAAGAAAAACATTAATTAATTAAACAATTACATTAATTTGACTTGAGCATGGAAGAGAAAAAACTGTAGTTCTACAAAACAGCCCAGAATAGTGTCTTTGATGGCATAATTCTCACATTCAGGACCTTGACTGCGCTTATTTTATTCTAGATAGTGCAAAACTTACTTTAAAAAGTACACAGTTTTATCCTATAAGTGTAAAACGAATACACACAATTGTATCTGCCGCACAGATCAAGACAAAAGACCATCTGGTGTCAATCTACTTTTTCCAGTAGAGTTTCAGAAAACCACAAATTCAACATAATCCCTTTTAATCCCACAATTGTCCACTTCACTTGAGCATAAATACAGTACTACGCACATTGTAGTTGGTCTGATGGCGCAGAGATATTACGAGGCACAAAGAAATGCATTGGCAGATGGATCGGTGCATTAAGACCGGACGCTGCATGATTCCTATCTCTCGAGAGCCGCTGTCTACGGCATATGCCTCTGATCTGGATTACGCCAACAAGATCACAACAATATGCTCATTGTCCAGCACCGCGCAGGGCTATAATCTACTGGATTATACTCATCGACAAACTGGCAGCAGCTTTCGAGGATGAGCGGGACTGATAGAGGAGATTCTCTTATAAAGATGGGCTGATTTCAATTATCTCTGTCAATAATAGGTGTAGTGTTAGCTAGACAAATCTTTGCCACAGCTTTTAGCAACCACCAGTGCAAGTGGCAGACAAATCAATGTTTTTTATTTTATTTTTAATGTCTTTACTGTCAAATCTTTAGGCCTAATGTTAAATAGTTATCCTAAACATACCTGGAATTGTGCTGGTTTCATTTGTCCACGTGTTGCAATATTTGGCCTCCGTCAGAGCTAAGAATGCTTGTCCCCCGCCGGTACGCGCTAACAAGACGTCATCTCGAAGCTCCACCTTCTCCACGACCTTTACACCGGAGCGATCGTTCTAGTTCTCAAATTGCAATATGCATTTTTGCGACTTTAGCCACATTTGAACCTGTTGACCGGTTCGATTAAGAGTGCTTTGGCCTGGTTTAATTCATTGTGTTTTCTTTATAAATATAACTTAAATTGTACCTGAACTATACTTTTCAGTCATGAGGCCAATCTCAACAATTCACAAAAAGACATAATTATTCATGTTTGTAATTACAAGTTTGTGGTGCAGTGTGACGTGGCTATAGCTATAGAGCTAGAGTAAACAAGAAAGTTCAGGTTTATTGTCAGATTATTGTGTATTTATTTCTCTTCTCTGAACCTCTTTGCCATGTTCTGACACCTCTTTAAGTATTGCATTGGGTTTGGCCAGTGTTAGATGCATTATGCACTAGAAATATCATATTTTTCATCTCAACGTGACAAGAATCAAGTCAGTATTTGATGAGAAATTATATTATATTATTTATTTTTATGTCTGCTTTCTGCCCTCTTGTTTACACCTGGGTCTGCGTCCTCTCTTGTCCAATCATCTCTCTCAAAACTGTCGGAAGCCCCTGGAACGATCAAACGGACCTGTGCAGTTCACTTTTTTTCACATTGGAGACGCTTTCTGACCGTCCTGATTCGCTCAAGTTAAAGCGTGGCTATTGTTTCGATGAATCCAATCCAAGTTTAGTCGATGTAACTGGAAGCAGATGCAGGCCGAGCCCATGTTTAACATTAATACTTCACATTTTCTGTACCAAAAAGATCCTGGAAATTTAAGACCAGAAAGTAATTTCAATCAGGGGCGGCACCAGAATGTTTTTGTAGGGGGGTCTAAGGGGGGGCTAAGGTGTTCCGTGGGGGGGCTCAACATGTTTAAACGTCGTTAGCTCCCCTGTAGTAAATTATGAACCCTAAAGTGGAATTCCTTGTTGTATTGTAGCCTCGTTTTGGACACTAAGTTGTTTCATTTGGACATTTGCAGTTAAAATAGACCTTTCAGGAGGCTAAGTGGTCGCATAACCTTAAGCCTGAATTATACATTTGCTTTTCTCAGTAACAATTCAGTGTCTGTCTTGAATTTGCTACTTGAAACGTTTGACACAGAGGAACTGGATCTCTCTCATTCACTATCAGCCAGACACACACACACAAAAAATGACCTACCTTTCCACTCGCAGCTCCGGCGAAAGTTTGAAAGTCCAAACACGCTCCCTCGCCAGGCGTAGTAGTGAACAGCGTACGCCATATGTTGAGTCTGGAGGAACCTCTGTCCAGCTGGGGGTGAATGAGAGAGGGTGAGAACAGCATGTGCCCTGACCACACAGAGCTGCTGCCCATTGGCCTGGCACCGGACAACGGGCCACACACAAAGACTTCTGCTCGCTCAAGTCACAGTCGCAGACATTGGACATTGTAGAAAGTGGCGGTTACGAGTAGAAGTTGGAGGAGGAAAAAAGGCTAAGAGAATAAAACGATCTGATGAAAATCGCACGAAGGAGACGGGCATTTTTTGATATTAAGATGACGTAGTTTAGGTCATTTGAAAAGTCGCTCTGAAAAGTAGAAACTATTCCAAAAGCGTCTGCACACTAACAGAGGGTTTGGCTTGCAAAGAAAGAATCCTGGCAACTTGTCGGAGAAAAGGTTATTGTTAACAAACCCTCCACCGTTTAGCTCTTACGTGAACTAACTTGATACGCGGGTTTGCATCACTTTATAGCCAGATCATGCAATTAATTAAACAAAAAAACGAACCCAAACAAACTTTTTTTTGGAGAGTAACATTCAGCACAGGCCAAGAGAGTGTGAAAAGAGCACCTGCGTGGTCCTTTAAGCGCGCAGAAATAAACACGCACAGCTCTTAGCAACAACACGCACTTTACACAACAATACGGTCTTATACAATCACAGAGTTTATCCTCGTCACAAAAACAACAGTCCAAACAATTTACATTATTATGCTCTTTGATTGTGTAGAATTGCAGAATTATGGAAGAATACGTTACAACAAACACACATTCGTTATTATGTGTTAAGGAAGTTGAATTAAATTAATGTGAATGTAAATTAATATTTGATAAAAGAGAATTTAAGTAAAAACAATCGGCTGGTTTTGTTTGGGCCCGGAGAGACAAAAGGCACTAAGACAATGGCCTGATTTGCTCTATTATTTCGTGAAGCTATAGCGACACGGATCTTGCATGAATAAAATTAACTTTGCATTTCATCTATAATCTTCTACTCTCCGGTAAACTAGTTGTTTGTTTTCTTCCTCTCAGTCAGTTTTCTTCCTCTCAGTCACACTTAAAACGTGGGATGAACTCTTACACTTGGAGCTTTTATTGCTTCGTTTGGAATGTTCCCCTGGATATATCGAGCACTTATTATACGAGTGATTTTACTGCTCAAAAATACCTTGAAAGCTTTGTTATTGTGAGTGGGTTTGCCTCTCCACAGATATGACCTGGAACATGCAAGTGTAATGCATCCTGTATAACGTTCTAGTCAAATCACTATAAACTCTTCAGTGGAAACAAGAAGTCTAACCGTTTTATTTATCAAATGTATTGTTTTTATTTGTTTTCATTGTTCCAATTGATTTTATTAGGCCTATTATTTTGTATTTTTTCTGTTTTATATTGCAGTCATGTGCACTGCTGCTCTTTGGAAACTCCTCTTGTTTATAAAATGTGCTTTACTAATAAAGTTTGGATTAACAATGACGATGACGAAGATAAAATCACTTTTATTTAATTACGGGTGATACAGCAACACAACTAAAGCTATGGAAGCATTACAAAATTGCTCTTTTATTTGGATCAATTGTAAGGCAAGGCAAGTTTATTTGTAGAGCACATTTCATACACAAGGCAATTCAAAGTGCTTCACACGGCAGGAAAAATGCATTAAAATCACAAAGAAATGACAGAAACAGAAATACAATAAAATCAACTAAATAAAAAATAAAAACACCAAATCCACATTTATTGGAGCACATTGGCATTCCAGACACTCCTTCCCATATGTATTAGACATTGCAGCATGACAGGCGTCTCCGGGACGGACACATCACTTTTAGATTGATTTGTTCCCATATCTGCGCGCTTTCTGCAAACTGCACACATTGTATATTCTTTTTATCTTTTTTTATTTTAGAACAAACAACTACATTCACACAGTTGTCTTGTGTAATTTACAGCCACTTTCCACCGCTCTTTTACACTTTTTCACTCTGTCACTTCCTGCTGTCCTCTGTGGCCTCACGTTTGTCCTGCCCGGCCCTTTTGCAGCCGCCTGATCCGCGGCGGCACCATTTTTGTGAAGCTAGCGACACGGATCTGGCGCCGTGTTTTTAATGAGCCTTAGCCTCCCCGCTCTCCCGAAAGAACTCCTCAAACCAGCGACAGCCAACGATTATGTTTTCACTCTTTATGGATTTTCAAAAGTCATCTAGTGGGGCTATTAAAAGATCATACTCTGAAGAAGTAATGGGAGCTAAAATATGAGCTCCCGCCTACAGTTGCGGCAGGAACAGATTTGGAACACTACTACAAGTTTGGAAATGTTGGAGAAGTTTTGAGAAGGTATACTGCATTTATTATATTGTTGTAAATTATCTCTACACAGAAGTGTCATAACTTGTGTTTTCTATCTTCAAATGAAACAGTAACGCACATAAAGACACTTATAGAGGCACAAAAGGGCAAGTTCAAAAAGGCCGTAAATACACAGCTCGCTCACATGTCCAAAACTCTTTTCTTTTCCTTCTTTTTGGCCACAGTGCACAAAATGGTTGATTTAACATCCTGGCATTTCAAAAAGCATTTGACAAACCCACAAAATACTTTTCAATAAAAAGCTGAATCAAAACAAATATGAAATTACAGTCTATATATAGAAAAAAAAAAAAAAAAAAAACTAAATTTATAGTTTTTTCCACATTTATTTTCATCCAAGACATATTACACTTACAGGAACAACACATTACAACCTTCATTGTCAAAAATAATGTTAGAAAACAGAAATGCAGCCATAATTACAATTACATAGCAGTTAAAAAGGCACAACATATAACAAATTATATTTTCACCATATATAATATTGCACATTTCTCCGTCAGGATAAATGTAATATTGCCCGCTGTTTTTACATCGTTCAAAACTGAAAAATACTGCGGACACTAACTAAATAGTAATAGTTAAGTAACCAATCATGAATGTTTCAAAGTCAGTATCTAAAAGCCAGAGGTTGGAGAAAAAGAAGAAGGGATATCTACAGCAGATGTGAACTGTAATTTAAAAAAATATAAATTTGTTATTGGACTCGAACCAAGATCACAATATCGTCCAATAATGTTAACGTAACATATGCATAACATTTGAATTTCCTCGACCACACCGTTCGCATAATCAACTACCAAAGCTTCAGCTCCAACCGACGGCAAACATTTTTCATAACATTTTGTGTCAAATTAGTTATTCCAATATTTGACCAAAACCACATTTACCAAACATGACATTATTAAATCCCCGTTTGATTAGATCCCCCTCTGCCTCCACATACTTCAGGTAGCTACAGGGCGGGTGCCAGGGCGGGTGCCAGTGCAGGACGGGGAGGGTCCGAGGCGCGTGATTGGCTGACGGCGCTGGGCGAGCGAGAGGAAAGGGTAGAGAGAGAGAGGGAGGTAGAAGTGAAAGCAGATGGCAGAGCTGGCACCTGTCTCCCACTAAAATCTGTTCTGAGCCCCGTAATTTTCTGCCAAAACAAGATTGGTAGTTTTAACCCTTCGCGGCCAATACTCCCTCAACATTTTGGTTCGGATTGAAAGTCTCCTCCTATAAACAGACTCAAAATTGTGTCTGTTAAAAGGCTGTGTTTAGACCAAGAACTAGTTTGACCCTCTCGTACTTGTAACCAGCTTATAACCACGACGTGATGTGGTTCTTTCAACAAAAACATAGCTCAAGATGCTTTTTTTGTGTCCAACATTTAAGCTCATGTGCTAAAACAACATTTGCACGCTCGCTCCACTTCCCACCGACGCTGCAGCGGATCCCAAGCGTTCGATTCGCAATGTCAAAAACGTCAGCTGTCCCCCAAAAGAGTCCGTCCATTATTATCCCCTTTCTGAAATGCGAAATGCAAATGTTTTCCAAAAAGCTTAGGTGTTCTACAAGCCATAATGCGACACAATAGAATTCACATGCGCCGGACACACTGGTAACACTCTGGTAGACACCCTCAGACAGGAGCTGGCGCCAGGAGTGCGGGGCAGACGTGGCACACATTTGGCACAGGAGGCCGTCTGTTCCAGGTGGCTGCTTCTATAAGGTGGATCACTCACAACGCTCCTTCACATGACGCTGCAAGATTCAGGCGGGCTTGATTGTGTTCGCTGGAAGAGGAGAAGTGGACCCCCAAACTGAATGGATTAGACAAGGAGTAGAACAGAAGCAAATCAAGGAGACTAACGGGACTTAGGGTTCACACTTGTCCCTGTAGGGTCCTGACAGTTTAATATGCTATAGGTATTGAAGCACTTTGAATTGCCTTGTGTATGAAATGTGCTCTACAAATAAACTTGCCTTGCCTGGTTTGAGCCCGGTTTAGTCCAGATGTAGACTTGGTTTGGCCGTGTTCTTGTCCTGGTTTTGTCCTGGTCTAGTCCAGGATTAGTTCAAATTTAGTCTCAGTTTAATCTCAATTTTCATGTGAACGCAACCCTAAAATATTGTCCACTGAAAAGATGTTGAGTTACAAGCTATTCGCCCATACACACATTTAAAAAGCATTACTTTTTGTGCTCTTAAATGATGAGAAAAGCTTTGTAAATGTTTTATAAAGAAAATGATTTAAAGATGCTGCACATGTTCTTGGAAATCATGAAAAGAACATCTGTTTATTGCTTATAAATGAATTAAAAAATAATGAGAAGCACTTTGGGAAGGTTTTCTAAATGTATAATGAATGCTTTACTAATGGTGTATAGTGTGCAGTTATTTTATATATATTATTATTAGTATTATTATTAACATATGTCAAGATTACACCATTAAAAAATGAAAGGAATAAAGGAAAATAATTATTGTCTGACCTAAAATTAATTGTCGAACCATTTTTCAGTGTCATCACATCTTTTTTAAATAACGATAATAATTTAAGTATATTGAGCAAGTGAATAAAATCTGACACAATTTTGCTCAGTCATTTTTGTCCTATTGATATTTTGCTGATTCCGCCGATAACTGCTTTGGGCCTTAGGCGGGCTGTGGGCTGCACTCAACATTGGCCTGTCACAATTTTCACTCAAGAGAAAAATGTGCAGTAAAAAAAAAAAAAAACGAGACCAACTTTGGCTGTAATTCTGAAAGTGACCAGCAGAGGGCATCACAGGACGCACTTCTTCTCTCTCCCTCGTGACAGAAGTCAAGTTCAACACACAACAACTCTCCTCCATTTCCAGAGTTAAAAGTGCTTCACCTGTTATCACCGACCGGCTTCACCTCCTCGAACATTTTACCAACTCCAAGTAGCTCCTCTTTTATACTTTCCTTTCCGTCTAATTCACTCTCACTGTCTTTCTCTTTTTTCCTCTCTTTTGGAGCGGACCACAAATTGTATCCAGACTTTCGCACATAGTAACTCACTGTTTTGGGCTGTGTAGAAGCGAAACAATTATAAACAACGAAGTATAGACGACGAGGGAATAAAAAACCTCTCCGTGGGTTATTTTCAAATTGCGGGCGTATTTTTGTAATTGCGGTGGCGATTTGTTTTTTTTTTAAGCGCCACATGTTTTGGGGTTTTTAATGAAAATTGGCTACAAACACTTTTGCCATTGGTTTCTCCGCTGCTGCGACTGTAATAGTATTAATGACTTATTGCTAGCGGTGAGTTTCTTTGTGGTGTGCTGACAGAATTACACAGCCAATGGAAAAGTGTTTGTGTCGGTGGAGATGAATGGAAAAGCAGACGTGCAGGTAGAGAGAAGAAACACATGTGAACAAGTTTACTATGGAAACAGACATGTAATTACCTTTTTTTTATCATATTTTCCGTGCAGATTTATTGTTAATTGTTCAGATGTCGCGAGGATTAATTACATAAATTTGAGAAAAAAAGTGTTGTTTGAAAAAAAAAAAAAAAAAGCTTAAATGTAATAGCGTAAATTAATGAATTTAAAAAATATTTATAATTAATTCACTTGTGTTGAAATTGAATAATTAAATAAATAAATACAAATACTAAAAAGGCCTAAAATTATTACGGTCAAAATAATTGCGATCAACGATAATATAATGTTAATTACAAAAAATTACTGACAGTTTTATATGTTATAGGTTTTGATAATATTAATGTTAATATGATGTATACGTTCCATGTTTAAACAACTATTATAGCATTGCACGTTGTGAGAAGTGAAAACAATGTCATAAGAACATCATGCAAAATAGTGATTTCAAACGATTTTGAAAACCACAATGATCATCAAAAAAGTCTATTTTCTTGGCAAAAAAAAGGCATTTTCAACACACAATAATAGTACTTTATTTGTTTCCCCACATGGTCCTACAATATTTGTGATAAAGCTCAAGATAAATCTAAAACTGTTCAGGAAAGGTCACATTTTGTCCTGTTAATGTGATTTTTTGTTGTCTAGTTTTGGTATCAATTACTAGCTTTTGTTGTTTTATACATAACTATTCAAAATGTGCCACGGACAATTAATGTCTACCCTTTTTATCTCGATACACCCATCCTCATATGTGTATAATGTGGCTCTGAATTAAAAAAACTGGAAATACTCAAAAACATAACACTCCTTGTTTATAATAACATTTCACAATAGGTACAAACCTGTATAAATGTACTACTTTTACACACGCTTGTATACTTTTCCAGACTGGGGCTTGTGTTAGCCTGGTGCAGTTGGCTGTGCCCAGGGGTTGTTGCCATGCAGCTCACTGTGGCTGTCCCGTAGACACTCTCCCCTGCGCGCACACTCACACACACACTGCCGCTAACAATGGTGCGCTTTATGAGGTGCCCACTGGTGCCATGGTAACCCCACCGTTCTGGGCAAAGACGGGCCGAGCGCAGTGCCAAAGAAATGCCAGGCTCCCCTCCTCTCGCCTTTCCTCTCTCGAACCACGCTGCCCAAAAAACCTTTAGAAACTTAATGAGTGAGACCAGTGGGCAGACAAATTACAGCGGCAGCGTGAGCTGGAGGTGCTGCGAAGTTTTACAGTGTCAGGGACGGGCGAAGAACAAGGTATTTTTTTACTTCAATGATTAAAAAATGTAATTGTTTTCTCGTGTTTTCTTGTAAATCCATTCATGACTTGGTTTATTAAGAAATAAATTGCTTGCCAATGCAAAGATAACCACATAATGGCCACTAGGGCTGTCACTAATGATTATTTTAGTCGTGAACTAGTCAACAGATTATTTCTATTGTACATTGAGACATTTGATACACATTTGGAGATGTGTAAATGTTGAAATATGGTGACTAAGGCGTCTAGATAGATATTATTTATGTTTCAAGTGCATTATTGATCAAAGTAAGACATTGTTTATCATTTTTGGACATTTTATTAATTCCACTGTCTCATATACAGTGGAATTAAGTGTTATATATATAATATAAGTGTTTTTGTCCAGATAACAATTAAGTTAACAATTATTACAAAAATACAAAAACAAAAGTATTGTTATTATATTTTTTTATATTTTATCATTGCAGCCTTAGCCACATCCCTATTTATTGATTATTTGATTAATTAAGTAATCTACAAATAATATTTATTTACGGTTAAGGGTTCTGGACTATTTAACCCATGCCATGTCCTGAGATAAGAGATAGTTCAAGTTAAAACATTATATATCTTTTTAGCGTCGTATAGTTCAAATTTAGTAAACAACATCTCATATTCATGGATCTTTGAATTCTACTGGATTAATCAAGATAAAAAATAATTCTCTAAATATGATGGACATATTATTGTTTTGCAAAGTTGTTGTTTTTTCTGCCCTGACAACTTTTCTAAATACATTTGTTGGGCGCATATTGTTGTTCTTTGCATGTACCGAATTTTCCTCACCATAAATCGCACCGGATTACAAAGCGCACTGTCAATTTTTGATCATTTTTCATATATAAGGCGCCCCGGACAATAAGGCACATTAAGCGAAACAAAACGTGTACCACACAAAACCGCTTCGAAGTCAATAAGCACAACCAGAATGAATCCAACAGTTTATGGCGCACTGGATTATAAGGCACACTGTTGTTTTATGAGAAAATTAAAGGCTTTTAAGGCCTTATAGTGCGAAAAATACGGTAATCAGCTCACATTAATTCTTAAATATGTATTTTCAATTCCAACACATTGTCACACACAAATATATGCATTGGTGCTAAACGTATGGACAATGTCAACTGTCAGACTTTATAACAAACACTGCTAGCCCTGAACACGTGCAATACTTGACTGACTGACTTAATCATGTGCAATACTGACTTAACCATGTGCAATACCGTCATATTCATGTGCAATTACTGTCGTACTCACAAGCAATTAAGGCCATTAGTATTAGTATTATTTAGTCTTATGCTAGCTATTTTTACTTTACTTTGCTTTATTATTATTTACTTTATTTTATTATTTTTTTATTTTTATCTTCTTTTTTCCCCCTCCATTCCCTATTAAGATATGAGAGGAGTTTTGTTAATAAGATTTTTTTGTTTTGTTTAAGAGTTCTTCTATTAAGAGTGTTTTGTTTTTTTTGAAACTTCCTATAAGTTATCTGTCCTTTTCCTCTGTATCTACTGCGTTGTAACACCGACATTTTCCAATGTGTGGACAATAAAGGAACATCTTATCTTAATGAACATGATTCAAAAAATATATCAACATTTATTGTACAGATAACATTTTCATTTTGTTGCTTCTGAAAATGTTACTTTTTTCATAATTTAATAGTGATCATGTCGTTAACAGTTTTTGTTTGGCCCTTACTTATCTCTCCTAAAATGGAAAACTATGCAAAAACAAAGGTGCCATTTATATTTGACAATCGCATGCAATTTCCAAAGGTGCCGCAAGTCAAATCTGTGAAAACTTTTGGAGTGTCTTTTCTGCAACGTGAGCTCTTGAATCATCACTCCATCTGGCACAGTCGCGTACGGCACAAAGGCCTCGAAACTGATCACCGCTCCTCCAGGTGAGATGGAAACTTTGAATGCAGCGGGTGCGTTTGGAAATCACCCCGGGTCGTCCAGGCACCGAGCCCAGTCTCCAGCGCCATTCGGGCCGCTCCATAAAGGTTGTGGGGGAGGTGGAGGTCACATCTAGGGCTTTTAACGTCTCTGAAAGTCCATGCCAAGTGCAGCACGTCCAGCAGATTATCATACTAGAATGTGTGTAGTAATTGCTACTTGTCTCTGTCCTTCGTCACACGCGCTCACACCAGTGGACACCTGCACATATGAGCTGCATTTCTACTCAAACAGAATTAGAAACATAATGGTGCATGTTGACGTGACCGGCAGTCAAAGTCTGCAAGTGAAGAATGTCTATGAGAGAGACGTTTAATGCCATTCTGTGGAACACGCAGCAAAATAATAACATCTCCATGGAGACAAAGGACAGACAAAATGTATTAAGTGCAATGAATTGAAAGGACAGCGATATGAGAATGATAGTTCTGTCGGAGACGATCTGAAGAGGAGGATGGATAGAGGAGGTCGACTGGGTGTCAATAAATGAATGATGGAAGTGAGAGAGAGTGCATTTATCTGTATTGTACTTGTAAGCAGTGAGAGTCTACATTAAGATTAGATACATTGAGATGATTTCACAGCTGACCACAGCAGACCCCAGCAGACTCCAGAAGACCCCAGCAGACCCCAGCAGACCCCATCAGACCACAGCAGACCGCAGCAGACCCCATCAGACCACAGCTGACCACAGCAGACCACAGCAGACCCCATCAGACCACAGCAGACCACAGCAGACCACAGCAGACCCCATCAGACCACAGCAGACCACAGCAGACCACAGCAGACCACAGCAGACCGCAGCAGACCACAGCAGACCGCAGCAGACCACAGCAGACCCCATCAGACCACAGCAGACCACAGCAGACCACAGCAGACCACAGCAGACCACAGCAGACCGCAGCAGACCACAGCAGACCGCAGCAGACCACAGCAGACCACAGCAGACCACAGCAGACCGCAGCAGACCACAGCAGACCGCAGCAGACCGCAGCAGACCGCAGCAGACCCCAGCAGACCACAGCTGACCACAGCAGACCCCAGCAGACCCCAGCAGACCACAGCAGACCGCAGCAGACCACAGCAGACCGCAGCAGACCGCAGCAGACCGCAGCAGACCCCAGCAGACCACAGCTGACCACAGCAGACCCCAGCAGACCCCAGCAGACCACAGCAGACCGCAGCAGACCCCATCAGACCACTACCAGTTCCTTAGTCTTGCTCCAGGTGACAAAGTTGTCCACTACTGTCCCTCTTCTCCCAGCCGTGGGTGCATCCCACATCCTACAGTTTTTTTTTTTTTGCTTGGTTTGTTTGTTTGATTTTACCTTTGATTTTACTTTTTTAATCACTGCTTTAATCATCATTCAAACTGATTTGCTAAACTGATCACACATAGACAGTGTACAGCAAAAACCCAGTTTCAAGTTCCAGACTGCACCAAAGTGAACTGTGCCATTCCTCTGATAGGAAACATTCCTGAGCATCAAGTCTGCCATTGTGCAGGGACAGAAAAGCAAACAAACCCATAATGCATTTTGTCTTGTAAATAAATCCACCGTTTTGTTCCAAACACTGGGCATAACCCACTCTCACTGTCTGACGGCTCTTTATGTTTCCTCTCACAAGCATGTCTAAATCAGATCACTGTAACGCCGTCCTCATGGATTCTGACTAACTGTTTACGCCACACAGGCAAATGGCTTTGGTTTGTTTTTATTGTGTTCATGAGCTGCACATTTCCCTCTGCTTTCAATATACTCCACACAAACAGCCGCTTCAACCAAGAAGATCAAGTCTAAGAGCTGGAGATATAGAGGTTGCCACAATATCACTCGTATTCACCCCAATGAAGCAAGAGCTCTCACTGTCCACCGCATCATCTGAAGACAGTTACTCACATGTGACGGTACTCTAATCCGTCCATTCTGAAAAGAGCATCAATCAATCAATCAATCAATCAATCAATCAATCAAAATAACTTTACATTGAAAGTGTATATTAATAGATCCTTTACACATCCTCAGCACCTCAGCATCCTCTCTTACACCTGACCCTTCTCACCCTGGATATGGACTGTTTAAGCCACTCCCCTCGCCATTGGACATTTCATAACACCTGCAATTTTAACAAATCAGAATCAGAAAAGGTTTATGGCCATTAGCAATAAACAGAATTCACAAACATAGCACTTGCTTTGGTGATCCGGTGCAACATAAAACAATGATTAAAACAACCTATATAAAACCAAAAAGGGCATGAATTAAAGAAAAAGAAGAAGCACTGTCCTCATCAACACCTCAGCAGAAGAAGCACTGTCCTCATCACCACCTCAGCAGAAGAAGCACTGTCCTCATCAACACCTCAGCAGAAGAAGCACTGTCCTCATCACCACCTCAGCAGAGGAAGCACTGTCCTCATCACCACCTCAGCAGAGGAAGCACTGTCCTCATCACCACCTCAGCAAAAGCACTGTCCTCATCACCACCTCAGCAGAGGAAGCACTGTCCTCATCACCACCTCAGCAGAAGCACTGTCCTCATCAACACCTCAGCAGAAGAAGCACTGTCCTCATCACCACCTCAGCAGAAGCACTGTCCTCATCACCACCTCAGCAGAAGCACTGTCCTCATCACCACCTCAGCAGAGGAAGCACTGTCCTCATCACCACCTCAGCAGAAGCACTGTCCTCATCACCACCTCAGCAGAGGAAGCACTGTCCTCATCACCACCTCAGCAGAAGAAGCACTGTCCTCATCACCACCTCAGCAGAGGAAGCACTGTCCTCATCACCACCTCAGCAGAAGAAGCACTGTCCTCATCACCACCTCAGCAGAGGAAGCACTGTCCTCATCACCGCCTCAGCAGAAGAAGCACTGTCCTCATCACCACCTCAGCAGAGGAAGCACTGTCCTCATCACCACCTCAGCAGAAGCACTGTCCTCATCACCACCTCAGCAGAGGAAGCACTGTCCTCATCACCACCTCAGCAGAAGAAGCACTGTCCTCATCACCACCTCAGCAGAGGAAGCACTGTCCTCATCACCGCCTCAGCAGAAGAAGCACTGTCCTCATCACCACCTCAGCAGAGGAAGCACTGTCCTCATCACCGCCTCAGCAAAAGCACTGTCCTCATCACCACCTCAGCAGAAGCACTGTCCTCATCACCACCTCAGCAGAGGAAGCACTGTCCTCATCACCACCTCAGCAGAAGCACTGTCCTCATCACCACCTCAGCAGAGGAAGCACTGTCCTCATCACCACCTCAGCAGAGGAAGCACTGTCCTCATCACCACCTCAGCAGAAGCACTGTCCTCATCACCACCTCAGCAGAGGAAGCACTGTCCTCATCACCACCTCAGCAGAAGCACTGTCCTCATCACCACCTCAGCAGAGGAAGCACTGTCCTCATCACCACCTCAGCAGAAGCACTGTCCTCATCACCACCTCAGCAGAAGCACTGTCCTCATCACCACCTCAGCAGAGGAAGCACTGTCCTCATCACCACCTCAGCAGAGGAAGCACTGTCCTCATCACCACCTCAGCAGAGGAAGCATCTCTTGTGGGTTGATTAGTTCTGTGTTTGTGGATATGCAGCTGTGCTTGTCTACAGAGGAAAGCCACACTCAAGGCCACTGGCTGTTTCCATGCTTTCCTAAATGGACCAAGCAAAGAGCAAACAATACAAATATGCATCATATTAAAATATTGTATGACAAAAGGCATACAATGTTGGTGTATGTCTACTCCAATATATCTCTTGTTTGTTTGTGCATGTCAAAACATGTCAAAGTTTAGACTTCCCAATCTGGTTTCCACGCGCTCTTAGTGAGCAACAGGGTTTCTGGAACTGATCATGTGAGATGATGATGCCCTTTGACCCCACATTCATGCCTGAAGGACCCATATGCATACACAATAAATTATGTTCATGATATTCTTCAATTTAAGTGATTCACCCACATTTTTAAAACAAAATCTAATAACACAAAATGCACATATTGAACCTTTTTTATTTTTACCTAGAACATAACATTGGCTTCAATAGTTTTTGTTCCCCTTTAAATATTCCACATTTTCTCACGTCACAACATAAAGCGGCACATAATTGTGAAGTGAAAGGAAAATTATTGAATGATTTCCATATTCTTTTTTTTATGTCTCTACCATTTTTCTCTCATCTACAGACTGACATTTTTCCCCATTTGTCTTTGCAGCACAGCTCAAGTTCAGTCACATTTGATGTCACCATTTGTGAAAGGCAGTTTTCCAATCTCAATTTAATTTAGGTCTGGACTCTGACTGGGCCATTCTAACACAGGAATATGTTTGGTTCTAAACCATTCCATTGTAGCTCTGACTTTATGTTTAGGGTCGTTGTCGTGCTGAAGTTGACCCTTCACCCCAGTCTCAGGTCTTTTACATACGCCAACATGTTTTCTTCTAAGATTGCCCTGTATTTGGTTCCATCCATCGTCCCATCAACTCTGAGCATCTTCTCTGTCCCGGCTGAAGAACACCAGCCCCACAGCCTGAGGCTGGACCACCATGTTTGACTGTGGAGGTGGTGCAGCCCCACAGCCTGAGGCGGCACCACCATGTTTGACTGTGGAGGTGGTGCAGCCCCACAGCCTGAGGCGGCACCACCATGTTTGACTGTGGAGGTGGTGCAGCCCCACAGCCTGAGGCGGCACCACCATGTTTGACTGTGGAGGTGGTGCAGCCCCACAGCCTGAGGCTGCACCACCATGTTTGACTGTGGAGGTGGTGCAGCCCCACAGCCTGAGGCTGCACCACCATGTTTGACTGTGGAGGTGGTGCAGCCCCACAGCCTGAGGCGGCACCACCATGTTTGACTGTGGAGGTGGTGCAGCCCCACAGCCTGAGGCTGCACCACCATGTTTGACTGTGGAGGTGGTGCAGCCCCACAGCCTGAGGCTGCACCACCATGTTTGACTGTGGAGGTGGTGCAGCCCCACAGCCTGAGGCTGCACCACCATGTTTGACTGTGGAGGTGGTGCAGCCCCACAGCCTGAGGCTGGACCACCATGTTTGACTGTGGAGGTGGTGCAGCCCCACAGCCTGAGGCGGCACCACCATGTTTGACTGTGGAGGTGGTGCAGCCCCACAGCCTGAGGCTGCACCACCATGTTTGACTGTGGAGGTGGTGTTCACAGTCATGTGTCGACTTAGTTTTCTGCCTCACAGTGTTTTGCTTTTAGGCTAAAAAGTTCCATTTTGGTCTCATCAGACCAGAGCACCTTCTGTTGTTGGTGGTTGTCCTGTGGACAGATTCCCTGTTCACCTGAGCTGTGGCTCTCTGCAGCTCCTCCAGAGTTCCCATGAGCCTCTTGTTTGCCTCTCTGATCAGTGCTCTCCTTGTTCAGCCTGTAAGTTTTGGTGGACTGCCATGTCTTGGTAGGTCTGTATTTGTGCCATACTTTTTCCATTTCCGGATGATAGATTGAACATTGCTCCGTGAGATATTCAAAGCTTGGGAACTCTTTTTATAACCTAACCCTTCTTTAAACTTCTCCACAACTTTGTGTTCCTTGGACTTGATGATACTGTTTGTTCCCCAACAATCTCTCACCAAACTTCTGTGACCCTCACAGACCAGTTGCATTTATACTGATTAAGCATTAGGTCAACATTCAATCTTTCAACATCATCAGGCAACTTCTGACAGCCATTGTTGCTCTCATCTAAAAAAGGGGCTGAATACTGTTGCACGCAGCACTTTTAGTTTTAGGTTGTTGTTTTTTTCAACTGTAAATTATGTAAAATGTTCCTTCCACTTCACAATTGTGTTCAAAAAATGCCAATACAAATTATTGAAGTTTGTGGTCGTGACATGACAAACTGTGGAAAATGCCTATGTTTTGCCACTGTATAAACCAGGACTAAATATGTTGAAAGGTAAATTATACCAACGATGTCTCGGTCATCCAGCTCAGTTTTAAAGTATGGGCCCATTAGAATGTTACAACTTCATGTGAACTTTTATGTGCAATGACTATGAAATTAAAGCTTTGTATGAAACTAAAATAAACTAATTATTAAGGTCAGGCTAATATACTGTGCAATTTTTGTATCAATTTCATGCATTTTTTAAAATGTCTCATCTTGTCCCAACTTTCCTGGCCGTGTCGCTTGGCTCGTAGGTGGGATACAGTGTTTATCCTAATTTGCATATTTGTGATCACGCTGCACTTACATGGGCCCAGCGTTGCCACTCTTTTGGACATGTCCCTGTGTTGGAGTGATGGGCGTGGGTCCGGGTGAGGCCTGGGTGCCACATGCCTGGCTCTTCCTCCGCTCCGACCGGCTGGCTGTAAATGAGCAGCAGAGCAGTTTGGCGCAGGAGAGCTTGTCTTTACTGGCATGTGCGGCATGTGATTATAGGGAGACTTCGAACTGCTGTGGTGGGCGAGTGCTGGACTGGACCAAAAATGTTCTTTCAAAATGTAGTACAAGTTTTAAGTGCCCAAATTATGTTTTTTTCAAATACACTTCAGTGGACATGTATATACAAAATATATATATATGTATTTTTCACACTTTTTTAGACCCACTGCATAACAAAAATGTTTCTACTACGCAACAAAAACCTTGCAAAATCATATTACTGTCACTGGACTCTCCAGAGACCTGCCCTGTAACTTTGCTTGGTGAAGGGCAAATCACCTGCTCATTATTCTGGAAAGTGTTAGAATCTGCCCGCTACAAGGAATCTTACCCAGTGCTGCTTTATTTAGTGTGATGTGGAAAAAAAAAAAAAAAATTGCTCAAAACTGTATTTTCTGTTTAAATATTTGCCAATATTTGCCAAAAGGACCAATAGTAGAGGGCAATGCTGTCAACTTTGGCAAGTGCAGTCCATTCAAAGTACATTGCAACCATGTTTGTTGGTGTTGATAAAAGGGAGTTTTTTTACATGCATTGTATTGTGCTTTGATTCTCCCTCCAATACAGTGTCCAACGGGCCCCAGTCTAACCTGGCTCCCACATCTGAGCCTGGCCTGGGGCCTCCTGGAACCTGCCTATCACACACCACCTCCCTACACAAGCATACATGTTTCTATACTTCCTAAACTACAACTATCCCACTGTGCACCCTCCACAACACCATGTCTTTGACCCAAAGGAATAATGCTTTCACTATAGAGATTAAGATAAGTCTTGTATGGCAGCAGGAGACAGTTGGAACAAGTGAATATGGAGGCACAGCTGCTTGGAGGAGACTCATCTCGGACGCCTCTCTTCATCCAAACATGCACACACACAAACCTGCACACACACACACACACAAACCACAGATCATGGGTTGCATACAGTATATACCAGTACATGCACAGCCCCGGTCCCAGTAACACAGCTAGTCTGGTTACAGATAGGCTGAGTTATCTTCCACAGTGAGAGCGTTTAATTTGATTGGTCCAGGGAACGAGGATTTGAGGAAGCCAGGGGAAAATGGCGTGGGAGAGGCACGATGACCCAGGGTGCAGGTGGCAGCTCTGTTATGACGTCTCTGCCCGCTCGTGGTGGATGGTAGGACGCACACTTCCTGTTTTTAAACTTGTCGTTCCTTAGTATTTAAATGTCATTTGGGCATTTGCATGTGGATGTGTCCTGGATTGGAAATGTCACAGCTGGGCCTGATATTTTATCTTTATTTGTCACACCCAATAATTTAACTACATTTTCCTTTTGAATTGTTATTATTATTATTTATTTATTTATTAGCATGGTAAAAAAAAAAGTACTTAAATCAGTGTAAGTGTAGTGATCATGCTACTTTGTAACCACTAGATGTAGTCTTGAGTTGTTGGAGTGTTCTATTATGCATCTGCTGATGTTTCTCAGTTCATCATTTTAACATATTTTTGTACAGTTATTTTTAAATGTAATTTCATCATAAATTGATTAAATCATTCTTGATAAGAGATTCGTCCACATGTAAAGAACATTTTTAATACTGGGAAGCAGAGAGGGACGAGAAGTCTTCTTGAATACTAACCACAGAATCATCTAGTGATTGACTCAATCTCACAAATCTGGGATTTATCCCAGAGGAGAGCAGATTTTAATTAAATCCTTCTTTACACAAGAGAAACGGAACGAGAATTTTATCAAGGCCAAGTCAGAGTCGGCAGTATGTCAGCTGAAATCTACTTCCGGTCAGTGCAAGTGTGCAGTCTTACAACAACTGCAGTTTGACTCGTTGTGAAATGTTCCTTTTACAGGTGCATTAGTTAAACATACAAGTGGAATATGGGTGGTAGTAGAGACGTTCAGATATTGAATATAATCATTGTCTTAAAACTAACACTGCAACGTGTTTTGTAACACTGTTTACTGTGATGAATGAAAGTGTGGATGAATTTGGTCATTCTGCTCTTTCTGACACAAACAGTCACAGTTGTGAGATCAGAGAGCTGGTTCCCCCATCTCACAGTGACAACATCAATCAGGCAGTCCCCTGGTGCCCCCACCCCCTCACACCCCATCACACCCCTGCCCCCCATCACGGTTCATCTGAGCAGCATCTCGAGGCCTGACACACTTAGGACAGTCCCAGTGCAGGCCTGCATATGTAGGCCAGGAAGACACCCTCACTCACCCCAGGACAGGGAGGGACAGGGCTTTACTTCCTTAACGGGGACATGTTATGTTCAATCAACTTTACACGCTTTTAACCTTGTTACAGCAGTGTTTCCTCTACATTATCGTGCCCAAAGTTGTATTTTGATTGATTTATTGATTCATGCATGTTTGAGTAATCCTGTGTTGTAAAGAACGTTACATAGGTGAGACGAAACAGCCTCTACACAAGAGGCTTTATCAGCACAGAAGAAATACTAGTTCAGGACCTCAGAGCGCCGTGCATCTCCATCTTGAAGCCTCTAATCACTCGTTTGAAGACGGTGAGGTGAAGGTTTTAAGCAGGGAGAAAAGATGGTTTGAAAGAGGAGTCAAGGAAGCTATTTTTGTTAAAAAAGAAAGACCTTCTTTAAACAGAAATGGAGGGCTTAGGTTTCATCTTCCTGTTATTTATAATGGGATTCTGAACCCCTGGAAAGGTAAAGGACATTCAGATGCTAATCAGGTACTCAGGGTGGTTGAGCCAGGGTCTCACAAAGACAAAGAGGTTTCTAATAGCCCATTAAGATTCTGAATAGGCTAGCTCGGTAGATACAAGGGGGGAGTTTCTGTTGAAACAAACAACTCCTTCTACTTCAGGAAGGCTCCTCCCAATGGGCGGGTCTTACCACAGAACAGTATTAATATCGGAGTTCTCGACCTAAATTCTGTTATTGACAATGACTCTTGGATGAGAGTCGAAACGTCTATTTTTTCAAACTGAGTCCAGATGACTACAACTGAAGCTTTTTCTACCTGTGTTGTCTTGCAACTGAGGCTCCAGAGCTCAGAAAATGTGTGTTTTCACCTGCCCCTTTCCCTGACCAGATCCCTGTACTTTAATTTGTTGTAATTATTTGAAAAATGTGTCTAAATATGTAGAGCACAAACATGTAAAAAAATCTGCTGCTTGCTAACGTTAAATGCCAGTATGAAAAGCCATAATCAGCCATTTTGAACAAGAAGTCAATAAATCCACGTCTATTATTATTGTTAGCCAGGTAGAAAAGGCCACATGATGGTCTAATTATGCTATAGTTCAATACTAGGCAACCTTTAAAAACCTTTTTTAAGAGAGCCTAGTGATTTGATTGCATTTAATTGTAATTTATAATTGAATACCCAGATTCCTCAAATAATTAGATTGACATGTTATTTTCACAAACATTTCAAATCACTTTCTTAATGCATTTTCAGAGGTTGTGAAAAGATACTTTTGTAGCCACAGATACCTTGGGACTACCTGGCCTAGCAGCCATTATATGCCAACAGCTTCTCTGACCACCACTAGAGTCACTCATGAAGATGTGTCTCACCCAATGACACAATGTCACAGCAAACCTGCATCTGCCGGCGATCAAGAGTACGGGAGCTTCGAGTACTTTTAGTAATACTTTCAGTAGTACTATATGCAGTGGTAGTTCACATGCATTTTTGGCACTATCACGATAAGAGGGCAGGGATGGAAGGCCCCCCCCCCCCGCTGGGCTGTACGGCCAGAGGGTGATGGTAGCGGGGTGCAAAGGGGTAGGATTGGGAGTGACGGGGTTCTTCAGTGGGCAGTGCGAGGGTGATGGGGGGCACAGAGCGGGCACGTCCTGGCAAACGAGCAGTCCGTCTGTGGAGGGGGCAGCACAAAGGAGCCTGTTGTTGGGCAGATTCAGGCACCATTTTCAGTGATTTGGACTTCACGAGTGGTTGTGGCTGTTTGGTTTGGGCGTCGAGTACAGAGAGCGGGCCGGACAAAGGCAGCAGCACGGTGAGACATTCTGTGGGTCTGTGCATGGAGGAGACATTGGGACGGGAGACATTGGGACGGGAGTCTGTACATGGCCATCAATCTCCTGTCACTTACAAACATATGTGCTCACGCTGATACAGAACATTATACTACCTCCATGCAAAATGTATTATACTATTTTTAAAACTGAGAGACACAAATGTTCAATCAGAACAGCAAACTATTTGTATGTAAAATGAAAAGGTATAAAGGTATTTTTATTTACTCTGATTTTTAATACCAGGAATGGAATAAATTAAATCTAATAGTAGTATATGCATGTAAAGTTAAAAACATTTTATTTTGCAAAGCGGCCCCTCCAAGCATCATTTTGGATGGGGCCCTGATAAAGCAGCGGAGGCCCCCGACGTGTGGGACGCAATCATCATTAAAACTCTGGCATTTAAACGGTGGCTAGAAATGAGACATTACGTTCGAAAAATGATCTCCCCTGGATTTCGACTCTGGCCGTGGTGAAGGAGAGAGGATGAAGAGGCTAAGGATATGCTGCTGTGGGGGATAAGACTGAATAAAAGAGTGTAAAGAAAGTGCATTTACTGGTTTGGTGAAGAGTAAAATGTAATGAATGAGGGCTGTGTTTGGTGACACAATTATGAATTTGATAGAGACACATAAAAACATGTGACCTACCTTCACCGCGCCCTTGCTCTTCTTTACCCTCATGTGCCCACCGCCATTAGCCCCCCTCCACACCAACACGCATTTCACCCAGTTCCCCCCCCCCCCCCCCCCCCAGACAGTCCCCCCCCCGATGCCCATGTTCCTCCGTCTGGCCCGCCCCATTCCTTTTCACCCTCCTGACCCCTGTGCCACCCTGCCCTTCTGTCTGTCTATCTGCCCCTCTCATAGACCCAGATGCTCCTCCACGCCACTCCAACCTCTGCCCAATCCATATAGGGCTCTTCTCATCCCGCTTCCCATCCCATGATTCCCATCTCATATTCTTACCATTTTTTATGTTTGTACCAGCGCCTTTCCTCGCGGTGCCATCATTCTCTCTCCCACTGCACAGATGCCTGGCTCAGATCGCAACAGCTGTCTCGCCATGTGCCACAGACAAGTGTTGCCTTCCACTGTATGGTGTGTGTGTGCGTGCGTGCGTGTGTGTGCGTGTGTGTGTGTGTGCGTGCGTGTGTGTGTGTGTGTGTGTGCGTGTGTGTGTGTGGTGAGGGGGTGCTGGGTGGGCCGGGGTGCTGGTGGTAGTGGTTGGGAATGGAATTGGTTATGAATATTCATGTTCATTGGAAGTGGCATCCACCCGAAAATGGCACGGCAGCTGAGGCTCCGCCCAACTTAAATATCAGATAGGCCTAGATAAAGCCGGCTGATCAAGTGGTGGTCCATTTTCGGCTATCGTTAATTTTGCATATGTGCACAGATGTTATGTTGGTAGGCAATGCGTTCATTTTTGTCAGAAAATTTTCTCTGTTAAAGAAAAATGAAATCCACTGTGATCTAAGACGGAGCAAGACAAATGAGCAAAAATGTAAACAAAATGAATGAGTATGAGTTTTGGGATTGTACTTGGCCTTAGACAATGTATATTTGATGGAAATGGATCCCTGCCAATGTTAAACCAACAAGACTTAACATGGTAAAAAAAAAAAAGAATAGGTCCATAGTTCCTCATGGTTTACTGCTCATTACAAACTATTTTGGGTTCTTGGAACATGATCACAGATAATCACAAAAGCCCATTTCTCAAAACCTCAAAATACAAAGTCCTTATTATTTTACTGATATGTGTTTCTTTGGTAGAGGCATGTTCATCAACATACATGATGTAAACATGCCACATTGTATTGCCATGGGCTAATTTCCACCCTTTTTCATGCTCTCAGACACACTCATTCTCATCTATATGCACACTGGAGTCCTGTCTAAAGACACAACAGTGAGTGACAGTTTGCACTAACCACTAAGTCACTACTGCGCCATCCTAGTTCAGTCATCTCAAGGTCAAAAATGCAGTTCTGTTTGTAGCAAACTGTCAATATTTCCTCTCAGCATGTAATCCCCAAGTTAGATTAACAGACTGTATGGGAGTTTGTTCCATAGTTAATACTTGTCGGATCAGAGGGAAGCAAATTGTAAAGCATCAAAGTAAGTAACAAAAGTATTTATTGAAGTCAAGATGAGAGAACAAAGTTAAAGTCTTAGTCAAAGTTTTTTGTGTTTTTTTTTGTGTTTGTTTTCTTCCAAAATGCTATAATGAGGAAGTGGCTGAAGGATGAAGAGGGCAGGGTGAGACAGAGCAGTTGGGGTGAGGGGCAGTGGATCTGAGAGGAGCAGGACTCTGGTGGCTCACACTTTCATTCTGAGCCAAGAAAACAGATTATAGAGCAATACAGCCCCACTTCAGCCCCTCTCTCCATCTCCCCACAGGAGGACACTCTGGAGCATGGACCAAGACTGCATCCTCCACTCCAAACATACACATCAAGAACTCACTGTCCTGATAACTTTGGGCCTGAAGTGACACAAACACGGCGTACAACATGCACAGACTTGTGTATTATGCAATGTCTTATTTTAATAGGTTTAAGAAAAAAAAGAAAAAAAAGTGTCCTTGGGCAGAACATGTATCAGCTATTGCCTTGTCTCCAAAGTAATTGGTCTGCATTTCCATGCACAAGGTCTGGCTTGCAGACATATCATGTGTTTTCTCAATAAATGAAATTGTAAATTGTATTCACAAGGCCGATCTCAGAAATGCACAAAAAGACATTTACCGCAGTAATTCCCAGTTTGTGGCGCTGTGAGACGTGGCTAAAGCGTGGGAATAATGTTAGATGCATTATGAATTGGAAATATAATGTTTTTGGAGTTGATGGTTCGGTTGTTCTTAAACAAGAAAGCGCTGACGCTAATGTGTGCTAGCTTTGTTTTGCTAAGTTTGTCAGCTTAACAAATAAGGTTATTTGTTATGCTATAATTCTTCACTGAAAATATATTGATTTATCACAAGATCAAGTCAGCGTTTGGTTATGAATTATTATCTACAATTTAAATCTATTTTTTTGGTTGAGCCTCCACCTGAGTCTGCATTCGCTCACATCCCATCAGCCCGTGCTAAAGCGTTCCCGTAGCTGAAAGCCAGCTCGCTCCGCTCGCTTTCGAAGCTAGCACCATTCGCGGCCCCCTTTGGACCGCTTAAACAGGCCGGTGTGGTTCACTTACGACAGTGGAGACACTTTCGGACTTTCCCAGTCTGCTCCAAAGTGAGCCGATGGAAACGTGGCGTATAGTGTGAAATGAGGTAAATGATCAGGGAGGACATAGTGGAAGGTGGTAATCAAACCCACAACACTAAGCCTGGCACAGCAGTCTGGAATAATACGTGCTGCTGCTTTACCCACTCAGTCAACGGGCAGCACTTCATTCTATTCCATTGAACTGTAATAGACCTCAGCGCCACCAATGACATATCTATTTTACTGCTATTAAATGCACACCATTCTGTACTACATTTATCACTGGCGCGTGCACAATCCCCCCATTCACTCTGACTGCCAGACTTAATCACACGTATAAATCCGTCTTGCTGCTGGGAGATAAGCCCCAAACCTCCTGAGATACCCACTCCGAGGGCTGCAGTGGAGGGGCCCCGATAAGCGCAGGAACACACACACACACACAACACCGCAGCCAATCAGGAACGCTCCGGGCTCCAAGCTCCACCAATCGCATCCGACCAACAAGCGCTAATCCCTGCACCTCCACCCGCAAGGTAGCATGGGAGAAAATTACAATCAGATAAGCCAAATAATCAGAGGGCATGTTCTAAAGCCGCACCGTGTCACCTATAATTGCTTAATTGTTTATTATGTTATGAATCTCGGGTTCTAATGAAAAAGTAATCTGTTGTTTTAGAGCTCTGTGTTGATAGGGAGGGATGGAAATCTCCCAAAAACTGTTGGTCTTTGCATCTTAACTCACCTTTATGTTCAAAGCCGTTCTCCTAAGGGTGTTAAAGTAATTTAAAATACGTTCTGAAGCCTAACCTGCATTTCAAAGACAAAAGCTGTGGAAATTGCAGGATATGGTCTTTGGAGAATTCATCAAAAGCGTTCTATAGATATTTAAAGTTCAAAGTGAAGCTTAGAAAATGTAAGCACACAAACACATACACTAGCGCTCTTACTGCATAGTGTACATCAAACTATCAGGAAGGAGAAGAAAGACGAGAATTTTATGCAAATACATAGTTGTTGGTAGGTCAGTGGTGTTAGAAGTACTCAATTGTGTTACTTAAGTAAAAGTGTAAGTGTGGGAAAAATGTGATGATGTGGTATTTTAAAAAAAGCAACTTAAATTTAAGAGTAAAAAGAAGAATATTTAAGACAGATTTTGTGTTCTGTTCTAGCATTAAATGTAGTGATTTTGATAAACAATTGTGTTGTTCTTTGGTCAACTGTAGTAATCAAATACATCTCCATTTTCTACTGAATATGCCGGTAGTTTTATTTGCTCGAAACTGGGGATTGAACTCAAACAAACTTTATGCACTTTGTGTCACCATGAACATGCTAAAAATAACCCCACAAAACCATGAAAAGTACTGTCTACTTTTCACTGCAGTTAAAACATATAGAGGAGAGGAGTGAAGTAGAAGTAATAAGTAACCACTGTAAAAGCTGTCGTGCAGTACTTTTACTTTTGTACTAATCAATTGAAAAATCAACTGGGCAATCGTGTATCCATTATCCTTCACTGCATGGATTTCGATTTTGGTCTTTGTCTCGCCAATGTTGAAAAGTAAAGAGCCTGTGTTTTAATTTTGTGTTGACCAGGGCCTGCCATGCTCTGCCAAAGTGGATGTTTGGTGGACAAAGCTGGCTGAGGTGTGGGTGGGCATCTCCACTGCATGGTAACAGAGGTGGAGCTAACACTGACCATAATCTGGCGAAGGTTCTGACCAATGCAACACTCTAGTGCTGTTTCGGTCGGACAATTAGTCCAGTGCCATCTTTTATCAGGGAAGTGCTGTGTTTTTTACTGTCATTTGTCATGTGAAGCTGTCTATAAAGTGACGCTTTATAGACAGAAACTATATCCACACACAGAGAAGGGGGAAATACTTTATGGATGGAATTACTGAATATACCGGTAGTTTTATTTGCTCGAAACTGGGGATTGAACTCAAACAAACTTTATGCACTTTGTGTCACCATGAACATGCTAAAAATAACCCCACAAAACCATGAAAAGTACTGTCTACTTTTCACAACACTAAACAAACACCAAACAACACTTGCTTGAACTACACTCAAAACGACCGTATGTGTGTTTCACTTTGTGGTGCGCTTCTGTGGAATAATCTGAAGGAAGAAAACAAAGCTAAAAATATAAAAAGATATGAAGAAATGAAATCAAACAAACAGTAATTGTTGGTATTTTGTTATACATTAAATGGAAATATATCTTTGAAAGGAGAAATGCGGCTCCATTTTATGTAACAATGTCTATGTAAAAGGGGGTAATATTATACTTCTACTTATTCCTTTTCAAATTTGTTGGTGCTGTTTGGCATATTAAAAATAAATTTGAACTATATGAGCTTATATAAATGACTGTTCATGGCCCATGATGCGCTGATGTTTTATACAGTGTTTTATATAATCAAATAACACATTGCACAATGAAAAAATAACTGGCCTGTAACCTTTTAAAGATCTGCTCTCTATTAATGCCTTCTTTTTACGAACTTTAGAGATAATTTTTTATAATCTAATTGTCATGATAAATGTAGAATTTATCATATATAACAATTGTAAAGACCTTATGAAAATACATAATTAAAAAAATATGTAGTTATATTAATTATATATTTTTTATTTCCAGTCTGCACCTTCTCAGTATTCTCATCATATATAAAAATGTATATTCCCGATAAAAAATATGCATTTTAATTAATTAATTAATAGAGCCATGTAATTATAGTCACGTGTGTTTTAGATATTGTGTCATCTTTTTGCAGTACACTTTTGGCCAGTTGTTAATTATTCTCAATAATATTGTGCTTAACATGAGTCCCGTATGTGGACTGTTTTCCCATAGAAACTCTGATCCTCCCCTTCAGTCTTCCTGATGTATGTCTTTCCCATTGGCTCCAAAGCTGCAGTTCAGTGAGTTCACTGCTCATTCATCCTATAGCTCCAGACCTGTCCCGCCTGTGTCTGGCGCATTCAGCTCCTCGAATTCGGCCCGGTCCCACTGGCCACTGCCCAGGTCAGCATTCCCCGCCGGGACGTTGCTTAGTGGGACTTTTGTCTTGGTTTTGGGCAGTCTGTTCTTCTATAGAGTCCATTTGCGATCCAGGAATGAGTCATAGGTACATGTCTCACTTAGGCACAACATTTTAAATGTGCTACGGGATGCAAAAAAAATGTTTTTTTTTTTTTTTATTACGCACAGGCTTTGTTTTGGTTTGTCTGTTTGAGTTTGTTGGTAATTTGAGATGGCGCAATAAGCAAAAACACAGCACGCACAATCAGAATCAACCCAACCGAGCTTTGCATCAAAAGACTCTAAAGAAAAGCATTATCATCAACTTTAAAACAAACTCTTTGGTTTGAACAATGAATGCATTTCTGCATTCTGAGTGTCACTGCGCTGATAAAGCTTTTTCCCCATAATGAATAATCAGGCCTTGGAACAATGCCCCATAAAACTACACACGGGCCTCATATAGTGGCTATTGAAAGGTCAACTCAAGGCAAAGTAAAACGCGCGTCCGTTTGTTTATAACACAGAAGACATTTGAAATGTTTTTCCTCATCACGCACTCGGACAGGAGCTTGTCGCGCGCGCGGCCTCCGCTGCAGGCCGGACGCAGAAGGCCACACAAACACTGACACACACAAACACACACTTGCACACAGCTGTGTTCACAAGCCCATAATGTTTTATTAATAGTATGCTATATTAATATCATTTGAAGAAATGAATCATCTGTAAAACTTTGCAACAGCCAAGAATAAAGTACTTGGCCTTTTTCCAACAATTGCCATGTTTTTATTATTGGCTATAATATAAAATAATACATACGATTTTAAAAACAAACTTCATAATTACTTATTCCAGTTGAATTGCGGAATAAATATATTGTGGAAGTAAAAACTGAGATAGGCCTATTTGGAGTCGGTGCCATTCTGGTTACAGGTGAACTTCTAAATATGCCTAGCCTGGGCCTATAAAGATGTACCAGGCCTGCTGTTTCAGTTGGTACTCTACACATTATTCTGTTATTGAAAAAGCACAGGCCTCTTTGAGGCTAAACTGGATACAAGACAAGACAAGAAAAAAGAAAGAAAAGAAAAGGCGCGCACAGAATCAAGCGGAAAATGCATTTAAATCATTAGTGCTTCTTGCACCGTAATGAAAGCACATATTGTAATTACTTTTACAAATCTTACGGCCTACATTGTTGGGGAGTGCATTCATGAAGACCCACAACACACATACAGAACGAAGCTTTTTAGAAAATGCGCCACAAGCACGTGAGAAACTGGGCCTTTGAAGCGCTCAGACTTTATTATAAAACAAAATACAGACCTATTATAACACACACCTTTATGTTTCACGATAATGTATGGGGTTTACAAGAGGTGTATATTTTTGGTTCCCTGTGAAGTTTCGCCTTGACCGTTTTGGCACATTTCTATAGGAATCTGCAGCCGCCTCTGCTCAGGCCTGAGAGCTTTCCATGAGATGAGCTCAGGTGTCTAAGGCCAAGAGAGAGAGGTCATTTTGGGAGTGGAAATGACGCATGAAGGACGTGCAGGACGTGTCTGACGCACGTGCGTGTGGTCAGCTGAAGACTTGATGAATGTTTTTTTAAAAGAGACTTAACACATTATTGTCAGCATATGATGAATGTTTCAAAGTCCCAGGCTGGCCAAATGTGATAACACAGACGTTACGGAATATGAATATAGATTATAGATTTCCTTTTTTCTATTAAGTTTAAAAACGATATAATGTGAGTGTGAAGGATTTAGAATGTGTGCACAAAGTATAGTTCTTTTTAGCTCCTTCTCAACTTTGTCCAGGGCTGTCCAAACTAAATTATTGTAGCACATATCTTTGCGTCTTAGTATTCATAACAGTAAAAAATTAGACTCAAATGTGCTTGCAAAATAGATATGATGACGATGATATTTACTGTAGTTCAGATGGTGAATTATCCTGAACATGCCACACGTGTCTGCTACAGGCTACAAGGGATTCAAATTGATTTAATTTAGTGTTTGGAGCAAGGACATTTGAACCAAGTCATTTCAACAACCAACATGCATTTAATCCAATACACTTACATGTTTGTGATATATCTTTATAATGATAGAAGATGCATACATTTTGCTCAGGTTTGTACAATAATCCTTTTCTAAAATAAACAGGTGAAAATACAGCAATAAGACCAATATCCCTGCTGTCTAACATGGTTCAGATCAGACGTGCAAGTTCTAAAAGGAAAAGTGGGAAAAAGAGACAAATACATGTGTAAAAGCTCTAAATGTATAACTAAAATGAAAAACAGATCAACACTTGGGTGACACAAAGAAGACTTAAAAGCAACAGTGAAAAAAATCCAGTAAGTCTGAGGAACTTGAAAAAGAAAACTAAACTGTGCAGATGTTTGGGTGAATACCTTCCTCTATTTAACACAAATGTTCTTTTTTTTTCATAATAACTATTGTTTAGGTGTTTAAGTGGGGTAAATTATTAAGATGTATGTAACACTCATTTTAATTAAAATATAACTTATTATATCAACATTTTACATGTATTGTAGGCTATTGTTCTTTTTATACTTCACTTAAATAATGTGGAAAAAAGAAGTTATTATTTTGTATTTCTAGATCTGTTCCACAGTTTTATGAAAATAACGTGAAGCAAAACCATCAGTGGAGACGTGAGTCCAAATGCCAAGGCAGTTAAATAACAATGCTTTCGTAATAAAATATGCTTTGAATTAATTGTGCAGGACAGGAAAAAGGTCAACAACACAATCCTGCAAAAGAAACACAAGTAACAAGAAGCACAAGAGAATAGGCTACAAGACAAAATAACACAGACTAACTGCATACGAGATACTACGAGGACAGTGACCTTTGAACCCATGTCACCTTCTCTTTCGTCTTACTAAAATATTACCCATAACTATCTGATATTTCCACCGGGACCACGGAGACCCGCGTGCCGCGCTCCCGCCGCACACCGCGCACCTCCTCCCGCCTCCCTCTCTCCTCTCCGGCCCCGGGCTGCCCCGCTCGGTCTCCGGTGAGAGCTACTAATCCCCTGCGTCCACGGTTTACTGTGAGCCCGTATTTAATTCCCCCGCAAAGCCCCAGCTGCCGCGGTGGTTCGTGGCTCAGTGCGCCAGACTTTGGTTATTAATAATTCACCAGCGGCAGCGCAGCGCAGGGAGGACAAGGCAAGCTCGGTCCGCGCGCTGTCCGGAACGTATCAGCGCCGTCCGTCTTTTCCCCCCGCGTTGTTCCGACGAGGCGCGATATCTGCGCGTTCAAGAGCAGTCTGGACGCGGAGTCGGTGCCAGTAACGAGGGACGTCCGCGCGGAGCAACAGCTGATCGTCTGAGCAGACAACGCGGGACACTCGAGTGGACATTACGTACCGGAGGAGCGAGAGCACGCGCTTTGCTGGGACCGGACCGTCGGTGCGTCGAGGAGAAAAGCCGGGGCACTTTGGATTACTGGCGGCGGAGGATGTCTCGCGCGGAGCAGGCCGGCTTTTAGGGCGCGTTTGGGCTTCACCGTGACCACGAGACGCAGAGCACTTTTCTCTCCCCCGCGCGCCGCACTTTTGGAAACTTTTTGGATAGTGGAAAATGGGTGTTTGAGAGAGTTGGCACTTTTCCCCGCACCACAATGGTACGTGCTGTGAACCGACTCGTGTGCTTTCTCTGCAGAGCTGTAATGGTGGTTATTACAAACATTATCTTATGGCATTTTCTAATTTTACGTCTGTTTTTCCGATTCAAAAGTCGTGCCAAGTCCCACCACTACCTGCCCACACGGTCACACGTATTGGGTTCATTTTACACTTGAATTGATAAATGTGCAAAAGTATATTTCTCATGAGTTATTTGCATCTTAACTTTCGCCTCGCAGTCCTGTGATGTGGGCCACTCTCTGCACTATTAATAGCCACGTATATGATACGCGCTATCGTGTATCAGCAAATAAATAGGCTCCACAGACCTGCGTAAAAAGGTCAGTGACATGTGGAAAGACCCAGAATTCCGTCAGTGGTCATCTCCTGAGCTGGTGTAGTGTGACAGTGCGTGATGTGGACTAAACTTGAGATGAAGTTGGATCTTTTGTGCGTGATTGTACTGACGCTGTCTGTTTATTTTAAATCCAGAGTGAAACAGATGGTTTTAAGATGCTGAGCAAAGCATGAAGTGGAGTGCAACATTTCAACCGTTTAGCCAATATGAATGATTATCCTTTGTGTCGTTTTTAAAAGTTTACCATATAAGTTTATAAAGTCAGTTATGCTCGAGGAGGCACATGTGCACAAACCTATCACTGAAGTCAAAACAGGATTTTGTACTAGTCATAGAAATATTGTATATCTGTTTTTTTTATTTTTTTTTATAAAAATGTTAATAATGATCAAGTGAACATAAAATGTGCCTTGTAAACAATGACAAAAGAAACAAAGCACTGGAACCATTCTGAGCCAATAGTTTCAGAGGTCACACAATAATGAAAAATTGTTTCCTCAAGATTTACTCAAAAATCAAGTGCAAAATATGGCAAATGCCTCAAATTGATTAATTAGCATTATGTACTAGTTATTAATGATTCATTTGAGTGCAGATTTTGAGATAAAGTAACCCTTTGGTTCAGGAATCAGGCTTTTTGGTGCATGAAGCTTTTAGACCTTAGACTTCTAAAATATCACTTTGTGTTCTGAATTATCACAGAATAAATACCATAAACGAACAATGCACGTGATATGCGCCTTGAAGTGTTTATTACAAATACCTAAACAAATGGATTTGATGTTTCTTGATCCTTAGCTAAAAGGCAGAGTGGAATTAGAGGCGTACACATGTCTTCATTTTGAGTCCTTCTCAGTGTGAGTGCAGTCTGCATCTGCCTCTGCTCTTTTTGAATCCTCCATCCACATCAGGCCCACACTGGTGCCCTACTCACTTTTATTATTGAGAGTCTGTGATTGTTTGTCTGTAATTGTGTCTGTTTTTACCTTCCAGAGTGAGCATCTTAGTAAAAAAGTACTCCCTAAGTACATGTTCATAAATGTATATAATATTCTTTGCCATTGAACTAAAGGATTGAGACATTGAGAATTTGCCCTTGGACAAAAATATCCAGTCTTTTTGTCATAAACCTATATAAATAATGTTTTTCATTGTATACATCATTTTGTTATCTGGCTACACGCTCACACTGTAGTTTTCTCATTGAATACTAACTTATTCATTAGTCAAAAGTTTCAACTCACTTCAAAAACAGCAACACTAAAAAGTCTGTTTATGGCCCAATCCGCTCACAACTTCCTTGACCCATAGATTTTTCTGGCACGATATAAGTCAAGTCGAGCAATAGTTAGGGGAACCTCCCACATACAACCTTGAAGCTGCTCGCAAGCCAGGAAAGGAATCTTATTTGCACATGAATATGGAAGATTATTAGTATGAATAATTATTTGTTTACTGCGCTCAGATGGCGGAGGCCCAAGAAGCTCATCAGTTAAAATGATACAGAATTTAGGACAGGCCTCACATGGGATTATCTCCGCACTTGTTATTCCCCCACTCGCAGGCACTCACCTCTTTTTAAAGTGAAGGCGTCGCTGGGAGCCGGTGCCAGGGTGAGTCAGAAAGCTCCGGAGGCATCTGTCAGTCAGTGTCAGATTAGCCCCCCCCCCCGAGGCAGCCCCAGATCTGCACAAATAAACATCTCTGCACCACTTTTACTCCACAACACTCATATGTGCAGATGAAATGGAAGGATGTGCATTGAACACAGAGGACAGAGAAGAAAGTATATGTAAACTTATATCTATTAAAATTAGGCTTTTTTTCCCCTCATTTAACCGCAGTAACGCCACACAATTCTAAAACTAAACTGCAAACAAAGTGTATTATTGGGTAACATGGCAAATATGTATGCGTGTCAATAGAAGGCAATACAAGTTTCTCCTGAAGGGGCTCACGATACAACCAAAATGTGAAAGAGCTGCTCCAGTCTAATCACAAATACTCTGCATCTAAAAAGGGAAAATGAAGGGAACAGCTGTAGAAAACCAGATAAACAACAGGAACATTGCTGCTACGCTCACATTTATAACTGAGACAGACTTTGTGATCACACACAATTGAACTGATTGATTTCTCTCCTCCATTTGTTGGGGAAAATGTACTTGTTGTGGGGCGAGTTGAAGTGTCCTTTATCTCCCCCTGCCGTTAGCAAAAAAGCTTGTTAATTTGAGCAAAACAGTAGCTTCTCGGACAAAAACGAGGCAAAAGTGACCAGTGGCTTCAAACATGTGTCAGGAGAACATCGCTTGAGCCTAATGCACACGCTGTAGGTTAATAACAGTAAATATGTAAGGTTTTTTGCATACATTTTCACCCGACACAGACATTTGGCGTGACTTTTCCACACAGTTCAAGCCAAAGACACAGAAAGTGAAGAACGACAGCCTCTAAGTGTGCGTACTTGCATCATCCTGATCCGATCTCGTCCACTGCTGTGCGCCTGGGCCGTCCCTGTAGTGATGTCACCCCTTTACCGTATACACTATAACGTACTATGCTGTTTGTCATGGCCTTGATGTTTCCTTGGAAAAATAAACAAGACTAATAGCTTTACTCCACCAGTCGAAAGATGGAAAAGTCTGATAAACCATCAGGCGAATATTAGGATCCCGAGCCCGTGCGTTTGTTAAGGTGACGGCGTTTGAACTCTGGTAACTGGGCTAATCTGGTCCTCATCTCTGGAATGACAACCTGGTTATATTAGTGAAATCCAACCTTCAGATTTCCATGTTTGACAGATAAAGTTGCACGCTTGTATTGTTTGCAAAAGTTGGGATATCAGGTGCTCCTTTAACAGTAACACAAATGATCTAGGTTAGGAATGAAATGTCTCAAGTTTCTCTGTCGAAACAAGTGGAAACGTTCAGAATTGGTTCATTACAGAGGTTTAGCTGCCAGAGTGGACACCAGGTGTTTCCTGCTGTCAGAATCCATGTCCGTCAAAGCGGTGACACCTTAAATGCCAAATTACAAGAACACAGTCAAATTGTCTCAAATGTGAAGAAAATGGATGTTGTACAAATATGACACAAGATAGATAAGTCTGTTTTAGGCTAATGTTGGAGACAGCGAGATGAGACAGAGCTGAATGGAGGATGTACACAGTGTAGATGAACACAGAGAAGTCAAACTGAGCCTTTTCACGAAACTGATCGGCTGGTTCTGATCGCCTTAAAAATGCCTTTAAAATGCCTTAAAAATGCCTTAAAAACACTTTTACAGCAATCAGAACTACTGTTGTGAAAATGGCCCATTGTTGGGTTTCAGATGACATCTCAGCATTTTATTGTCCAATAATACTTAGCGTAATGCAGATGGGGGCAGCTACATTTATAGCATTGTTTTGTTGTAATACAAACACTTGAGTCTTATCACTAATATAAGTTCATCAGAAACATTTGTGAATTTATATCCTTTACCTCAAGGTACAAAGACATGACATCATCACATTCTAGGATCTGAAAATAATCAATCTATCCTCGTATCATTCCATCTAATTTTCCTTAAAACACGTGACTAAATTAGTATAAATAACTGGTTGGGCTGTTTGTGGCCTCTTCTGTCTGATATACTCGTGTAACAGTCCATCCTGCCCGGATCTTTTTTTGTTTGTATAAAGAGAAGTAACGCGGCTGAAATTCCCATTTCAAAGTTGAAGCCAATATCACAAAAGAAATCTGAATTTTGGACTATTCTATAAAGTAATACATTTTGGTCTCGATAACAATATAGCACAGAATAGTTTAGGTCCAACCCAAATGTTAACAGTGACAGAAACATTTGTACAAGTACCAGCTATAATATGACTATGATGGAAGTAACAGTACCTCAGGAGTGGTACTAATAATAAGTATAAAACATCTAATAGTTGTATCAGTGAATTGTTTCATTACTGTTTGGGTTTGGGACAGTGCACATCATTTCACCCTAACCATAACCCACAGTGTAAACACAGGAGAAGTGTCTTGCCCAAGGTCATGTGACAAACACAGGCCAGAATGGGGATCAAACCGTACACTTTTGTGTAGTGATTGTAATAGAATAGATAATATAATATATCTCTTCAAGGCCTTTGCTCTTGTGTGATCTTATAGTTACTGTTCATTGTGGTTCAATGATCAACCGACAGAAAACTATTCTACTGTAGTTCAGTGGTTTTTCAGTAGCACCCCCATAATAACAAGCGTTAGCATTTGCCCCCAAACACAAGGATCAGGCTCAGCATTATTTCTAATGCATGATTTTATTTTCTGGACATAGGCCCAACAAATAATAAGCATTTACTAGCATTTGAAGGGTGTCAAGCCTTGTTTGAGAATATTTGCATTAAATTAAATCTGGGGACCCCTGAATCATGTCAACCCCCAGGTTGAAAACCACTGCTCTAGTTACTAGCATGTAGTTGCACTGTGCAATAAAACAAATGATAATCCAGATCTACAGCTGATCCTGCACATGGTTTGGAGTTCAGACTTTGGAGGAAGAAATTTGAATGTTCAAAGCCTTTTTAATAATTTTTTAATAAGACAAACAAAATCGAATCAAAACCTGGGATCGACCAATACAGATGAAAAACATCACAATACATTTGTTGTAATAGCACCAGCTCTAGCATGTGACCAGGGGTTAACTTTATAATCAACACAGACATTTGTATTTGCACTTAAAAAAAAAAAAAAGAAAGAAATCTTTGTCAGAAAAATGGCCCCAAAATAGTGACGGCAATCTTTCTCCAAATTGAACAGTAAGACAATATGGGAACTAATTACACATGAGTAAAATGCGTAAAGCATTTGTAGCTCATATGATACGAGCTTTGGCGACGTGTCAACGTGGCTGCCAGAACATCATCATCTCCAACAGCATCGAGCGGCGGCGATGTGTAAATCAATACAGTTGTCGAGATGCATAAATGTTTTCTCTGGCTGCGCTTCCACACTCCACACTTCAAATGGGAGCTTGGAAGATGACACTGAGAAGACTTCTGATACAGACAGCTTCCAATTTTTTTGTGTGATCCCATAGACAAAATGCAGCCAAGATTATTCAGCATCATTCAACGTATGAAACACTAACAAAGCAAAAAGAGACTTGTCTTTTCTGGCTTGTCATTCTAAAGTGGTTTGTCAATCTGTGGACAAAAAGATGTGATTGGTCATTGCACTGCTCATGTGAGGTCCTTGGGGCTGTATGATTTATACTGATCATTCTTTTATTGTTTTGCATCCTATAAATTCAATCTACTTACATCTGATTTGAGATAAGAGTTGATGTCGAGGTCACGATGCAGTTTTGAAGTGACAATTCGGAGCCCATTTGGATTTGTTCATCTGTCTGCACGTGAACACTTTAAGCAGCGTTACTAATAAGTCACTCTGTGGAAAGGTAGTCACAGATACAGAACCCAGGCCCTGGGGCGACTGACATAAAAGTGGCTGCCAGACGGCTGCTACGACCTGTACGACCTCCACCACACGCACTCACACTTTTCAATTAGACTACATTACAAATAAATAGTTTACTTTTTGAACTATCAAAACTGTGAACTGACCTGGACTTGCTCCTGCAAAGTATTGTCATAATACTAACATTTCAAACTCGATTTCGATCATATGGAATATACTCAATTCTCAATATTGTGTTCCATATCACAATGATCTTAAAAAAAATGCTCTTTTTAGGTTAAGGTTCTAGACGAGATCATTGTAAAAACTCTTCAGGAAAGGTCAAATTCTGATTTGTTTTGTATTGATGTGGATAGATTTAGTTTCAGTCCAAGTATTGGTATTAATTATTGTCTGATTTTCCACACTATTGACAACCCTACTTGAATCATTTTGACATTGAGATCAGTTTGATGGCAGTAACAGCAGTTCTGTTTCACTCAGACACCAAAAGAGGAATAGAAGGATTTTCCAATGCAATGTTAGTGACCTAGAAGTATTAACTCATAATTAGAGTGTTGGAGCTACATTTGCATGTTTTCCTCATGTCTGCAAATGACATCACGACATTCTATTGGCCAATAGTATTTAATAAAAATGTGGGGGATATTGTTAAAACATTTTTTGTTGGTCATACAGGCACATGTCACTAATACCACTTCATTCAGGTTTCGTTTCAAGGAGTCCACACTTAATGCCAGGTCAGTGTGAGGTCTTGCAGTTGTTCAGTACATTGCAAATTAATGTCTTAAATTTGGTTATAGTTTCTAATGGGACACTCGCATGAGCCTGGTACATTCTTATTAAAGTGTCCCCCTCACGCCACCATCTTAACTCTTCCATCTCATTTCGATCCCTTCTCCAATTACTTTATCAACACTTAACCTCGGCATTAATTGGTTTCACAAGACAGCCCAGACTGCACACCAGCTGCGGAACCGAGTAATTTGAATCTGCTTAATTTGGGAAGGTGCTGCTATCTCCTGCTTTCCTAGTTTAATTTGAAACAATACATGTTTTTCTCCTCTTTTCTCTCCCATCTTTAGGGCCTTAATGAGGAATTACAGCCAATAGCATTATTCATTAAACTGTGCTTGCCAGCTATTTATCACTGTAACAATATTAGCATATTTGTTTGAATTTTCAACACTTTTTTAGCATTCGAAACCAGGTTTAGCATTTTTAATAATCTGGCAGGGAATGCAACGCGCCAAATTGAAAGCAGAAAAAGAACCGGTAGCAAGCCCTAGAAACATACTAAAAAATCCTTTATAAATCCGCGTGCACATCCGGCAGTGTGCACACTCGTCTAATTACTGCCTCCCCCGCTCCTGTCTCTCCTTCTGCACCTCCGGAGAGATGCAGGTGTAAAATATCACATTTTTCCAGGATTTCTCCCTGAGGTGGCCCTGGCTCGGACTCACACGGCACCTCGATTTCTCTGGCTTTCATATTGGGTGATTCGTTTTCCACTACAAACGCGTTCCCCCTCCCATCGCCGCAGCGCTTTGAAGTGCGTGCCACATGTGCGCAGGTTTGTTTGCTTGTTAGCAGGTGAAGAATGAGGAGACAATTAGGCTGAAAGGATGGAGGGCCGTGGAGGACGCCGGTTAGCGTTAGCGATCTTGATGCTCTAGAAAACGGCAGACTGTAGATTGAGGAAGGTGATTAGCGTGCTCAGGTCGGCGGTGGAGAAGGTACCTGCCTCTTATGAATGATTATGGGGGCCCTAATGGCTCCGCGCTCAATAGAAAATGAAAGGGGAGGAGGTTGTACATGGTTTGATTTATCCAATGCCATGAAAGACTGCCAAGACTAACATAACCCTTTGCATATTATATCTGTTGTGTATAAGTACCGGTATTCAAGTATTTCATCTGAAAACCGTATAGGCAACTTTTGCATAGTCCTAGATAGATTGACTAATCGAGTGTATTATTGATGATCATTTTTTGTTTTGATATTTTGATTTTATAATGCCACTGTCTTTGTTATTAAAAAAAAGTCTTTTGACATATGTTTTAGAGTTTGTATAGTTCATATAAAGACGTATTCAAGTCATGGTAGATCTGGACAATGTTTTTAAAATCGAGATGTTTTGACGTTTTTCTGGAAGTCATTTTCAATCTGAAGGTACTGGTTTGAGAAGCTTGATACTGTCTTGAGCTAGATTAGTCCTGGCCTAAATATAGTGATATAAATTAAACTTGTCCACCACTTGTTTATTTGTTATATTTATTTTGGGTTCTAGTGTTCCGCCTCTTCCTCCCTGTATCTGTATCTGTAAATGTATCTGAGTACAATGATACAAATACAATTACAGTTATTTTGATAGCTGGCTAGTCATGATTATTCTGATTAATCGTTGCAGCCTCACTTAGATGTTAGCGACCTCGGTTACTACGGCAGGATTTCCTCTATTCAAAATTACATCGTCAAAATGTAAGAAACAAAAACCTATTATTCTCTCATTATGCACACTATGCACTATAAGTACTACTATTGTATCCGTGGGTAAGACATTTTGCTCACCTTGCATGATGTTTGTGTTTGTGGTGGTCAGAAGGAAATTAATTGAGTGTCTAGAGTAAGTGTCTGGACAAGACTGTGCCAGGAAGTTACTAAATACAAGTACAAATTTCAGAACAAATATTGGTAGTTGAGTTCTCTGTGGGAAAAAAATAAAGTCTCAAATCTAGAAACTCGACTCATTTAGTGTTTAAAATACAAATACTTTCCTGAAATGAAAGGCATAGATTGCAGTAATTGCAATTTAAGATATCAGACTATACTAAAAGGAAACTCCTCGTATCCAGAAGGAACAGATGCTCCAGCGACCTCAGCTGGTTCCTCTCAATGTGGAGGAGCAGTGGCTCTATTCCGAGCTCCCCCTGTTGGACTGAGCTCCTTCCCCTTAACTCTAAGTGAATGCCCAGCCACAGTGCAGGGTAAACTCATTTCAACCGCTTCTATCTGCAATCTTGTCTTTTGGGTCATTACCCAAAACTCATGACCATAGGTGAGAGCTTTGCTCCTTCTTCACCACAACAGTCCGACACAGCGTCCACATCACTGCAGATGCTGCACCGATCCAACTGTCAATCTCACGCTCCATCCTTTCCTCACTCATGAACAAGATCCCAAAGATAGATACTGATTCTCATCCCAGACGCTTCACACTCCGCTGCAGACTTTCCCAGTGCATGTGTTGAAGGTCCTGCTTTGATGGAGCCATCAGGACAAATCATCTGCAAACAGCAGAGATGAGATGTGGTCTCCAAACCGGACTAGAAATTCAGTCCAAAAAAAAACAGAACTGGTGACAAAGAGCAGCTCTGGCGGAGTCCAACATGTGTCAGCCAAGACAACAACCAGAGATTTCAGGACGGATTTGATCCACCCCTGGAGCCTCGCCACCAAGGAGCAACTTCAGCTTGTGTGATGGATGAGTCTATCTCAGAGTCCTCAGTCTTTGCTTCTTCCTCGGAAGACGTGGATCCTCAAAGTATTCCTTCCACCATACGACAACATCCCGGGTAGAGTTCAACAGCCCTCCACCCACGTAAATGGAATTGAAGACTCAAATGACGGCTCTGCACGATGTTCTCAACAGAGCTTCATGTTGCATTTCCTCCTGCGCCAGCAGATCCAACTCACCACCAGGTGATGATCAGTTGACCGCTCCACCCCTCTCTTTACCCGAGTGTCCAAGACACGTGGCCTGAAGGTCAGATGACACGAAAACAAAGTCGATCCTCAACCACATACATTCTTGTGCCTGAATATGGTGTTCGTTATGGACAAACTGTGACAAACTGTGACTGGCACAGAAGTCCAATAATGATGTCCCCTCTCCAAGTGTCACTGTCACTGCCCACGTGGGCATTGAAGCCCCCCAGTAAAACAATGGTGTCCCCGGTCAGTGCAATGTCCAGTCCCCCTTCCAGGGAAGGAGAAGTTTTAGAGAAGTTTTTTAGTCTGTAATAATATTATTTGACCTCCCCCACAAGCTCAGGCTCCTTCATCCCCAGCGAGGTGATGTTCTATGTCCTCAGAGCCAGTTTCTGTGTCTGGAGATTATTATTATTACTTTGTATAGCACTATTCCACCTTCAAGGCACTCAAAGTGCTTTACTAGCCAACGTGGGTGAAGTCTCTTGCCTAAGGGCATAAAACATTTCCTCAAGCCGCCACACTGATATCCAGTTGCTGAGGCCCCCACCTTTGACTGCTGCCCATATTTCTCAGCATCCCAGGCCTGTCTCCAGGGAGGGGCCCGGAAAATCCAATCGGGGCGATGTAACTGGCCTTGATTGTCTTCTATTCTTGAGGGACTTCTGAACTGCTCTTAGTTTGACTCGTCACCAAGAACCTGTTTGCCTTAGGTAACCCCACCAGAGGCATAAAGCCCCGACAACATGGCTCCTGGGATCATTTGGGGAGTCAAACCCCTGCACCACGTTAATGTGGCTGTTCAAGGAGGGGGAGAATCTACATATGGAAGCAAATACAAACGCAGTGTGAAAACTGTGCTCAATACTCCACTTCTTTAGCAACATGACAGCCCCAAAAACATGACCCATAACAAATCTGGTCATAATTATCATTATCTTCAAAAAATCACCCATTTATTGGAGTTATGTTACTTTCTAGAGCAATTTAATAAAAACACTAAATGTATGTTGATGTCAGATGATGCCATATGGATTAGGCATATGCTCATGTACAACAAAACATATATAATTGATAGCATGCTCCAAAGAATGTGACAGAAGAGGCAGTTACTGTAGCTGCAGGGAACTCTCATCAAACGACCGGCCCAATTCAAATGATGCTTTAACTGTTAGCTGACCCTAACATTTGCCCTTTCACTCAAGTCCCTCTATTGTATCCGCAATGCAAACATTTAAGCTTTGAACAACCGTAAATTGCCCAAAAGAGGCAAGTAATTACTACGGCTCTGGCTGGTCTGTGATTATCAACATAGAAAAGTACACGGTTGTAGTTTAGACGCTAAGAAGAAAGCCCGGGACATCTGACAGGAGCAGCATTTTGTGGGACTCATGGTTTTGAATGTTTTCTCTCTAGTTTGTGTCAATATATTAATGATGACAAGCCAGGATTTGGATTGTATGGCTAAACGGTAATGTTTTATGTAGCGTGTTGGGTGACTTGCATGCTAACGTTGTAGAGGTCATTTTTCTCATGTAACTAATCGTGACATACTGTAGCAAACAAAACCCAACCCTTGATTTAGCTTGATCAATCCACCTTCTAAAGCCGGACAATGCACGCACGTCCCTCCTGTGTCAGAGGAGAGAATAATGTGAAACCTCTCATTCTGTAGGATATGAATAGCCTGCATCTATAGCCGCAGCTCGGTTAGCCCGGTCTGGGACTTATTATAGTGCTGTTTATCCGTGCGTCTGTGCATGCATTTGTGCTGGCGTGTCTTATTTCTGCTTATGTAAATGTTAATGTCTGTTTGAATTCCCCCTGATATGTTTACCTTGCACGCCATTTTAAATAGTATAACTTTACATTCTGTTGTTGGCTATGATCAGTGTTTGTTCCACTTGCACTTGAGGTATTTAGCGAGAAAGTTCGGGAAAACAGGATTATTTTCCGTCGTAAAACTTTTGGACTAGAAGTTATTTTTTCTCTGTGTATTATTAGTCCATGCTAACAGGTTTAAGTAATTCCCTAAAGAGATATTTAAATTTAGTCTTTTCATTTGACTTAAGCACGTAAAGAGATTTGTGTTCATGCTGTAGAAAACTTTACGACCTTTAATATCAAAGTATTTTCTTTAAGCTAAGTAAGTTACACTTTATTGTCCTCATAAGAAAATATGAAACATGCAAACTGAATCTCTGGGGGTCGAACCTGCAACCTGGTACAAAAGTGCTAACCATAATATAGCCACTGTGCCATCCAGTGCCCAATTCAATTCATATATCTCAGTCCCAATCCACACACAGACTAATAACTATATAATATGCAGTTTTCCCTTCACTTTAAAAGATTGAACTGATTCCCAAAACAGACATTTCAACTTTGCCCGGCAAAAGCTCATTTGTCCCATTATAGAGTAAGAAGTAATAGTTGGCGGCTGGTTAAGCAGGCATGACTCCTGTGTGCTCTGGACCCCCGCGCCGAGGTTCCTCCCTTCCATGTTGTCTGGACTGGACTCAATTGACAACAGAACCGCAATGGATGCTCATTCAGTGGCCATGTCTGTGTCGGCATGTCCTGCAGCATACAAATGAACAGAGCTGAATGGAAACAGTCTGAATAAATAGTAAGTGGTGTGTCAGGCAGAGCAGCCAAGAGCAAGTCTGTCTACTACTATATTCACATGCACCGGATATCGCTGAGGCCCGGGGTTGTCCATGATCGCTCTGTTTTGTAGGAAATGTTTGCATACATATTATGAATTAACTTGTGTTTTATTCAAGCACAGATTAGTATGTGTGTGTGTGTGGTCCGGGCAAAACGACATGATTTATTTGACCATTTTTGAATTCTGCACGGATTGATTTCATTTTTAAATCCTAGAGTGACAATACTGGTGCTTTGTTCACTGAATATTGTGCACCAGGTCTAACATCTGGAACAATAAAGAGCAGACGGATGGTATTTAATCATCACTTAAAACCAGAGGTGGAAAGTAAATAAGTAAGTTAAGTAAAAGTACAATTTTAAAGTATCCGTACTTTCTTTGTGGACACTTTTTACTTTTACTTCACTATTTTAAGAGCTTGTATCTGCACTTTCTACTTTTTAAATGACTGAAAAGTAAAAAGTACTTTCTGTTGGATTCAAACTCACGATGCTGCAGGTTACTCACATGGAGCGCACGCATCTGCATATATGAGCAAAGGTTTTTCTCCTGTATCTGTACTTCTACTTAAGTAACAGAATTGAGTACTTCTTCCTCTACTACTTAAAACTCCCCAGAATACAAACAAGATGAATTGAAAGAGTGTAAATATAAGTGTGTGTGTGTGTGTGTGTGTGTGTGTGTGTGTGTGTGTGTGTGGTGCTGAGTCAGGGCGATGGTCAGAATAGCGAGCGTGGCACAGGTGACACAGCAGGCACAGGAAATGCCTTTGTGCGGCACTATTGTGTGTGTGTGTGTGTGTGTGTATATGTGTGTGTGTGTACAGCGCTGAGAGAGGCACAGCTCGCATCAGACTTCAGGAACATATGGGCTCAGCACGGCCACTCCGCGACCACGAGTGAGTTCAGAACAGGATAATGCTATTCTGTTTGGACAATGTGCAGAACTGACATTTCCAATACAGCCAGCAACGATAACAAACTTCATCCAGACCAGACTTAACAGATGTACAAAAATAAGTGAAGTATAAAATTTAAATTGACTAGAACAACTTTGGCACCGTGATGGGGCAGCAATCCCCAACCTCTTTTTCTTCAGGGGAACGGTAATGCGTTTTCCCCTCCCCTTTTTTGGGTCAGTGTGGAAGGGGGCGGGGCCATTAACAACGCAATGTAAAAAAATATACAGTCTTATAACCCATGTTTGCAGTTAATTTGCTCTAAAGGTAAAACACAAGGACGAGTGGTAAACTTTAAAACAGAATATACACCATGCGTTTTGAAATATCTCTGGATAACCTGGAGCCTTGAAAGTGTTGGCGGTGAAAAGAACGAGGTGCAAAGGTTGAGGTGGTTGATAGTTTTGCTGTGGCGCAGGTGGAGGATACATACATACATTCTCTCCCTTTTTTTAAATGTATATATATATATTTTTTCAATTTTTATAAACAAGTAATCAGAACAAAAAACAGAAAGACCAGAGAGTAAGGATTTTTACTTAAACACAAATCCAAAAACAGCCAGGTCCACAATATCTGCATAAAAGATGAAGCAGACACGTTCAACAGAGCAAAAACCCCTCCACTAACAGCTCCTTTAATCAGCACATATCTGCCTTCTTTGTCTTTACATTCAAGTTTTTGTTATGTTCAATATCATTCAAATGGGTCTCTCGTAAATATACTTATTCTTTCTTTTGTCGTTATGGTTAAACATTTTTATCAATTCGTTGGATTCAATATGCCGTTAATGTTAAAGGTTAAAGGATGCCACTTGTAAAACTTCCGATTCCATTGCGTTGATTGTATTGATTTTGCCACGAATAACTTTAAACTCTCTGTTCCAACACAACGTACAAACACAGGAACGACAGAGACAGGAAACAGAAGAAAGGATGAAGAAAACAAAAGGGTTCATGATGAAAACATGCAACAAACCCTAAACCTGAGGAGGAGAATCCATTCCTAATGAAGGGCCCCGGAAAGCTCCCTGGCTGCTCCTGGCTCCAGTCCTCACAAAGAACTGGATAAACTACCTCCTGTAATGAAACACAGCGTTTATATGATGAAGCAGACAGTCAACATGGAGCCTTTACCTTCGAAAGTCACCAGAAGATTCGCCGGGAAAGAAAACCCATACCTCAATTTTCTCTTCCTGAATTCTTCACAGATGTGGTGGAGCTTTATCGTTGCTGACAAACCTCGTATGGAATATCTGAGGACGCTCTTGCCTTTGTACTGGAGGTTCTCCTTTAACCTTTGCAGCCTTCATGACACGCTCCTTCACAGGATCGTTCAGGAACCTGGTTTATCAGTTGCTGGTCTTAGTTTGTAGGCGATGTGCTCTTTCTATTGTTATGTGGGGCACCTCAACTTCAGAGCCTACAAGGAGCTCTGGGACCTCCCTCTCCAGGAAGCTTCCAGTATCTTCTCCCTCCTTTCCTTTTGGGAGCCCCATAAGTCTGAGGTTGAGTCTTCAGGTCAGCTGGGCCCGCATGGCATCCATCTCGGCCCTCATTGTCTGCAGCTCATCTTTATTGTCTGAAATACGTTTCCTCCCTCTTCTTTCAGCTCCTTATGTCGCTGATAACATATAATAAGAATATCAAGTACATTTTGCTTCTATATTAATTCATCTGTTTTTGTAAGAGAATATTTGCATTCCTTATTGCAATTTAAATCTTTTTTGCAGCGGTACTGGGAAGTACTGCACTGTACTGCACATCTTTTTAGGTATCTGTACTAACTTAAGTCATTTTTCATTGGATCATTTTTGAGAGCAATTACAAGTACTTTTTACTCCACTACATTTTTGAGCTGAACTAAAAAGTACTTTGATATGGTTTGATATAAAAAATACTCATACAATTCTCTAGAAAAAATAAATACATTAGTTGAATTGACCTACGTTGACTAAAGAACTGCACAATTCTTTATCAAAATCCCCACATTTATTGCTTTGACAGGTCTAAAAATATGTATGTGTTGTTTTTTTTTACTTCTGCACCAAAATGTAGTACTTCTTCCACTACTGCTTTTCAGTCACCCACATAAGACAATCCTGTAACCAAAGATTACAAAACCATTAAAAAAGCAAAATGTCCCAACATTGATATAAATTAAGCTTGATAATACTATATAATAAAAGCGCTTGGTGTAAATTGTTCATGGATACGTGTGATTCACTGGGAAGGTAGTTGGTGAGACCTGCTGATGATTTCATTTATTTGACATGTGAACATGACTATTCTGCTTGTGTTTGACTGCTGTGTTACATTACAGGCCACCGAACCCTTTCTGTTGAACGAAGAGCCCAGCAGAGGTCCTGGGATGCCTGAGTGCTATGTAGTTTCAGATTCATACAGGGTACGCATTCATCATTATTATTATTATTGTTATTTTCAATATTACCATGATGATTATCCCATGTGTTGTTTTTCTATGTGTTATTTGAGTCGTTCCTCATTACGTTGACTGACAGTGTGTTTTTATGTGCTCAGTAATTGCGGCACAATCATAATGTCATTCACAGCTCCCTCTACTCAGCTGCAAACCATTACAATCATTATTTCCACACCAACATTTAAGAAAAAAGGACTTTGCAATTTCGCCTCCCGGGTATGAAAATTATAATGACGATATACACTATTACTGTACACACTGTAAAAATTAAGAGAAACAAGCTGCAAGAAAAAGCAATGTCCTGGGCTTTTTTTAATTAAAGATTCTGAATAAATGCAGACTTTAGTGGAAAAAGAATTCACTTCAGCTTTAGAAAGTTCAAGTACAGACACAAACTAGCTTAAAAGGTTCTCTTACGATGCAATGACTTCCATCTTTGCAAACATATTAATTAACATATTAACTGGGAATAACTCAACCACCAAAATAATTCAAGACTATTTTATTCACGTTGATTGGTACAGTTTAAAACACAAACCAACACATATCAAAACATTTATGAATACACTTTATTCAACTATAAGTCTTCAGTCAGTGTAGTTTTTATTTTATTTATATATTATATGTTTTAACCTTTATGTTGTTAGAAATGCATTTTAAAAAACTCAAAGTGCAACACAAAATATCTACTACTAAATTAATTGTTAGCTGCAGCTCTTGATAATAAGTTGGCCAGTCATAATAATGACTTTATTGTTCGATAACCAGTATGTTTTGGGCTCAATGTTTATCATGTGTACCTTTTCTATGCACCATGGGGGAGATTTTTCCTTATTTTACTGTACGTTTCATGAATTGCAGCTAATGTTATTTTGTGCGATATATAGTTAATTTAGAAATGGGGTTTTAGGGATAATCCTGCTTTAGGATTATTGCGTCAATGGCATAAATACATTTTACTACATTAGTTCATTGTGATATTGTAGCAGTAGTCTATCAGTCGAATGTGTTTATTGTCAAGAAATTCTAAATTAATCAAATAACTCAAACTAAGCTCAAGTCGTCTAAAAGCTTCAACCACACCAAAAACGCTCAGACAAAGCAGGGCAGGACTGTGGCAGAGGAGGCAGGAGCTGATTTTCTAGGCTTTACATGCTTTTTTCCCCTCGACTTGAGTATTTTGCCGTCTGAGAGAGATTTTGCGCAGTATCATCTCTCGGGGAGAACTGGACCATTGTGGGAGTAATGGAGCAGCGTGGCCGTACAGTTTAGTGGCGCACAGGGGCCTCACAGTTTAGTGGTGCACAGGGGCCATACTCTGAAGTCGTGCAGAGGGGAGGAGCGTCTGCGGAGGTGGATTGAGTTCCAGGGACAGTGAGTTCAAGAACATTTCGCGAGGACAAGAGACAGCCCACCGCAAGATCCATCGTTTCAGACCAAGAGCACTTCCTATAGATTTGTGTTGTCGTCAGTAACATGTAAACATGTCTTTTCTGATGATCATTTTGATAATTGGTTAGTCCAGCGATTAGTGGCTTGGTTGTCACGTCGATTAAAAGTCACGTGAATATGAGATTTTTACCAAATTTGACCCAGATGAAGCTGAAGTGATGCTGTTTGAGGACATCTTGATATAGTATGATTATAGACAAAAAGTGTTTTAATCAAAAACACACAATTTACACATTTCCGACATAATTTTTATGAAAATACTGTTCAATCCAAGTCATAAAAACTCTTCTCTCATGTTTCAGAGCTTATGTGTGGACGAGTTAATAATTATACGATTACTAGTACAGTATTACACGTAGAGTCACCCAATCAGAGGCAGAAGGTTTGTACTGTACCTGCTTGTCTCTTGAATGTTCCACATTATGGCATTAAACGTTTATACATTTACAGTGCCATGTTTTCATACTGTGAGTGTGGTCACCTCACCACAGATCTGACCTGGCGGCTGATGGAGATAATATGCATTTAATTCCATACTGTGGAATATTCCACACAAAGCAAAAAGATTTACAATGTGCAGCTTCAAGGCGAGACGCTGCAGCTGAACACAATCTTAAAGTAGAGGCATCAAATAAGTAATTTACTCACATAAATGTAAGGAAAAAATGGTTTAATCATGCAGCGTTTTCATACATAAATAATGCATTTTATGTGTAAAAATTGCGAATCATTCACGTTCAGATCTATTTCAGTTTTAAAATTGGCATCAGAATGATTTAAAACTTGAATAAATCAGACTTGTAGAGTTTTGTGTGCAGGTGCTATTTTAAGGGCTAATCTATGGATGCAGGTTGATTTAAGTAAACGAATAAAACATCTTTTGGTGTGTTAGTTATATGAATGTATGTTGACCACAAAACAAACACATAATGAAATAAATAGTTTCCCTGTCGTGTCCGACACCTGAAGTAGGTCAGTGGATTGCGTGAGATGCCAATAAAAGTACAGTGAAAAAGCCTTCACCTGTCATTTGGGTTACTTCCTGTATATTCTCATGTTGTGAAAGCTTCGCCCCGTCACACCAGCACATATTTGAGGTCAGGCCTTTTGGCTCAGTGTGTCCCATATAAATAATACATAACCTTGTGGCTATTTGCATTGACATCTGCTGAAGAGCCTTTACACGCTGACACACTCTTCCTTATCACTCCCAAGTCATCTGCCTTTACAGTAGGGCCAAGCCAGGTGCAGGAGCGACGCCGCGTACATTATCACACGTTCTATCCCCCCGGAACAACCTGTTTGGCGTTCCCCAGGGCCACAAATCCTGAGGTAGTCACAGTCAGCGCCGCCAGCCCGTCTGTAATCACGCGTTCGTCAAAGCCCGGGCTCGGATGCAACTGTAAAAACTGCACTGCCGGCCGGGTGAAGTCATCTCGCGCTGGAACTCTGCTACAGTGGTAAATATGTATATTCGAGGCGTGTGAAAAAGCCAAGCTGCGGCAGACCCACCAACCGTAGCATATGGCTCTAGCATGTGTTACTTAATGAGAGATTTACTCACACACACCACTAAATGTGTGGCTCGTTTAAGGCGCTGTGGCGAGGAGCAGTTTGCGTGTGTTGCATGAGACTCGGCGCTCAGAAGGAGGGGCCCGGCTGATCCCTGTGTAACCGCACACTCTAACCTTTTGCACTTGAAAGAGAGGAGAACGTTTCAGCAAAGAGGGCCGTGCTCCTGCAGACGGGACAGTTCTGCTTGTAGTCCGCCATCACAAAGGAGCAAAAGCTATTGAACACTTCACGTTATACGACAAGATCAGATTAATATAGAGGGTTGTGCAGAATTTACATCTATTTAATGTCAATTTGATAAATAAGATGAGATAAGATATTCCTTTATTGTCCACACATGGTGAAATTTCAGTGTTACAACGCAGTAGATACAGATAAAAGGACAGATAACTTATAGGAAGTTTAAAAAAAGAAAAAACACTCTTAATAGAAGAACTCTTATTAACAAAACTCCTCTCATATCTTAATAGGGAATGAAATAAATAAATAAAAGCTAAAAATAAAAATAAAATAAAATAATAATAAAATAATAATAATAAAATAAAGTAAATTTAAAATAGCTAGCATAGATTAAATAATACTAATACTAATGGTAAGTAAACAAAACACTCTTATTTACATCAGTTATATGCACATGAATATGACCTTAATTGCGTGTGAGTACGACAGTAATTGCACATGAATATGACGGTATTGCACATGGTTATGTCAGTATTGCACATGAATATGACATATAAAGAACATGTTTAAGTTTAAAAAATATATTATTCATTCGTAACAACATCATTTGTAATATAATATGTATTAAAATAACAATTCTGAATAATAAAGATGGAGTGCAATTGTCTGCAGCGATGAATGCATTGTAACCAGTGGACTATGAAAATGATAGTTGCATTTTGATAATCGTTATCTGCGTAAATGTGCGTTCACGCTTGCACATCCACCACTTAAAAATTGGGACTATACCAGGACTAAAGCAGAAACTTGAACCTGAACTAAATCAGAACAAAACAGGATCTGGACCAGGACCAAATCAAGTCCACATAACGATTAAAATGGGCTCAATTTAGGTCCAAATAACGTACAAAAGGCTCCCTAAAACACATACGTTTTTTATAACAAAGGCAGTGTTAGCGTTGTTAAATTATATCAATTATAATATATGACCCTATATGATTTTCATCTACCAGTAAATATTCTCCTTCAGTCACATTTCTACCTTTATTTGGTTAAAAATGTATTTTAGTTCATCTTAAGACTTAAATAATAACTCGCAGCCCTAGGTTTAAATAATAACTCGCAGCCCTAGGTTTGAATATCATAACCTACATTTAATAAGATAGTGTTAATGGACCTAAATCCTATCATTAAGAAAGCAATCCACTTATTTCATTTTGACTCCGCATTGCGTGACTTTTCACTAGCCTGAGATAGAGGTGAAGTCAGACGCCACATTCGCTCTGGGGCCGTGTACCTCCGGAGACCGCACACTTTCCCCCCTCGCGCCCGCCTCCGCCCCGCGCTCCCATCCCGGGCCCGGGCGCAGTCTAATTGGCCGCACCGAGCACCATGTCTCTTTGTTTCTGCAGCCCGGGCTTGTGGTCGCGGCGTTCTCGCAGTAGGAACTCGTAAATCTGCAGGACTCCCGTGTCAGACCCAAAAATCTCTGCTCCCTTTTTCTGCAATGACTTCACTCCCGCCCAAACTCCCTTCTGCTGGAACACTCCCAAGAACCTTTTCATTTTACAACTTTTATGTGAAATATGCATCGCTTCCTACTGTTTATTTGGAAACTTACTTACAAGACGATGATTAGAAGTCTGTTTTTTCTTTTTCGCCCTCGTCTCCCAGCTTTAGAAACTTGTTTGGCTTGGACCCCCTTCACTTGGTTTGGGTAATACGGTTGAGTCTCGCAGTCCGGGTCAAGTACGGCTCTGTAAATAAACAGACATAGATCTAAAATGCATTCAATTTAATCCAGCGCAAACTTTCATGCACGAGCAAACAAGGGGTCAAGAGGTCGCGCTCGAAACGTTTGAACAGATAGGAGGCTGTGTGGTCACATCCCAGACGTGGACATGAGGAGGAGCGAGTGCGGTTTGTCAAAACATAAGCTCCGAAAATGTATTTGGAACGTGCAGCTGCGTGTTGAGCTCATTGTGGTGCGTTCAAGAACTTCAGAATAGATTAAAGTGTCGTGTATTTGTGACGGTGGGAGAGTGTGGGACAGGGAGGTTGTATGAGGTACTTGGGAATGGTTATAGTAATGGCTAAAATAGACGTCGGTGCTTTACCAGTTTGGAGCAGACTCAGCGATGGGGATGAATGAAAAAGAGAAAAGTATGACAAAGTGGTTACGCCGAAACATCCAAGTGATTTACAAATGTGATTGTGCTTTTTGTCTCGAAAAGTCCTATAATAACTGACAGAGATGTGCTGCACAAGAGGTTTTACTCATTTCTTACCAGATCAAGGCAAGTTTATTTGTAGAGCACAATTCATACTCAAGGCAATTCAAAGTGCTTCACAAAACAGGCAAAAAAATGCATTAAAATCACAAAGACAAGACAGAAATAAAAAAAAAATAAAAGAGAGGAAACATTCCAGTCGTATGCACAGCCAAACAAAACTGTTTTTAGCTTAGATTTGAACATTGTCAGAGAGATTGTCACAGAAATGACTGTTTTATAAATAGCAGCACAATAAAGGAATATGTATATGTTTCAGTGCATTCAGGCTTTGTATTCATTAAAACTAAATTACTTCTACTTGCACAGCACATTGGGCAGTACTGGTCATCCACAAAAATGACCTTGACCTGAATTTGTGCACAATCATTCACAACAACAGCAATGACGATTTTTGCATCACAACGTAACTGTAATAAAGTAATAATTGTGACGTTTATAATATTCCTCCACAAAAACATATTCCTTTAATGAACGTTTGTTGGGAAAAAAAAACGAAAAAATGTTAGTTTCGAGCAATAGATTCATGTCTCTTTGTAGATTCTCACGTGTAGTGCAGTTTGAACGCACTTTAATCCATAACGCATCCTCCAAACGGTTTTTCCTTGCTCCTCTGAACACTCTTTACAACCACCACGTCTCCTTTTACCCCCCTCGCACCGCCACCGTCCCTGTCCAGCCGCAGCCCGCAAACCCCACCTCTGACCACCACCGTCCCCCTTCTGACCACCGTCCCGTCCCCCCCTCCACACCACCGCCTCCTCTTCCCCCCCTCGCAGCGCGGCCGGGGCTCACTAAACACGGCTTTTCCCACACTTCTCCCCACCGCGTCCAATGCGCCACCGACTCTCTTCAAAGTGCATAATTAGCACCTGGAGCCGCACTGCACCGGGAGCGCGTTTTATTCTAGCAAAACGCGTCCCGAGTCAGCGCCGGGGCGGGGGGGGGGGGGGGAATGTAGTGCACGCCACGGCTGAGCAGAGGGGAGGGAGAGCAAGTTTTTTCCCTGAAACTTTGTGGAGCTGTACTAGGCGGGGTTACTGTAAGCTGCAGCATGGAGTGAGTCAAACAGGACGGCGAGCGAATGGATTGCGGCGCCACAGCTTCGAGCTTCTATCCAACTTAAATAAGCTCTCCTCTTCTGGTCCCGGTCTATACACACAAAAAAACACCTCCGTCATGTACTCACCGTATTGCTTGACACAGGTAAATACTTCTTCAACTATTTTGCTCTTGCGTGTTGTGTTTGTGGAGTGTTATTATGACGCGCCCCGGGGTTGGACACTTTTTGTTGCCTGTTCGTGCCAATGTGTTTGCTTTATGTGCAATTGTCGTGCGTGATCTTCTTCTTCTCCTGCTCCCCACAAACTTTCGCTCCGTTTTTGAAGCAAGGGGGGAAAGTTTGCAGTCGCACATGTTTATTTGAGAGAGGGAAAATGGCGCTTCTATAGCCCCGAAATGTATTTGATATAAAAAAAATAAAAAAAAACAAGCAGGGAGAGGAGGGAGGAGAGAGGAGACATGGACGGGCAGATTGGTGGAATGGAGGATTTTCGAGGGGAAAGTGTGGTGGACGCGGCCGCAGCAGCAGCAGCAGCGCGTTTTTGGGGAGTAGCGTGACCACTAGACAGGACAAAAAAGACCGGACTGTGCGTGACGTGCGTGTGCGCGCGTGAGGGAGGGAGGGGCGCGCGCGTGAAGAATGACGCGCGTGAAACAATGGCCCAGGAGATGGTTAATTGTACACGAAGAGTAACGTGAACTGTCGGTGTCTTTTCATTTCATCTGTTGTTAGAGATAGTTTGGCGTGATTTTTCTTTAATGTTACGCAATAGCACGCACTTTTTCTTTCCTTTTCAAAACAATCAGCAATAAGAACTTTTTTAATTGACGGAATTTGTTTGTCCATCTTTTAACCACGTGGATGCAAGATTACTTTGCTCAGGAGTGTTTTGAAAGTAAAATTATGTTGTGTTTTTTGGTGTGTTTTTTTGGTGCACATTTATATTTTCTAGCCTCTGCACAATTTTAACAACTCGTTTTAATCACTTCCTGCACAATATAATACTGAGTTGCACTGACGTATTTAGACTTTGATAATTGTACATTTTGTCCTTATGTTTGGAAACCCTGCTGTGGTCAACATTACACATATTTTAACAAGTCTCAGTGCAGTTTTTATTACAATTCAAATGAATAGTTTTATGTTTTCTAGCTGGAAGGCGATTCAACTTTGCTCTGACATGAATCATGACCCAGTTTAACCTTGCAGCATACTTTGACTCTTCTTTTTTAATGCTGCTAAAACAACACCACCACTATGTAACTTGTTGACAATATGCTTTATCACTTTTAAAGCTTGTATTCTGTACACCTATTCAACTTAAAATGATAGAAATAAACGTAGGACTGAACTGCTTGCTTTAATTTCTTTGCTGTACCTCTCATGACTTAAATGAACATGAATTATAATGTAGTATATCTAACAGAATGACACACTTATTTTGAACGTCAGTTTTGGATATTGGTAGATGTTTTCACTAACGCAGCTTGCAAGACAGATTTGATTGCATCTTGCAGTCACCAGTGCCACATATGCATGGACTGACACTCCTATGACTTATTTAACTAAATCATCACTCTAATTTAATATAAAAGGCTTTTCTGAGCAAAACCAAAACAAACCAGAGGCGTCCTGGCATTATGCTCCAGATCATTGTGCAACTTGGATCTTCAACATGAAATAACATTAGGTATTCAAACAAATTTAAATGTGATTACAGTTGCCAACATTGTGGCAGTATCTTTTAAAGTACATTATGTATATTATTTGTTCTAGCACTCTTATATATTCTCATGTTTGAGTCCAATGAAAGGACAGGCTGAACGTTTGAGAGGAGTGTGAATATTGTTCTCTTTCCCTGCACTCTCCGCTGTGGCTGCTCGTGTGCAAGAATCACGCACAAATCCTCTCTGAGCACTTTTCATGTCTTTATGTTTGAGAAATAACATGCAGCAAAATGAGTTTATTGGCTGAATTTAAATTTCACTTCTTCGTGTATTTGTTTTCAGAAAATAGAATAAATTGTGCACACTTCAACATCAGACTGTTTTAATGTGCCATTACGAGGACCTGACTTTGCTGTAATTGCAGTTAAGTTTATATACTTATAATATTTTGTGGCAATGTTAACGTTTTAATTGTTTTATTATTTTTAGTCTACAGTTTAGACCTGCTCACGTGCAGTCCAAATGTTTGTGAGGCCAAAATATCAGGGCTGAGACATACAATAAACCACTGGATAATTCTATTTGATATATAGGCTATTTTGTGAAGCAAGTTGAGGTCAATATTTTATTTGCATGTGTTAAATTTTCACGAATCCCTAAAAAAAACAACCAAAACGTTCAAAGATAAAAACAATTCGAGGAACATTTCACATAAATAGCACAACACGTAGGCATAATCAATAAGAATTACAGTCGATTTTTTGGGCGCGTGCACTTTTTTAAATCAGAATCAACACTGTAAGAACCAGCACCAAAACTCAACACACGTGGTCTAATTTACAACACACTGTAAACACGGCTTAAACGTTCAAACATCGCAGAGCAGCTCTAAACCGTCCCGCGTGTGTCTCACCTCTGCTTCTCACACACTCGGCTCGGGCCACAGTCTCGGCTCGGGCCCCGCGCACACGGAGCGCGCGCGGGAGAGAGGACCGCCGCGCGCGCAGACGGACTGGACACATTGTGTTTACTGGATCGCCTTTACTAATTCATAAATGGAGCTTGGACTTGATTATGGCAACAATAGTAAACAATGGATGGTATGAATGATGGATTGTGGCGGAGGGGAAGCGTGACTTATTAGGCTTTGTGCGTAAAGAGGAAAAGATCGTGCGGTCCAGCGCTGTATCATTCATTCCACACTTTTGGCCTGCATTGTACCTTATGAAATGTATTTATCACTGCATAACACAGAGAGATCGGCAATTTATTCCACAACTACCCGCGATCCATTGACAATATTCTCCTTTGCCCTGCAGCTTTTACGCATTATACATTTGACTTTTTTGAATGACCCATACCGTAATTATGTTCACTCGTTGTCGACATGTTTTGCAGCTCGTAATGTTGTCATGTCGTGTGTTGAGTGTGTGTCTGCTGCGAGGTTTTAACGTGTTGCTTCCCTCTGCCCCCTGTGCCCGCCTGGACTGCTGACCCCTCGCATCTCCTCGCCTTTACCACACTCTCGACACTAAAGTATTATCCTTCACACCTTCTAAACAATGCCTTAGTGGTAAGTCCTGTCCCTATTTCTTCACCTTAGGTCTGTATTTGTGTCTGTTGTTATGATTTGTCCATGATGTCTTGTGGGGCTGCTGCTGCTGCTGCGGACCACTGACCCCTGAAGCTTCATCATTGTACAGGCCTGTGCGCAGGCGCGTGAGCCGATATTTTACTTGCACTTGACATCATCTGTAGTTTATTTATTTATTTATTTTTTTAAAGCACTTTCTTGTGAAAATGTGCATGACCTTGAATTTGTCTGTCTAGTCTGTTGTCTTTGCGTTTTGAGAAAATACACTTGCTCTGGCTCCTTCCCACTTTTAAAATATGAATAAATTCAACCTTATATAATCCCTATACTTTGTAGTATATTGTAATTTCACACCCAAAAAAACCCTGCAGCATATATATATATATATATATATATATATATATATATATAATTTATTTATATATGCTGCAGGGTTTTTTGGGTGTGAAATTACAATATACTACAAAGTATAGGGATTATATAAGGTTGAGTTTACATGTGGCTCTTTAGACTAGTCTAGACTAGACTAGGAAAGCAACTTTATGTGTAATAACATGTATTTGGCTTATAGTTATTTAATTCCCAAAGTTTGTCCATGAATGAAGCAAAATGATGACTTGAAGCAGAAGTCGTATGAGATAAAGATATCATTGTCTGGCCAATGAATATTGTCCTGTTTTGTCCAAAGTCAAAGTAGAAGGGACGTCTGCTCTTGTGAGGACACTTTGTGGGTCGACCACGACAACAAAGGAACAGGTTATAGGACGGTCTCGTCTGCGTGTACACAGTATGTGCTTGTGTACATTTGTATTTGTAATTGATCAGATCTATATAATTGTGGCTCTTTTGTTGACGTATCATACATTTCAACCAGGAGGCACTGTGTGTGTTGGCCTGAAAAGATTGAATGATGCAGGGTAGAGAGAGTGCATTTTCATGAATGGCTTATGCTTTAGATGATCGGTTGAAAGACAAAGAGTGTGATGAGCTGACAGCCCTGGACTGGTGTCCGGAGTGAAAGAGGAAGGAAATCTTTCTGGTTTAACTTACATTTCAGGTTCATATGGGATTTAGGTGTATTTATAGCCCCACATTCGTATACAGTAGTGTTTCTCTTGTTGAGTGCACATGTGCCGTGTCTGTTCTGGCTCAAACGGGCAGGAGATGGTTGGACATTTTCACATGCTCCAGTCTGGCCTTGTGTGACGAGGTTTGGACAGCGCTTCGTGTGACTGATGTCCTTTCCTCCTTTAGGGTTTCGCCTCTCTCAGTGTCTCCTTTGCTTTGAGGTCACCCCTGACTCCACATGGGGAAACTCTCTTTATCATCTCTGTGTTGATGGAGGACTTTGAGGATGTATTGTATTTTTCTTGCGCCAGCCCAGGGCCTTATCATTCTTTATCACAGAGTGTGTTTTGAGTGAAAACAGCACTTTGTTCACATTAGGAAGAAACGCATGAGCTAATTTGTTTTTGTGCCGTAGTGTTTTAATAAATGTAATCAAAAAGTACTGTAGTAAAGGCAGGTTTACAGTGTGTGAGAGAGTCACAGGCTGTGGATGACAGCTGTTCACAACCGTCTCTTCTATTGGAGGAAAGAAACTTGCTTTACGCATTAAAGACACACAACGGAACAATTCATTTGGCTTCAGTAGTTATTATTCCAATTCTGCAAAAACTCATCAAGTAAAAGTTAAATTAAATGTCATAAAATAACAGTGAAAGCATATGAATGGTATAAGGTGGAACAGATGGTTATTCACTTGAAAATTAAGGAGTGGTAAAAGTTACAAAAACAACAGCGTCGCTGCTACTGCTGTGGGAAGTACTCATCGTTAGTCGTCATAGTAGTTGTAACACATACAAGCAGGAGCTTGTGCCCAAAACAAGGCACAGAAGTTCAACTCGGTTTCAACCAAAATTTCAACAAATATTATTCACATTCTGCCTGCAACGTGGCCAACATGGCAGCGTTACCAAGGTTTTCGGGTCAAACTAAATTTATGTGAAATAATAAATGAAACAGACGGACAGCATATGGCCTCAAAAAGAGATTCTATTTTTTCTCTTGCACACGTATTGAAGTAGACAATCATTTCTTATACTGTTAACAAGTCACAACTGCTGGGCAAAAACAGGAGCATCAGTGGAGAACACAAACTACACCCGGACACTCAAAATGTTTTACCAAACATTTCTATGCTAAAATACCTTAACTGTGTATTTAGTGCACAGTTGCTTTTACCCTTGTTCAACATGGTTCACCAGCAGCACATGTGGTACACTTTGAACACTGTTGAATCTACATAGTAATCAACATGGAAAACTCTGACCTCGGGGGAGAGAGTGGCAAAACAAATCTCAATTTATTTGAGCCAAACTAAGTTCAACTGAGGATATACTCTACAAAAGAAATAATACATTTGGGTGGCCAAATGAATGTCTGTCAAAGCACCCATACTTTAACTGGGAGCCCCCTGGTGGCTGAAATTAAATTACTTTTCTCTAATCATGTTCTGTTCAGTTTGAGCCAGCGAGTCATTGAACCTCTTGGCCTCTGATAGGTGCAGTATATTGAATTATGATATCACTGTATGCTTTGCTTCAGTGCTTTCAACTGAGGTGCCTTGATTTGTGTATATACTCCAGCCTCGCCAGGTTGAGCTAACACACTGCGGTTATGGCAGGCAACTCAAAGTTTGGCTGCATTGTAAAAGTTGTTTAAGTTCAACAGAGTGAAATCATTGGGTCTTGATTGAAGGCTAAGATAGATTCTAATGTCATCTAGCACATTCGACTAGCAGGGGATACGGAACGGTCCAAATATTTGCCTGGAACATTGTGTTCCCTTGACTTATTTGTATATTGTATATTCATTACAATCCAATAGACTGATTGGGGACAATGTAAGGACGTTCGGACATTGCACTTAAGTTTTGCAAGTGATTTAGCATAAAGGTTATTCTCTATCTGTCCGTTTCTATCCAACCTGATTTTACTGATGTTCTCTACGTTGTATTTGCACTGTGGTCCCTCTTCTCTGGCAGATTATAAAAACTCCCTTTATCAGAGGTCCCGCCCGGTGGGCGGGGCTTACACAGAGTAGGATATAAAACCTGAGTTCTCAGATTCGATTCGCAGATTGAGAATGACTCTTGGATGAGAGTTTTGTTTTTCTAAAAACAGGGTCCAGATGATACAACAGATTTTGTTCTACTCAGATTATGCGGTTGTACTGTTGGTCAATATGCACTGCCTTTATAATGAATAAATAAATAATAATACATAAAAGGTGTTGTAAATTAAATGTTGTGCTACAGACAAGAAATACATTAATTAAAGGCCAGGTTTGTTTCGTCCTTTGTCTTTTCTAATACTATCATAGTCATTTAATGGAGCCTGGAACACAGTGTCGTGAGAAATGATTTCTTCACTAACAGATTGTTTAATGTTGATGTTGTTCTTGGCTGGATCGAACCAACTCTATTCTAGGGCCTGGGGTAAAATGTTGTGAAGGCCGTAGAGTCTCCATGGTTGCATACTAAGATAATGTACTGCCATTTCAGGGGCTGGTGCCACCATTTCAGACTAATAATAGATTACAAATATTTTATTCCTATTTGTGTCTTTGTCTTTGCTTTCTAAGAACTCACCATGTCAGACCGGTGGTGATGTAGTTGAGAAGTACATGAACAATTTCTCAATGAGCATCTTGATCAATTATATGTCCAACAGCATATTATTTCCTAATATTTTCATCTCATTATATTGACAAAGAGGCTGTTTTGGCAATTTGGATTTGAATCCAGCGCTGCAGAACCACGAGCAGAACCGCAGCTGTCCAAGTATGTGTGGAGAATGGATTGCTCCTGCTCGGTGCCATGAGAGTCTGCATCCAAGAAGAATGGCAGAAAATGCCCTAAAATTATTATATATTTTTCTTGCATGCATATGTCATTTCTCCTCCACCCAGTTGGTTCACTCTTTAGCCATTCGTCACCCCTGGCACGGATTAGACGTTGGCACAAACCTGGCAGTGCCCCGCGGCTTCGGCAAGGCTTGCCGCAGTCGTCGATGTGTTTTGTGTGGTTGCCATGACGACCCAACACGTACTGCACATACACGGTGCTAAATTACATAATTGGGTCAGAATATTCTAGGAAAACCATGGACATAGTACGAGAAGACATTATGGGTGCAGTCTGTGAATACGAATGTGACACAGACCGACTTTAACCATTTCATTTGTGCGTGAATTAACGTTGTATTTGTCACATCTTCACATCCCCCATCGCTTCAAAATACTAGATTTAGTGACCGACTTTTATGGCGTTCCGTCACCAAATGAAGCGGGAAATATTTGCACTCTTCGTCAGGGCCACACCACTGCCTGTTTCTACTCCGTGACTTTCCAGTCGTAAATAACAGTCCGGTCTTTATTTGGTTATTTACAGTGTTATGACAAGCAATCTGCCAGGGCAATCGGGGATAAGGTGTCGGAGGCTGCGCACACGTGTTTGTCGTGCGGGAAGAATGAGCGGGCGCAGGGTTCGAGCGGAGGGCCCGGTGCCTGGCGGTTTACACAGACACACAATGACACAATATGAGCATAGTTTGGTGTCTCTTCTCTTTTGTCTCCTTCCTCCTCCTGCTCCCGGGCTCAGATCTGGTGTCGAGGCGAGTGCCAGTAATATTCCACCAATGTGTTTTTTTGTTGCAACGTCGTTGAACTCTGTGGAATTCTTGAAAACTACTTTTTGAGTCGTATGTTGCGTGTAGTATAAAATATGTGTTGTATGTTGCTTTTTTGTGTTTTTTTGTCGTCATTGGTGTTTTATTTACACCTAAACAACACAAGGACTAGTGAGAAATGATAAAATAATGGCATTTAGACTAAACTTTCACAGTGTTGCCATCTTACCAACCCGTTCAGGCGTTCGCTCCCTCTCTAGTGCGATTGAATGGGTTTGCTGCAGGTCACCAGATAGTGGGCTGTTGTTGCAGATCAGTGACTGAGCACTCAAGGTCACTCCAGTGCGGACAATCTGGTCAGTGTTATGAGGCCTGTCTGACCCACATCCCAACGCACCAGCTAAATATATACAATAGGCCCTCACACCAAAGCCTCCTAGATTATCTTGAAATCTGAACTCTACATTGGGCTGCAGACTTCCCCAGGTCCACGCCCTTTTCATTTCATATAAAGAGGACAAAAAATCATAGCATCAGAATGTGAATAAGGGAGCTTTTAAATCATATGTATTTTATGGCGCACCTGCACATATTTAATTACCTGAAAAAGCAGGTGTGTAAAGAACGTTATGGCGTCAGAATTAAGGAATTCGAGAAACACAAGTCATGCTTCATTGATCCTGTCGATCATTTCACACTTACTTAACCTGGATGAATGTTCTTAAAAATACACTGTTTCTCTGATTATTTTGTGATGTTGTACTAGACCGGTCTAAATTGAAAGCAATACATTCATCTTAAACGTATAAACACACTTGTGTGAAGGTTGGCTAACTTAGTGCTAACACGTTTGGAAGCACAATGGAAGGATTGAGCTGGGGTTTCACAGATTCTTATTTGATCTGGGCACTGTTTATTTTCAATGGTAAATGTTTATTAGCTCTACATTTGTGCTTGGAGGCTTGTTGAGAACTGTACATAGTATTGTTTTGTTTTTTTAATCAGTTACTCTGTTTGAATATTCTTTCGCCCAGAAGACTTACACATATGGGAATTGGCAATGAATGCCCAGGGTAATTGCCTCATATTTACAATGTAGTCCATCACATTTCAACAACGACTTCCAACTTTTATACATTTTACAGATTTTCTTGACCACTTTAGTCTGTAGTTCTTGGTAACATAAATGTGCACATTTACTAAGTTCTTATTGCTGTACTCAGTATTGCAAACCGTCTTACTTCTTCTATCTCTTCACCTTAATTGTCACCTTTAATTGTCTTCTTTCCATTGTAACAAGGCACTCAGCTCTATCCTAACTTGACACCACCAAACTTAACTTCCTGGATTTCTTTACTCCTGTGAACTCATATACATTGCATTGCAACAATGAGACTTGGATTACATCAAGTCATGATGTCACAGCCTCATCTTCTTTTCACCGCTCCATTTGTAAAGGGCGGGATGAAAGAAGCCCCTGATTTGCTGATTGAAGCTCAGCTTCCAACATGTTGCATTACCTCAGAAGACCAAAAAGTTCATTGGCATGTGGGGAAAAAACACTTAAAATATTTGTTGTGTTTGCTTTTGTTGCATGTTCTCATTCTCGATGTAGAACTTCTACATTTGCACTGGAGAACTTGGCCCTCCAAATCTTTAGATAAGACTTTTACCCATTTGTAGGAAAAAAGGACACATTTCTTTAATCCACCATAGCCACCCTAAAAGTTTCCTTTATTTTGTTCTATGTTGGGTATAAGAATAAAGCTGGGCCTAAGGTCGGCCCTTGTGGAGCCTCTTGGATATTTTCTTCATCTCCAAAACATAAAGTTGATGTCGCATAAATAATCAGGCTAAAGTTTCAACTGCATTGTAAATAGTTCCGAAGTTGCATATACCAACTGATAGGCATTTATTGGGTTAATGTCAGAGAGAATGTTTTCCTGTCTTGGGGGAGGGTGAAGGAGGCTGACACTTGGAGGCAAAGGAAACCACAAGTCTAACAGTAATGCAAACAATTGTGGCCTAGAGAGAAACAGAGAGTAAAGGTATGCATTTGACAAGGATTCAGAACCTATTGTACAAGCAATAATCAGCCTTTTGAATATTTTAAAGTAATTAACTTACTGATAAGTCACGTTTTATATTCACTGTATCCAACTTGGTCACCAGGTCTGTCAGAAAAATGTGGCCCCAGGGAACAGAGCACCACCAGAGTGCATTCTACGAAGCAGGAAGTTGGCCCACACCCAAGCCTGAAAATCTATACCCTGTTGCATAATATAACATATCTTTACCCCAGATGAACTCTGGAGGAGGTGGAGTCCAGACAGCTGTGTGCAAACAGAACTGCGTGTTATGAAGTGACTGTTGGTGTGTGTGCCTGAGGCTGCTAACACACTGCAGGCCGGGGGCATTAGGAGACCTCCATAACAGTAGAGAATAGTACAGTAGAGCCGCATAAGCCCGGTTCAAACCATGCACTCCAATGTGGTAGAATTTGATTTGTCCTTTGGAAAAAAAAAGAAGAAAGTTGGAAAGAATGCCATATGGTGATGCGAGAGACGTATCGCATTTCACTCACATTGGGCTTTTTGTGACTGATGGAAAAATACTGAAAGTTGTTTCTTGTGTTGCTGGATAGAATGGCTACTTCTGTATTCACCATTACGGTCAAATTATTACACAATGGAAGAATTTGCACCATTAAGATATTGACTTTTTGTGACTCCATTCACAAATCAGTGGAGTTTTGGCCTGAGAGCAGGACATACGTGGCCTTTTCTCACAATACATGCTATTAACAAATGATTTATACTACATTATACTAGAACTGGGACAAGATAAAAAAAATGTATTTACTTGTTGCTTAGTTTGGCACTCAACTTTGGAGATCGACCAGAACGTCCCAATAGTGTCCCTCCTCTCGTCCCTCCTCTCGTCCCAGGGAGTCGTCGTCCCTATAGCTACAGCCGACCGGAGCGAGGCCGTGAGCTGTAAATGTTCTGCTCTGTTTAAACTCAGAGAAATAGCTCCAGGATCAGTGTGTGTTACGCACAAACTGGAAAATTCGGAGCTGCGCGAGGATTTCATGTCCCCGCTAATTTATAAAACACAGATGGGCCCGCTCTAAGTCACTTAAACAGACATTATGTACGTTGTGTATACATTAGTCTTCATGATGTATTTATATAACTGGTCTGTAGTGGCACCAGTCTGGGAATATGATACCGAGCCATAGTTTGGGTTTGCGCAGTATATTGTGAGGCTGTAATAAAAGTGATGTTTCACAATTATATACACGTTCTTTTGAGACTGGAACTGAAGACAAGCAAATACATATAAAAGTAAATATAGCAGGATCTACTATGCTATTTCATTTAAAGGGGACATAAAAATCAACTTTAATGAGCTTTTAACCATGTTTACTTACTAATATGTTAATAATATTTGGATTGATTCATGCACATTTGTGTCTAATTCTGTATTGTCCTGCGTTTGAGGCTTTTTTCTATTCAGAGAGAAAATGTCTGTTTTGACCTAACTCCGTCTTTCCCCGGAATCTCCTACAAAGCACCCTGAAAAGTGGTGTCCAGGGCTGGTCACTGAACTGGTCAATATAGACCACAATGCATTGTGAGAGTCGGAAATCAACAGCGGTCAGAGACAAGTCTATAACACGACTGAATTAAAGCTGTTTATGAGTAAACTCCTCCCAAATATTAAGATGATTATAATTTAATATAATTATGTTGTCGCTAACATTAGCTTACTTTAGCTTGAGCTGTTAAATATTGCTGGATTCATCTCCCTTCAAAATGATCCGCGGTTGTGTTCCTCTTATGAAGTAGTGTAATATTAAGTACATTAAAACAGAAGCTGCTAATACATGTCTTTAAATGTATTCTTTGGGTTTTAGTATCAGACAAATGTGATTTAACTGTAAAATGACCCACAACATCACTTCACACCCTTTTTTGAAAGATTGCACAAGTTTGTTCTTTCAAAACAACATTTAAGATTTTATTGATAAGTTGATGTCTAATTTTATGCAACTTCTGAAAACACCAGCAAACGTTTCTAACCTCTGAATAACTGTGTTTCACTTGTTTATTTGTTTTTGAGTTGTTATTCAGTGCTCTAATTATAATTTATCATTCAAGAACAATTGTTGCCTCTGCAAAATTCTCGGCCCCATCTCTCAATCCTCTGCTTTGTTTCTCTGCCTGTCGATGTCGAGATAGTCACACTTTGAGCTACATTAAAGTGTATTCTTCTTCTTTAACGCGTCCTTATGACCACTGTGTACTCATTTTTTTTATAATGCACTTCATCAATCGTTCAAAATGCACTTTTTCCTATACAACATGTACATTCGCAATTTTGGAAATACAACAAAGGTATATTTAACTTGGGAAAACTTCAACTTGGACGGCTCTTCCCTTTTCCTTCTATATTTCATTCTCCAATCTGCCTGTCCCAGCCCCACTCAGGTTTCACTCCACTCTGCAAAACCCACAACTCTTCCAAGGCTTAAAAAAAGATTCAAATGAAAAAATAGTGCGCCATAATGTGCACCTCTGCATTCCCTCCCACACCATCCCTATTGACTTTCTCCATAAATCTCTGTTTGGCTGCAATATACGGACAATTTGTGGTCCCCATATGAGCTCTAACTCCAAACGCTTGGAAATGGCTCTGAAATTCAGGTGCACCAAGAAAAAACAAAGATCCCAAAAATATCTCCACTGTAGATGAGGCTAAAAGAGAGATTTACATGCATAAAAGAAAGACATTGTTGCGTAGTATTAAAGGTACTGTGTCTGATCTTAAAAAACATTGAAAACAGATCTGGTTTGTTTAGGTGTTTGCAGCGGTCTAAAGTTATTGAGTTATGAACACTTTACACAGCTTGAGTCAGAGCCCGTGAATAATAAAACACTTACCGTAATAAGTTGATGCAGACAGCACACTACCAGCTCATTTTACCCTATGAGCTGCTTTTACAATAAGCCTATGCTGGGTAAAGTACTGGGGCAAAGCACATTTAACTTTATTATATTAATGAAATCGAGTACAGCCCCTTTAAAATATGTTGTGTCCATCAAGTTTATTTTAGGACAGTGGTTCTTAAACTACCACAGTAATCCACTTCAGGAACTGCATGGATTACTTTTTGTGTTTGTATAATTGTGAGTCAAAGATATTACATTTCTTTCTCCTTTTGGGTCAGTCTTGTGTCAAACTCTTCGTGTATTTGTCCCGTTTACACCTGGTTAAGCCATAACTTGGACCTAGTATACTTTGATTTTCTTTGACACAGAATTCCTTTCGAGGACACAGAACATGTACTTTCAGTGGACTTAAGCTATCTTCTTTGGAATACAATCCTTATGCACGCATATTGCAAAGATTAAACTTTCTGTCCCTGTTCAGCATGTTATTTTTACACTAACTTATTATTCAGTGTCAAACATATTTAAACAAACTTGATGTCTATTTGCGAAGCCTCTTTATAGCTGTGGCTGTGTGTATTCTCCTTTTACTTTCCTTGGAAGCGTCGCGTGATTAAAACAGCCGATATAGGCGTATTGGATTTCCTTGGGGGATTGGAAGGAGCACAAATGCATCATAACCATATTATACTAGTTAGGAGTGGTGCGTGCTGCCAAACTATTGGAGCAGGAGAGGGGCGCAGTCGAAGCAACACTATCCCACAAAGGGGAAACGTCAACTAGACTTGACATTTGACCAGTTTTCAGTCAGTTCTTTAGACCAGGTTCTCAAACTTTTCACCCCAAGAACCACAGAAGATGATATTTGGCTTTTTGAGAACCACCAGACTTAAACCTGAGCTATATCTATATATATATATATCTAAACCTGTTTTAAAGTGTGACGAAACCAAGTCTAAAATTAGACTAAATCAGGCCGTTTTGACTAAGAATCAAGACTATTTTTGCCTCTAAATAAATAAATGTTAACTGCTGAGGGCCTTGTACCATCAAATGCAGAACTCTGCTTTAGACATTAACTTTTTCTCCCTGGCCCGGTTTGAATAAATACAAGTAATAATAATATTTTTACAGCCTTTCGTCATTCCCACCAGTGCTCACAGTTATGTATAATAAGAGGAAAACATACAGGGGCAAATAAGCAAATAAACATCAAATCGAACTGTCAGTAACACATTCAAACTGAACTTTTGGAAACATTGAAAGTAACTATGTAATTCGATTGGAAAAACGACACCAAAGTAGTTTTCCAGATTTGTCTCTTTCCCCAAAACTTGTCCTGTTTGAGAATCCGTTTGGCATTTGTGTTGTGAGGGGAGCATGTCGCTGGTCGGACTTGGGCCGGCACAATCCCTCCTCTGTTAAAACAATGCGCTGGTTGTCCTCTCTAACCTAATTACTCCCTCCAGGGGGAGAAAGGCAACAGCACCAAATCCCATCGTTAGAGCTCTGATCTGGGCCGTGCTGTAAGAAAAGCCTGTTTCACTGCACACTCTTTGCTCCTGGAACATCACAACGTCTTTACCTTCTCTCTATGTCCACCTTTTGTCTGCTGCTCTGTATCTCATTTGCATTTCTTTTTTTTTTTTTTTTTTTACATCTATTCTTATTTTTAACTAGATTGGACAAAGCCGGTGAAGTGTCTTGCTCAGGAACACAATGACAGTATGTGCTCAGGTGAGGTTCTAACTGGTTACCCACTGGTTTGATGGGGAACACGTCCGCACTGCACCACTGAGTACTAAATGATTTATTCTCAACAAAGTGCTCTGTTCTGAGGATATGTTTTAGGTTCATTGTACTAAATATGAGAAATGGTAAGATATCACACATATATTTATTGATGCCCGACAGGTCAAGGAGGCGTTGCTGTATTGACTCGCCGACTTTTTGCATAAATCCATCGTGACTTGCTGCGTCTTTACCCACTGAGGCAGTTATGGCGCTCCTTCTCATTTGTTCATCGAGAGCTGGTTTTATCTAATCCCAATATGTGGTTCACATATGGTGCATTCTATTTGAGGAAGTTTCATATCCCCAACTAAGAAAGACAATATGATTTTGGAGAAAGAGAATGCACATATGGCAAACTTATTACAGTCAATTACTAAGAACAGTTGTCACGTTGTGTTGAATTGGGATCAGGTTTGACTTAACTTACCGTGTTGTTGATGATGATTCACTCGTCACGACTGATTTTGTTAAACTATTTAATTAACAAGTTTTCTGTATAGAAAATGGTGGCAGAACATTTACATAGTGATGTGTGTTGGATGCAGTTATGGGTTCAGCTTTTGTAAAGTCTACAAAAAACTCTTCTAGAGGTGAGCGATTTGTCAAAATGTATCACATCATGGATTCTGTGTGAAGATGAGTAAATAATTTGAACATCTGATTATCAAGTAGACCTCGACCGTTTATAATAAAAACACTTTGATCTTTGGTCACTTTGAATAGCAATGAACTGCTCTTATGTGTCAGCTCCATGGGTCTATTCAAATATCTGGATAGAGTACAGCTTAAACCTGTCATGAGTCAGCCCCAGTGGCTCTGCTGCCCAGAAAGCATTTCTACCATGGAGCGCATAGTAAAAACAAACTGCTCACGTCCGACTGACAGGCCACCTACAGCTTTCACGAAGGCTGGAGTTTGTGGCAATTTTTGCTTATTTTCAGGTCATTCGCTTTTTTTCCGGTTTAAAACCAGGTTTTAAATCTTTAGCTTCATCTCGCTCTGATTGGGCACTTACACTACTTGTGGGCCACACCACTGCGGGATGAAGCGAGCCGCTAAAGGCTAAAGTGGCGACATGCTCTAGTGAGCACGGCTCATTGAAGTGAGTGGACTGACATCATCACTACTGAGGACTCCCCAACTCTAAAGTTACTCCATTACCTTCCACCTAACTTCACAAGAGGAACACACATAGTGTGTGCACGTATCAGCTCGTGCACATAGGAAGCAGAGGAAGAGGAGGAGTATACAGTGACTCTGGGGTCAGAGCGAGTGACCTGCGCCGTCGCTCAGGAAGATTACAGTTGCCATTGTGTCCAGGTTTGGGAAATAGGCAGTTTATATTTAGCCGGTTGCAACGTTTCTGATTTAGTTTGATTTTGATTGATTATTTGGGAATGACGATATAATTGCTTGGAAATATCTTTTTCTGGCAGAATCTGGAACTTTGGATGCAAAAAACACATAGTATAACTTCACTGGACTGTTGTAAATGGCACTAAAATACATATATATATACATATACAATTCAACCAAGTAAAAAGTGAATGAAAAAGTAGAAAATCAGTTTCTAGATTAAGCACAAGATTGTACCATTTAAACTCAAACCAAACAAACTTTTTGAGAAAAACAGGACAACGAGTAACAAACATATAATGTATTACCATTATAATTGATTCCAAACGCTGATAGATGTCTGTGTGTCCGGACCACGCTCCATTTCCTTCTGCTGACAGCGGACGCCATCTTGTAAACCCGTTAGCACTGCTTTCCCACTCTCGCTCGCCTTTTACCCCATCTCCATCTTTGTCCGGGGCCTTTAGAATCTCCCTTTTACAAATGTTTAGCCTGTTCCTGCCTTCTCCTCATCTTCTGCTAATTTATGAAGCGTCCCTGTTTATTCGGCCTCGGTGCCAGCTCGTAAAGCCGGCCTGTTGCTGGGATTGATTGTCCCTACAGCCACGACACGTCCTCCTTACCTCCTTAATAGGTTAGTGGTTGAGTCTATAAACTTTAAATTAGCCCTGAAAAGGGGCATTTCAGCAGACTATAACTTGAATTGATTGATGCTTCATGTTTTTGTCGTTAATGTCGTTGCGATGACAATGGAAACAATAGAAATCAGTTCACTTGCTCCTTTTTTGTATGTAGTTCCTTTGCTGTTTGTATGGATTGTAATAAAAAGCAATAGAAAATAAAGGCAAGTTTATTTGTAGAGCACATTTCATACACAAGGCAATTCAAAGTGCTTCACACGGCAGGAAAAATGCATTCAAATCACAAAGAAATGACAGAAATACAATAAGATAAGATAAGATAATCCTTTATTGTCCACACATGGGGAAATTTCACTGTTGCAACGCAGTTAGATACAGATAAACGTTAGATACAGAGGAAAAGAACAGATCACTTATAGGAAGTTTAAAGAACACTCTCATTAGAAGAACTCTTATAAACACAAACTCTTATGAACAAAAACTCCTATAGACAAAACCTCTCATTTCCCAACAAGGGATGGAGGGGAAAAATAAATAAAGATTAAAAATAATAATAAATAAATAAATAATAAAATATAATATATAAAATAAAATAAAAAACAGCTAGCGTAAGACAAGATAATAAAAATAAATAGATAATAAAATTAGATAATACAAATAAAATTACTAAATAAAAAACACCTAGCCAAATCCAAATTTATCGGACCACATTGGCAGGCATTCCAGACACTCCTTCCCATATTTATTTGACAGGCGTCTCCGGGATGGACACATCACTTTTAGATTGATTTGTTCCCATATCATAAAATAAAATGAAAGAGAAGTGACAAAATTGCCTTATGTAAGATTAGTTGAATCAATTTAGACCCCACACTTAGTCACCACAATGCCATTAGTGCACACATAACTACACTCTATAATAATAATAATAATACACCTCTGTAAATGTTAGAGCTGAAGTCAATGTAGGGTAAAAGTTGAGACGAAATAGCTTCAAACTGAAAGTGCAGTGGCAGATCGAGCCAGCATCATGAAAGCAATGATTTGTTTGAGTGGTTACTGGAATGTCTTGCCGACATGTGGTTCTTAATGACTAAAGGCTGCTTCCACAAGTTTACTTTTGACTTAGAGAAAATAAACAGATGATCTGAGCAGTCTTGATTTCATTTTCATTTTTTGATGGAACTGCAGTCAAATTACGAACAATCCAAACAGAAAATACCTTGTATTTCTAAAACCCTGTGTCCATGATGTTTTTAAAAGTACAACCTATTAGTGTAGAATGTCAATGATAAAACACTTTTTTTAGACAATAGAATGCAGTTACCTCCTTGTCTACGCTATTTATGATAAAGACCAAAAACTATTCCTATTTTGTCCTTTTTATATGACTTAATATGTGTTCAAATGTGTTCAATACTAGTTTGTCGATTAGTATTTGGATATATTCACTTACCGCACACAAAGTTGCACTGGAGGTCGGGTTTGACGGCGCTGAATTCATGAATTGCTGCCATGTGTATGTTTTTTGGTTCTTTGTAACTATAAATATTCCTGGTATTGACTGATTCTCACAGATCATTAGGAAAAAGAGGGAACGTGGTGCGGATGACTCATAATGGATTCGACAGTTCCAACAAAATCAAGAGTGCGCCGTGACTCAGAGGAGAGCAATCCACATGAATCATCCTTTCAGGTTCAGCTCAAAGTTACAATCTAGGTTTTCAGACGGTGGAAATGATCCTTTTTTCTTCATTGGTGATGCAGGTTAGATATTGCTATTGAATATGGATGATTTTGAATTGCATTAGCAGCTAACACTAACATTCAAAGTGTGTCAGTTTGAAAACATCTGTTTTTTTTTGTGTGTCTTTTTTATACTATTTTAATTCTGTTTCGACAGTGGCACGTTACAGTGATGTAAATGTGTCAACCTATGTATTGTTTATGAATAAAGTCAGTTGAATTGATTGATATCCTCGCCGATTACTAAAAGAAACTCCTTTTCTCATCGGGATACACACAGTATAGTCGCACATATGTCCTCACAAAAGTCTGGGAAACACTGCTGTAATCTTGTTTTTGCAGTTTTCTGACCCTAAAGGTAACAACCAGCGCTCCATATGCTCCTAAAGATGTCGTAATGAAAGGGAAAATAGTGACAAATTGCACACAGCCCCCTTTTGTTCTTTTGTGCCGTTCTCCTATTAGACTTTAATTGTGTCTGTTGCGCTGGTATTGCCAGGAGATGTCCTTCTTTATCAGGGCTGGTACAGACACATACTACCACACCTCTGTCAAATATTTGCCTCTGGCCGCTACTTTTCAACCCCAAACAGGCTACAGGCTTCCATACGTTCCATGGCAGGGGAGTCAGGAAGTGCATTTAATGTAACGGCTTAAAGCTTTTCATCCAAAGATGAAATATTGAGCTTTTGTTTGCTAGTTTTCATCCGTTGAATTTTTGTCGACATTTTAACCGCAATATTGATCCGACTCGACTTAATAAAAGGAGCAAGTGAACTGATTTCTGGTTGAAAAGTGTGGTCAGTGTGATTCACCGCCTGCCATTATGTCTCCCGCTAACGTCATGACAACGAAAGCGCCGCGCCGCCGGACCCCGCGGACGACCTACGGTGGCAAGCTCGGAAATATAGCAGCGTCTCATCCAGCACCTGAAGCGTAAGAAACTGAAAATATGAAACAAAATATCACATCATTTTTGTCAAATCCGATGCGTGTACGTCGCTGTGATGCAAAAATGGAGAGTGTCCCTTTAAGTGCAGTATCTGAAATGAAAGAATGTATACAAGAGGCCGTGAGGGGGGCAGACGTGGAGCAGGGGGGGGAGGTGGGGGATGTGAGTTAGCAGCGGCGACGGGATATTTGCATAAAGGGCAAGGCAGCGTGCCCAGTGGTGGAAAAGGTTGGCATGGGGCCTCGCAGACTGGCACAGGGAAGAGAGGGGAGAGACAGGGAGGGGCAGAGGCAATAGTGCATCCCTTGTTCCGAAAGAGGAGGTCCCGGGCTGTTGGCAGTGGAGCCGGCTAAATCTCTAGTTTGATTGTGTGCTAGATTGCCCCCTTTATTTGTCTGATTGCAAAGCGTTCAACACCGCATTAGTGCTAGGCTTTACTTTTCCCGGAGCCCACATTCACCAGGCCGTTTTCCCCTCTTTCTTGGCCCGCTCCGTGATTGTGGCCCGGCATACGCTCAGAGTTTGGAGTCCGTAATCAGATCACGACGCTAACGAAGCCCCGGAACGATCTCTTACCTTTGTTAAAGTTTAGTGTAATGTTGGACCCTGACCTCTGTCTGTTATGCATTTTGGTGTCAGAGTTTGGTTTGGGAGAATGAAAGACAGTGGAGCAGCAAGTTTTTTTCAACATATTTCAAGATAGAATGTGTAATTTATTATTTCATTTAAATTTGTATATATATTTCTTGTGGACTTGGACCTGAGTCAGTTGCTTGGTTATTTTTGCGGCTGAAAGTTTGAGAACCTTTATTTAAGTGCAACATAACAGGAAACTTTAGCTGTTTTGCAAATTCAGAGGAATATTTGAATAGTTTGAACATGTAAAAGTGCAGCTGCTGAACTCTGTTACTGCTGATTTTGGTTAAAGATCAGGTAAATAGACAATTATGCAATATGTTTGTTCAATAAGCTTGACTGACTTGATATTTTGAAGGTTCACGTTAGGAAAAACCCCCATAAAGCTTTAACTTTCTCACCCAAATGTGTCACTTTCATCTTTCAAATATAATATGCCTTTTTTGAAGAGTCGTTAGTTACACTTCTTTAATTCAAGATGTTCCACAAATCTGATGAGGCTGAATGGAGCCTTAACCAGTGCAGTGTGTCTCAATGCTAGTGATTAGCTCAAGGCCGAAAGCAAAGCACGCCAACATCTGTCAATCAAACTGACAGCATCAACACTTCAGGACAGAACCAACACAGCACATGTCCCGAAACATGGCTTTGCAGCTATTTTTTTTTAACAAGAGGAGACCACAACTCTCAAATCACCTATTTACTATTTTCCGCGACATGTGTTCTTTACATTTATGTCATTATGATGCATTATGGGCCCTGACTGTGCCGGGAATCACTGCTGTAAAGACTTGTTGACGTTCCAGCTCCTCTTTTGTCCATTACATCCGTCATTTCTGTTGTCTTACTGGTCTTCCATTTCAATCTCTGGGTTACAATTCATGTGCGTGTGAGACGGTTTTATTCAAGGCTCGTTCAAACTGCATTGGTGGTTGTAAAATGTGACTAATACTGCTCGGTGTATTGAGCCTTGTCCACTGCAGTGACCACCCGTGGACAGTGTGGCCGCCGACGGGGCAGGGCTGGCACACTCGCTCCTACTTTGCCAATAAAAAAACAGGCCTATTGTGACTTGGAAGAGGACAAAGATCCAATATCAAATTTTGAAATGATTTACAATTGTCCGTTTGGTTTTCTTTTCTTTATTCATTTATATAAAGCGTAACATTTGCAAAGCATATATTGAATCGATCAGACAGAAAAACTTAAACACCGTTATATTATTTGTAGTCGTCTGAAATAGTAACAGGTTCTATGTAGGACTGGGCGGTTGACAGATATTATAGATCACAATATTCTTGACAGTAACATTTAGGTCAGTCCAACAGAAATGTGTTAAAACTTGTCTTCAAACGTATTAGTTGATGTTTAATTATCAGACCAATGGGAAATGTCTGTAAAATTCATCTCAAAAGCACAGAAATAGTTTACAACATCACGTTTTTCATATTTTAACATTTCTTTTTGTAGTAACAATAACCAGAGTAAGGCCTGGATGCATGCTGGGAATATATCCCACTCTCTTCCATCTGGGACGCCCTCCGCAGGTTCTGCAGCTGATTGATGATTGCATCAGCGCCTAAACCTGGGCTTGGGCAGGGGTCCGGTCCCTCCTGATGCGGGTCATCCTGGTACACAGACATTGGGCTGGAGTCCGGTTCCGCCTTGATCTCACCGAGCCCTGGAGGGGGTGGTGACCGGTTCTCTTCCTCCGCCATAGGATCTGGGTGGGGGGAGGTGAGCTGGATTAGTTGCAGCATTCGGACTTCCCAGTCAGCCAGTCTTGCTCTCACGCGTTCCTGGGACTGCTGCCACCGGCACGTTTCCTGCTGTAGTTCTGGCTCCGCCCTCAACGTCGCAGCGTAATCCTCATCGTGGGGTCGAAGTCCATGACTCTGAGGGTTTGAGTTCCGGAGATCGTCCATCTTTATTGAACCTCACACGTGGCAAAGAAGAAGTAAACCTGGCGGACTCGAACTGCCTCTTATATACCTGCTGCACACGTGATGTCTTAAAGCACACGTGATGTCATAAAGCACACGTGATGTCATAAAGCACACGTGATGTCATAAAGCACACGTGATGTCATACAGCACACGTGATGTCATAAAGCACACGTGATGTCATAAAGCACACGTGATGTCATAAGGCACACGTGATGTCATAAAGCACACGTGATGTCATAAAGCACACGTGATGTCATAAAGCACACGTGATGTCATACAGCACACGTGATGTCATACAGCACACGTGATGTCATAAAGCACACGTGATGTCATACAGCACACGTGATGTCATACAGCACACGTGATGTCATAAAGCACACGTGATATCATACAGCACACGTGATGTCATACAGCACACGTGATGTCATAAAGCACACTTGATGTCATAAGATGTCATAAGGCACACGTGATGTCATACAGCACACGTGATGTCATACAGCACACGTGATGTCATACAGCACACGTGATGTCATAAAGCACACGTGATGTCATAAAGCACACTATCATGCACAGGCTGGAGCGCCCCCTACTGGACACCCCACTAACTACAAGCACATGAAAACAAAGGAGTTACAGGTTCTTTTATACAGATAACATTGGCCACGTAATCGACTCCTTCTTCTAATAAATAGTCGGTGTTTCTTCCCCGCGCCCTCCGATCGGTGGCCTCGGCGCTAACATGTGCACCTGGAGTTGCTCATTAACCACACAAAGGCCGAACAGGAGCAGGTTTACATTTCGCCGACACTTCAGAGGGGAGTGATTCTCTTAAATGTCACTTTGGTTTAAGAGCCTTGTTTACCAGCGCGCCTGCTTTTCAAACAGCCCCGCGCTCCGCTGGCTGCTCGCTCCTCTCCTCTCTTCACTTTCTCCCACTGCCGTTTGAACCCTTTTCGTCTCTTTGAAAAGTATGACTATAAGCCCTAAAGCTTTGTCGAGCGGCAAGTTAACACACGAACCGGCAGAGCCCTTTTCGTCGGAGGCGGTGTCGAAATTCGAAATCCAAATTTGCGACATTGATTTTTTGGGGTGAATACTGTGTCGTAATAGCGCAGCGCTGTTAGCTTATTTCTACATCAGTGAGCTGGTGATGCCGTGTGATGTGTGCTAAGCTCGCGTCTAGATCAAACATAATACTAGATGGCTGCTTGGATCTGTTAAAATTACATGATGTCTCAACTTGTGCTGTGATCAAATGTAGCTGACACTTGCATTAAAAATACATCGCGCCGTCGGATCTAAAATGGCCGCGCGAGATGAAACGGATGAATTTGTCACAGGCCGAGCGTTCTGTGTTTACCGATTACAGAGCTGCTTTTTAGCCGGGCAGAAAATTAACACCCGCAGTGGGCCAAATGCTCCGAAAAGCTGGCTGTGGTTTGTAAGTTTATCTTCTCTAGCAACCACTTTTTGCGGCACACTGCTTATTATTTGGAACTGTTTGTGGAAATTGACGGTTGGTGAAACTGTGGGAAAGAGACGTGTATTTTTATCTTGGCTCATTTTCTTGCAACAGGGAAGAAAAGCTGTAAAAAAAGTATTATTTATATTGTTTGCTTTTTTATGTGGGTCTCGAAACAGCGCAGCTCCTCGCAGTACGTCTGCTAATATAGTTTACTTTACTATGCTGTTACTACATCAGTGCTACTACTTTATTTTAACTGCAATAGGATGAAGCGCTTTATTTCAAATGATTTTGATTCAGAACATTAATATTGATTCTCCTTTAAATGTACACGTGAGATGACGATTTGCTTTCTTTTCCATCCCAAAAATGATCTACTTATGGATATGAAAAAACCCCAAAACAAAAAAAACATTTTCCATGGAGATTTAAGTACATATTTCATGCTTTTTTCTCTAATGAAGAGATTTCTCCCAGTTCTCCCACTGTTGATTTGTCCAGTGACCGCTACCACGCTCTGCCCAGCCCTGAACCGAACCCGGGACCTTTAGGTGTGAATCGAGTATTAAACGCATGATCGGGTCTGATGATATTTATTATTGAAACGTGTGTAAAAGTGTGTGGTGGTTGCGGTCCGTGTGGTGCTGGTCCGGGAGCGTGGCAGCAGTGTGAGCAGCTCCAGTCAGTTGGCCGGCTCAGTGAGAAAACACTCGGTCATGGCGTCCGTGCTGCTGAGTGGGCCGGCCGTGCCAGCCCGCCGCCGCCTCACGTGCACGCTCCTCGCCGCCTCACGTGCATGCTCCTCGCCTCACGTGCACGCTCCTCGCCTCACATGCACGCTCCTCGTATCAGCGAGACACAGGCCATGTCCTTCCTCCGACAGTCGCTGCAGAGTCCAGATGCAGGCGGCAGATTTGTGGATCAAAATATCATTTCTTAGTGTTGATTGTACTATTGGAGGCGAAGATAGGACACGTTTAGCGAGCCATCACTAAAGTGTAGATAATAGATTCAAACGATATTATATTTGTGATCTTATCTACTTTTGCAGAAGGCGTAAACGTTCGGACAAAACATTTTATTAAAAGAAGTCGGTGTAATGGTTTATCCATTGTAGAATGTTAAATGTCTTGATTTTTAAACCATTTTCCAGATGAATACCTGTGAAACCTTATGCTAACACGTATCAAGCATGAGAAACAGTAAGGACAGTATGATGTTACATATTCATTTAGCCAAAACTTCTCTGAGCGTCCTTCTGCTTCCTGAACAATCACACTCAGTTCAGTTAGTTAGGGTTTAGGCCACGGGACACTTGTATTGTCCCTGTAGGAGAGTTTGTCCTCTGCGGCGCTCGGACCCCTGTCCAGAGTGGTCAGGAGGCATTGTGCATGTTTTGTGATGATGGGGGAAACACAGGGAGAAACATGGCACCGAATGATTAGAATCGGGGGTTTACTATTGCAATAACACAGCATCAGTCGGGTAAAACTGACCTGTCTAAACCCAGCTCACGTTCCCTATAGAATCGAACCCTCAACCTTCTCTCTGTGGCTGAATCTGGTGTTAGCCAGGCTAGCAGTGGTGGCATTAGGTTAAACATTACTTGTTTTACTAGTTAGTCCCTAAAAAACCTCAAATGTTTCTAATTTCAGTTTTGTGGTTAGATATTCACAGAGAGGCTGTGGTGCAGTGAGTTCAATGTTCAACCATTAACCAGAAGGTCAGAGGTTTAAACTATTGTGTTCCCACTTCATCCACATTGTTATATTATAATGTTACTTCTGATGATGCCGTCAATATTTTCATTGTGGTCTATGTCTATTCAACATCCATAACTTTCTTTTTGTCTCATTTTGGCTGAGCTGTTTGTTGGTGCACAATATGCAGCATAAAGCAATTGCCAAAGTAAAAAATGTGTATAGGCACCATGTTTACTGCATAAAATGTATCGCAGGATATGTGTGAAACGACTCTGCATATGGCTCTAGTGATTCAGTTTTACAGTATTGTTATGTGATCATTTTTGCACAACACTAATCGAACGTGACACACGCTTTACTCGTGCTATGAAACGCCTGTGGTATTTCCAAGTCTGTGTGTGTGACTGAGCTGTGTGGCTGTTTGCAGGTGAGCTTTGCATCCAACATCCGGATCACAACCACGTCAGTTATCTGCTCCATCAGGACTCGTGCGGTGGTGTAGAAGCGTCACTGTGCGCTCCGCCCTTCTCCATAGTGAACATCTGCATGTCTTGACAAGAACAGCCTCCTCGCTCACAAACGCATATTGTTTTATCAAATCTTTTAGCCCCAAGGAATAAATTAAGCAGTCTGTGTGAATCATGTTACAAATATGTTGAGTTGACAAGTGGATTCAAAATCAATAGTTTGTAACGTAGTAGTATAGTCAATAGATGCATTAAAATTGTTTTTTTTTTTAATACAAAACAAAATAAACAGTAAAATGTGCATATGAAAGTTGATTTTGGAAAACAATATTACTTCACGCTCTTTGAGGGTTTGATGAAGTTTCACAGTAAGTGGTATTTACTCAAGCAAGAGCATCAGTCAAAGAATTGGAAACTAAACTAAGCGTTTCAACTAGCATAGAGTAAGCCACGCCCCTTAGACAAACAGCACTTGATAAAGCAGCTGCTGCAGAGACATTTTCAGAAGTTTTGGATATTCCACTAAACATATCTTAGTTGAATTGAGGTTCATTTAACTTGAAGGTCTTTTGAGATCAATTATTTTGAAGTTAAAATGTAACTGTCCCACAATGATTCAATGTTAGTGTTGTCGTCTTGCAGGGGGCAAACCAGACTCAGCGAACCCATCCGCGGGGCACTTTTGTGGGCTTGGAATGCCAGTGCGTGCCTCGTCCTCTTCTGGTCTCCCCCACAGCCCGCTCTGGGCACGTTAGCACATAGCCGCAAATTGCAAACAGATTTTTCACACATAGTAATGTGCTAGTTTGTAAACTCAGATAAGTGCAACCAACGAGGCTGAGCATCACAAATCTGCAGACATTCACTACATTTGTGCACTTTACTCTTGTTCTTACAATTCAGACCTGTTCTTCCGGAGTATACTGGAGCGTTTACTGTGTGTGTACGTGAGGAGACGCGTGGTGGGCACCAGGCCTTTGTCTGGTTTTGCTTAAACACTAGTTGAAGAAGAAAGTTTGTTGGTCCAAACAATTTTGGCAAAATATTATATTGGAATTTTACTGACAAACATTGTGATTATGATTAGTTTTACATATTATGTTTTAATTGTAGAATTCTCTTCACATTTCACATTTTAAACATGTCCTGGAGCATTTGCGAGAAGACTGAAATATGAACTAATAAACTAATACAGGAATCAAAGGCATTTCAGAACATGTTTGTAGAGGTCGACTGTACAGAGGGTTTTACACGTGCAAAGAACTTAGATGATTGCAGTCTTAGCCATTTGTTAATTATGGCCTTTCAAATTGCAATTTCGATTTGATTGCCATATATCTTGCAGCCTTACGTTTGCTCTCATCAAGTATGAATAACCACAGCAATTTTCATAAAGGTTAGGATCAATGTCAAGACCGTTTATAGTAGAAATGATGAAAAATGTACGGTATATTAATTCTTATCATATATATTTTTTAGACTTCTCTTATTTCCACACATATTTGAGTATACTACAGTAGATGTAGATAATGCTATTGGACATCTCACAACTTCAGTGGATTGGATTCAAGTTCATATTGAATTATTTGTGACCGTGTGTTGACAAAAGGCACTTTGTTGTTTCCTCTCTTAAGCGAATGATTGAATCTGCTGCAGTCACCTCGGCCGAGTCGGTCACGAGTCACGACTGTTTCTCCTCTGCTCTGGCTCGTAGTCGGAGGTCGATGGTAGCCACACTCCCGGGTCAGGGACACTGTGGCCGGGCAGGAGGGGACAGAGCCGGGGCCACAGCGGAGCAGAGCACAGCACTAATGAAGGGCCAGGCGGCTGCGATGGACCACACTTTTAATTGGTCTAATGAGATGCAGAGTGACCTGGGCGAGGTCAAACACGGCACAGAGCAGGACAAAGGAGGACGTGGCAGAATGTCACTATAACACATTCTGAAAGACCATAGAGATGGACCTCCGGTAAATCTTGATAAACGATTTTAAGGAGGTAAAGACTATGCATGAAATCATAATCAATCTTGCCTAATTGAACTTTTCTGAACTGAATGAATTGGAATAGGCTAAACCACGTTCAAACACAACTTCTCTAACCTAAAACATGTAGATGTCTTTTGTAATATACACACATTAGTCAATACAATGTTTTGAATTGAAAGTTGACGCATTAGTTCTCAGGACATTCTTTTGGAGCTTGTGTTGGCACGAGCCGCTCACACTGAGCTTCCTCTGGGTAAACACAGAACAGAAAGGTACAGGTGTGTTTGGAGAAATGAAAAGCTCTGACATTTAAGGAGATTGAATTTAATTGTTTAGCTTGTTTTTGAGGCAAAATGTTTATTTGAGTTAAACAAGGTTGCTCTCTAAAAACACTCACTTTTCTAAATTTTAATTAACACGTCTTTTATTTGGTGCATTTAGGGATAGTGTCATGACCTTCTTCAGACTATGCTTTCATGCTTTTACATGTGTAAACAGCCCAACTGAGCAAACTAAACAGCCCAAATTATTAAAAAATAAAATATGTTGTTCTTTGCTTTGTATGAATAAATAAAGCCTCTATTTGGGAAATGAAAAGGACATTTTTTCAGAATGGGCCAACATTAAAAAAAAAAAAAGACTACAAAATTTGAAATTGAACATTACCACAGCACATTAATCTAACCACGTATATATGATTGTCCTTGAATGGTAATGAGTGTGTTTGGATCGCGCTGATGACACGGAGCTGGAGCTGGAGCACATGTGCTGTTCAGGCTCTTTTCTCTCCTGACTGAAAGAGTTAAGCTGAAGTTGGCACAGAGACTCCACAGTCTCGGTCAGACGTGCAGAGAATGGAAATATAAAGGACTTGAAAATCATTTCTTTTGTCTCGTTATAGACGGCTTATAATTAGCTTAACAGCAGTGCGGCGGATATAATAAACGTAAACGAATTTGAAAAATGAGATCACGCGACAGGCGGGCGTTCATTTCAACAATATTAACAATTATTTGGGCCCACGGTTTAAATCGTGCCACGGATAAATACACAGTGGAAGTATGCCGACAGAAAGTTGAAGTCATAGTATATATTTTCCTTTTTGGAGTTTAAAAAGGCTCAATTATGTGTATTTGTTCCTCCTGTTTCCGATCTCGCGTTATTATTAAATGGAAGCGGGTTTTAAACATTACGGGCGCATTAATGCCAGATCTGTTATTTCTTTTACACCGTTTTGAGTTTTCAGATTGTAGCTCACGACATTTGGCAGCTCTTTAAATATGTATTTTTCCCTTTTTCAACGATTTACATACGGAAAGAGAATCCTGGTCCATTTTAATGGTTTTAATTGAGCTTTCTTTTGTCTTATTAACGGATTTGGATTAATGATTGAGGTAAAGAACGGTTTGTAATAATATTGAAGTCGAATTGTCTGTGTAAAGACGTAAAAGGAGCGCGCGCGCACATCGGGCCTGCACGTGGCGCTTACGCAGCAAAAAGGCATTTGCACTCAGAACTTTTAAACACAATTTCTAATAATTATAATTGGAAAAAAAAAAATGTACACCTGCTCCTAATTTAATTTACGGGCGAGTAGCTAAACCTTAAGCTATGTTTGTTGTGACCTTATATCTGTTTGGCAGACGTGAAAAAGGTGTTTAATTGGCAGCGGGACGTGCCCAGCATGCGCGAGCAGATAATACATGCTAATGTTGAGCTCACACACCGGCTTTAAATGCAGTATTTTTCCACATTTGGCAAGGAAGTATTCATATGCCTGACAGTTAATGCAACAAAATGTCCTGTGATTTTTCCTGACGCGACCATAGCTAAAGGAGAGTGACTTCAACCCGCTTCGAGTCAGATTCGGGCGACATGTGAACAGTGGCGCATTTGCATTTTGGCATGACGACCCCGGTGACGCGGGATTTGTATTGAAAAGCAGCTCAGTGAAGCACATTGAAGTGCCAGTTATCGCCTCTTAAGATTTTGTTCTGCAGGTGGCGATAGAAGCAGAAATATTTATGCCTTTCAGTCTCTCGCGCATCACAATGGACACGGATCTCCCCTTTTAGTTTATTGGCTTCCTTTGTCACGTTATCTAATCATATATCAGAGTTTGGCAGTGGTGAATGACTCGGGATGAATGCAGAGGTGTGCTTCTCCTCACTGCTCCAGCAGATGATGGGTCAGTGTTTCATTACTGTGCTGCCTTCATGGCTCCAGGATGAAGTGAAGTGGATTCAGGATTTGAACTGGAGCAAGAACGTTCACTAGAAAGAGAGAGAGAGAGGGGGAGATAGAGATAGAGAGAGAGAGAGAGAGAGAGAGAGAGAGAGAGAGAGAGAGAGAGAGAGAGAGAGAGAGAGAGAGAGAGAGAGAGAGAGAGAGAGAGAGAGAGAGAGAGAGAGAGAGAGAGAGAGAGAGAGAGAATGATGGCTTTCTGTTTAAGTGCCTTATGCTTGTCTCAGCAGAATAATGTCCTAAATTCCTCTTCTGTTTGTTATGGGCATTTGCCTTTTAATAAATATGATTCTAGGTTTATAGTCATGTTGGTGGATTCAGTTTTAAATCTCTTTATGATGGGGAGTTCTCTAAGAATTGTTCCCCATGTGTTGTAATTGACTGGCATTGTGTGTCATGACTGTGTGTTGCAGTTTGCTCATGTGAGTGGCGTTCAGACCGGCCATGAGACTGTCTGCAGAGCAGGTGCCTCCATGAATAACAGACTATTTCCACGAAGCAACATGGCAGCCACTGACAGAGCTAACGCCAAATCCCGACGGGAGTTTGGGAGTAAATTTCGGTTGGTTTGGTGAGGGAGACTACATCAGTGTGTCGTATACAGCTGAGGCGACTGCGTGACCATTCTGCCTTGAGCGGTCCCTGTCATGTGGCTCTAGATAGTCTCATCACTGGTGTGTGCGGCGCAGTGTGGCTGGTTTGTTTCTGCCTCTTTGTTTGCTGTGGTAAACCCATGAGCAGCTGCCGCTGGTGGGGTCTGGAGGGATTCTGAAGCTGTGTGTCCTCTCTTTGCCATCCTCTGCCAAGGTGGCATTATGCAAGTGGAGCGAGGGGTAGAGAGAGAGCGCGTGGACCGGGCGGGGGGATTGTGGGGGTTAGAGACGAGGCGACGGCGGCCATAGTAAAGATGGAGGAAGGCTGAGGGCTGCTGGGATTGGTGCAGGAGAAGACTTGCTCCCCTGAACTTTGCCTTGGTGTCAGAGTGGAACTTGTCGATTTGGCAAATAGTGCGGTGTCGGACAAGACCGTGCCTCTCCTCCACTCCCACCTGCTCCCTCCTTCTCTCTCTCTCTCTCTCTCTCCTCGTGCTGCTCTCACTCTCTCTGCCACTAGCACCCCCCCTCGTCACCCAGCCTCTTTCTCTTTTCCCTCCCTTTCAGCTCTTGAAGCTAACGCATTGGCTGGGCTACAGGCATCTTGTTGCCAAATAGGTGGGCCCTACGCGTGTTGGCAAAGACTCAAGCAATGGTTAGGGAAAGAACGCGGAGAGGACGAGAGACGTCAAGCGAGAAACAGAAAGAGGAAGAGAGAGAGTTGGAGAGAAAAGGGGAAAAAAGAAGCGGCACTCGGCTTTGCCAGCGGTCGTATGCGCTCGTCCAACATTGATTCGGCTCTGTATTTTTTCCCCCTGTTCTGTGCTCTGCCTTCCCTGGCCCCCCCATCTGTGTGTGTGTGCCGCTGTGCGAGTGTGTGTGAGTGTGTGTGATCCTTGTGCCGGCCCAGGGATCAGAACAGACACCAACACCAATTACACTTTGCCAAGGATTTTTTTTTTTTTACTTTAAATTTTTTCTTTTTTGGAAAGCGTAAAGGACTGTTTACTTTATCTCTCCTCGCTGTTGAAGTTTTCTGCCTCTTCACAATATTGTCAACATTTGGAATTTTTGAGGAATTTCATTTTCCTTTTTTTTTTTTTTTTTTTTTTTTTTTTATCTTACTCTTTGTTATTTTGTGCTTTTGTCTAATGAGGTTTTGGCCGTGTTCCTGCTTCGGCAAAACGTGAATTTGCCCATTCCCGGAAATCTTTTTTCTTTCTTTCTCTCTTTACTTTGGCCCACTCTTTCTACTGAGCAGCATATTCAGCTAATTCTCTTTTTTTTTTTTTTTTTTTTTTTTTTTTTTACAATCCCCAAGTTTTTTTCATCTGGTATTTCTTCACACTCTGCCAAACCAACACTTGCTTTACATTGGGGAGTGCGGGAGGAGGAAAAAAAAACTGGTGCAGGAGATTTTTTTTTTTTCACTTTAAACGCCGTGCCAAATTTATGATGAGAGTGCAAAATGGTAACTACCAGGCCGTCTGTCTTCCTCTTGCTGTGTGGTTTTCTGTGGTGATTTGTGTCTACATTCAGTTTGTTGCGGAAATGTGAGTCGGGTTGGAGCTCCCCTTGCATGGTAGCGCAGATAGGGAAATGGTATGGCTGATCTTTTAGCTGCACATTTCAACAGTGGTCTTGTGGCGGCAAAGCTTGGCGGTGGTGAGCGACCGGTGTGTGGCAACCCTGGCACAGGAACGCTGTGGCGAGATCTGGGCTTTGTTGCCCAGAGATATGTAGTGAAGGTATTATAGCGCTGATGAATAACTTTTTGGACAGAAAAGTGGGAGCGCACCTCGGCTCAGCACTTTCTTTTTGCATGTGCATTTTTTTTTCGTGTTGTGTGTGTTTTATGAAGTTTATTGGAGGTTTTGATTATTGTTATTTTTTTAATCATTATAATTTTGACAACTTTTGAGATACAATAACCAAAGAGCTCAATTCTTTTTGAGCTCTGACTTTGCATTGTTTCCTTTGAGAATTTTTTCTTTTTTTTTTGCATGAAAAATAATCCGGCTTTTTAATTATTTGAATATATTTATGAAATATGTTTTTATTCTAGAATTATTGTTTTTTTTTTTTTTCATAAGATATAAGAGAACATAACATTGACCTTACCCTCCTCCTCTTCCTCCAGGATGAATTTCATCCCTTCATTGAGGCTCTCCTCCCACATGTCCGTGCCTTCTCCTACACCTGGTTCAACCTACAGGCTCGCAAGCGCAAATACTTCAAGAAGCACGAGAAGAGGATGACCAAGGACGAGGAGCGCGCGGTGAAGGACGAGCTGTTGGGGGAGAAGCCAGAGATCAAACAGAAGTGGGCCTCGCGCCTCTTGGCCAAGCTGCGCAAGGACATCCGGCCCGAGTTCCGCGAGGACTTTGTGCTCACCATCACGGGGAAGAAGCCCCCCTGCTGCGTGCTGTCCAACCCCGACCAGAAGGGCAAAATCCGCCGCATCGACTGCCTACGCCAGGCCGACAAGGTGTGGCGCCTGGACCTGGTGATGGTGATTCTGTTCAAGGGCAGCCCTCTGGAGAGCACGGACGGAGAGCGACTGGTCAAGTCGCCCCAGTGCTCCAACCACGGCCTGTGTGTCCAGCCACACCACATCGGAGTGACGGTCAAAGAGCTGGACCTCTACCTGGCCTACTTCGTCCACACACCAGGTACGCACACGCCGCTTGGCATTAGGCCTATGCATCAGACTGTTTATTCATTTTTCAGAGGAGTTGTGACAGAAAATGAATGTTTGAGGGGAAGAAAGTGAGGAAAACGATGTCCCAAAAGCTCTTGAATGAATCAAACTAAGCAGCATTTCTTTTTGTTTTGCTCATATTCTGTACAGATTATTGTAAAATGAACAAAATAGTTTGACTAAGAATCAATGAATTGTAACATCGTAATGGTTAAAAAAATCTAATAGATAGTTTAGTTATATTTATGGTTCAGTTTTTTGTTAATTCACATGTTTATATTTCAGAAAGAGTCAAAATACAACTGTCCAAATTCTTCCACAGACATGGCTCTCCTCACTGTGCCCTTTTTGCATCTTTTATCTGCTAATATCACGCAGCCATAGTTTATTTACGTTCCATACACTTCCGCCATCGCTGTGCCAAGCCCGTCCTCGATAAAGCTCAGAGCAGATCTGGTGCCAAACGGCGATAAACACAATAAACTGTGCTCAGGGCTTCGATAAGCGCTGCATCTTTGCGTTTAACTCCGCGCTGTCGTCTCAAGCCTCCGCCAACGTTTATATCGGCGCAAAAAAAAGATCCACCAGCCCTTTTTGATAGCACGCACCGCAAACTTGTGTTTACTTACAGATATGTTTGCTTCGGCACATTTGTTAAAGCATTTGTGTGCAAATTTGTCTAAATCCGAGCTCCGATGTTTCACTGTGCCGCGTGTCAACAAAAGCATCTGCAAACCTGGAAAAAGCACATCTCCATTAGCCGCGTAATGGCCGGGACGTCAGTGAGCAGTGTGTGGCTTCTTTTGAGATCCCCACAGAGCGAGCTCAAAGCTGGCCTCGTCCCAGGTGTGAAGGGGCTCAGGACACTGCCTCTGCGTCCACATCGAGCGGCTCGGAAAAACACTCTGCAGAATGGACACACGCTGAAGCCAAAATGCAGAAACGAGGCTCAGGCGGAGGATGTGTGTGTTTTACAGGAGAGTGAAGCCAGAAAATCAGCCTAAAATGGAGCGTGGAAAAGACATTATTATTCTGCTCCATAGAGGATTTTTATTACATTTTAAACCGTTTTAAACAGTGAAAAATGCTCCACATTAATACTATAATCTATTGATAATAGTTATATAGCATTTTATACATTTAAATATTTATCACTTGTTTAAATTCATGTGCAATCTATGTGCTGTCGTGACACATATTCATGTGCAATTACTGTCGGGATCACATGCAATGGTATTTATTTATTTATTTGTCTATGGGAGTTTTTATTTATTTATAGGAGATCTTCTACTGAAAGTGTTTTTCAGACTTCCTATAAGTGATCTGTTCTTCTGTATCTACCTCTGTATCTACCTGCGTTGCACCAATGAAATTTCCCCATGTGGGACAATAAAGGAATATCTTATCTTATGTTTTATAAGCTATTCAAACTATGTCAGCATTTGTTTTATTAAAAATTATGTATTATATTATACATTTATTTAAATATCAAATTGACCTGTAATTTGCAACCACTGAACTAATGCTATTTTATTTGACTGAAATATGACAAAGATTCACACAGATCCACAGTAATAAGCAAGGTTCTATTTCTCAGCATGTCATATTTGAGTCGTGTGTAAACATGTGTACAGTTTATACTAAAATGTGCGTTGTGCTTTTGATGTTTTTAGCATGAGCCTGTGCTGAAGTGGCTCTGTGGTTTGTGGCAGGTGTAAGCACTGTTCCCCCTCACACAAACGCTCACAGACAGTTAGCGAGCGCGGCTATTATCCCGCTCCTCTTACCACTGGCATACAGTTACAGCCCTTAATGCTGCTCCTTGGCAGCGAGGTGCGGGGCTCCTCTGCGACAGAGCGCCCCATGCCAGGCTCCTTTCAGCCCTGTGTGTAACTCGGCTTGAGTTCGCGGAGCCTCGGTGAGCGCCTCTTCCTGTCCCACAATGCTCCGTGGCCAAACCGCCGCTCAGATTAGCTCCCAGCGCAGCCTGGTGCCCCTCCGAGTAAAGCCCTTTTCGCTCTTTGCCAGGATTTCCACAGCCACTCATGACCGCAGCTAGTTCTTCTACAGTGGATCTTGAAATTCAGTTATTGTAACTATGACGACTCCTTTTTGGAGTTTGGTTTTGACATTTACTAAAACATTTACAAAATCGCAGCGGCAAAAATCCAGTGTTTGAGGAATATGTTAAAAAGATGACAAAGCTTCTATGTTCTCGCATTTAAATACATATTTTGTATCTCTTTTTTACACATGAACCAGGCATTGTGTTGTTTTAGAGTACATTTGTATTTGTCTACTCATCTTATAAACCTTTTAAATCCATGCTATATTCAATCAGAGCCGATCCCGTAGTTTCTTTTACATATTTGGATAGCCATAAGCCGGGTCATGTAAACAGGAGCTACCTCTGCTCTCACAGACACACAGTGGCTCTGCTCTGACCCCTGCAGTGGCTCTGCTCTGACCCCTGCAGTGGCTCTGCTCTGACCCCTGCAGTGGCTCTGCTCTGACCCCTGCAGTGGCTCTGCTCTGACCCCTGCAGTGGCTCTGCTCTGACCCCTGCAGTGGCTCTGCTCTGACCCCTGCAGTGGCTCTGCTCTGACCCCTGCAGTGGCAGTGTTACACTTTTATTCTTAGCTCAGCATTGCGCAGTCTCTGGCAGAAGCTATCAGTTGTCAGGTACCACTCGCTCGCCCACTTGGTCCTCCTCGCTGCCCCCCCGTCCCTCCTCTCTGCCCCCGTCCCTCCTCTCTGCCCCCCGTCCCTCCTCTCTGCCCCCCCATCCCTCCTCTCTGCCCCCCCATCCCTCCTCTCTGCCCCCGTCCCACCCATGTCACCCCGGGCCTCACCCAGCTGCAGAGGCCTGAGCCAAGCTGCCATGATGTGTGAGTGACAAGGCAGGACATCAACCCGCTTCTCCTCTGTTTCCCAGCAGTACAGTGTGTGTGTGTGTGTGTGTGTGCCTCAGTGTGTGTGTGTGTGTGTGTGTGCCTCAGTGTGTGTGTGTGTGTGTGTGTGCCTCAGTGTGTGTGTGTGTGTGTGTGTGCCTCAGTGTGTGTGTGTGTGTGTGTGTGTGTGTGCCTCAGTGTGTGTGTGTGTGTGTGTGTGTGTGTGTGCCTCAGTGTGTGTGTGTGTGTGTGTGCCTCAGTGTGTGTGTGTGTGTGTGTGCCTCAGTGTGTGTGTGTGTGTGCCTCAGTGTGTGTGTGTGTGTGTGCCTCAGTGTGTGTGTGTGTGCCTCAGTGTGTGCCTCAGTGTGTGTGTGTGTGCCTCAGTGTGTGTGTGTGTGTGTGTGTGTGCGTGCGTGTGCCTCAGTGTGTGTGTGTGTGTGTGTGTGCCTCAGTGTGTGTGTGTGTGTGTGTGTGTGTGCGTGCGTGTGCCTCAGTGTGTGTGTGTGTGTGTGTGCGTGCGTGCGTGTGCCTCCGTGTGTGTGTGTGTGTTTGCGTGTGTTTTTGTGTGTGTGTGTGCGTGTGTTTTTGTGTGTGTGTGTGTGTGTGTGTGCGTGCGTTTTTGTGTGTGTGTGTGTGCGTGTGTTTGTGTGTGTGTGTGTGTGTGTGTGCGTGCATGTGTTTTGTGTGTGTGTGTGTGTGTGCGTGCGTGCGCGCCCTCACGCGCCCTCACGCGCCCTCACGCGCCCTCACGCGCCCTCACGCGCCCTCACGCGTGCCTCACGCGCCCGCACGCGTGACCTCACGCGTGCCTCACGCGCCCTCACGCGCCCTCACGCGCCCTCACGCGCCCTCACGCGTGCCTCACGCGCCCTCACGCGCCCTCACGCGCCCGCACGCGTGAGGGCGCGTGAGGGCGCGTGAGGGCGCGTGAGGGCTCGTGAGGCACGCGTGCCTCACGCGCCCTCACGCGTGCCTCACGCGCCCTCACGCGCCCTCACGCGCCCTCACGCGCCCTCACGCGCCCTCACGCGTGCCTCACGCGCCCTCACGCGCCCGCACGCGTGACCTCACGCGTGCCTCACGCGCCCTCACGCGTACCTCACGCGCCCTCACGCGCCCGCACGCGCCCGCACGCGTGACCTCACGCGTGCCTCACGCGTGCCTCACGCGTGCCTCACGCGCCCTCACGCGCCCTCACGCGCCCTCACGCGTGCCTCACGCGCCCTCACGCGCCCTCACGCGCCCTCACGCGCCCTCACGCGCCCTCACGCGTGCCTCACGCGCCCTCACGCGTGCCTCACGCGCCCTCACGCGCCCTCACGCGCCCTCACGCGCCCTCACACGCCCTCACATGTATCTAACATGGATCCATTGCACTGCTCTAACAGTCAATCCCATTTCTATTTTGACTAAATGTGTTAAATGTGTTAAATTCAGTCCCACCTAACTCTGAGTGATTCTAATTCACTTTTCAACTGAAGCTCTTAATTATTCCACTTTTCTTCTACCCTGATGTCAGCACTACCAACAACAATGTATTTTTATTTTTGAGAGTTTATTTTCTACGCATAAGTAGGTTTGGAAAAGGCAGAACAGACCCTAATATTATTCAAGCTCAGAACATGTCTCCCTGTCACCTTTGTATTGATATAAGTGTCTACTTGTGTTGTGCTGTGTAAGTGTCTGGTGGAGGGTCCTACACTGTTCAGCAGCATGGCATTATACGTCTCAATCTCCATGGAGACAAGCATGTGACACCAACAAGTCATGTAGACAGGTCAGATCTGTGGAGAGAGGAGCTCATTCACCGAAAGAATCAATGTTTTTCAAGGTATTTTCAAGACACAAAATCATCCGTAATTAATTCAATGCAAAATGGTCATTCTAATTTCATACTGTGGAACATCTCCATGGCGACGAGCCTGTGGCCAAAGTTGCAGTGTGCAGCTTTTCAGAGGGGGGGTGGTCTGGAAAGTTACACAGTGTTGATAATAATAGTCTGGTCACGGTCCAAAGTCATGTCTGGCTTGTCATTTGTGCATTGACCACAGTGAGCGTGTGTGGTCTCCGCTTTAGTCATATTTGGAGATTTCTTTCATTACTTAGTCATTACAATTTCCCGTAGCTCGTGTTTCCTCAGCGTTCTTACAGTCGGAGCCAATCCGTTCCAACTCTGGGCTCGAGAGACATTCATTTACCCATCAACGTGTCGTAGCCGTCGCTCTAACGTTGGTCCTGAGAGCGTTTTCACCGAGCCGCACAAAGCGGGGAATCAACAGGGAGCCGGGGCGAGACGGCCAGCCAGGGACTTAACGCCTCCTCACGTCAAAAATAATCCCTCAAACACATCTTATCTGCTTTGTCCAATATCCTGGGCTTCAGAAGGGATGTAAACTTATCAGATGTGGTTATGTAACGAAACAAAGCGAGGTAGAGTCGCACTGATGCATCCTGTTGTACTGTTAACATGGTACAATACATGTAAAGAGTGTATACCCGGTCAGCCACAGCATACTCTGACATATATGACCATTTATGGCATTTAAATTGTTGTTTTACGTTCCCTTCTATGGCCTTTTGTGAGAAGTCTAAGCTTAACCTGGTACTCCTTCATCTAAATAACACAAAATCATTGCTCATTGTGGTGGACAGAACGGGAGATTAGACGATATTCTCGCTTGCTTAAAAAAATGAACTAATAACTAAATTTACAGAGGTTTAAAAAGGAAACGGGAAGATGAAAAAGCTCTTCTGTTCGAACGCTCACGACGGAAACTTGTCCGCCTAAAATAGCACTGCCAAGAAAGCGTTAGTGGGGCCGGTGTAAGACGCTGCTTTTCAAATATATCGCGGCGCTGGGGCCTCCTACAACCCAAAACTGGCCGATTGTCAGAAGGTTTTTTCTTTCCCCCTTTTTTGCAGAGGAGAGGAAAAAGAAGGGCATCTGGAAAAAGGATTATTTGAATGCGGCTGTGCTTTTTCCTCTTGTTCAGAATTGGCCTCACGCTTTGACCTCCGCCACCGTTTTTCTCACAACTTTGCCCCGCGATTTAGGTCTGACAGCTGAACGGCTCGGAGGATTGGGGCCGGGGCCAAGCTGCTTCTTATTCTCTGTAATTATCCAGTTTAGTGAGTAACATTGAAAAGACATAACACAACAGAGTGAGTATATGATTGAATTATGTTTCGTTTAGGAAACAGAGGTCAGGTCGTGGCTCCGCAAATAGAACAAATCTCTCTAGCAGAAAGTGCCTATTGTGGCCAACGCGGATTAGCATTATTTCCTAATTTCACTGTACACTGGGTTTTAATTATTTTGTAATTAAGGTTAATAAATAAATGTTGTGGTGTCTTTTTTTTTTTTTTTTAAAGCTGCGTCGCTTTTGTTTTTCTGGTGGGGTTTTGTTTAAATAGAACACGATATCTGACATTTGAAAAGAGCGGTGTTAAAAAAGAAAAGGAGATTGCTAAAAAATGATTCATAATTTAAAATTCATTGCATAAATTGTAGGAAAAGAAAAATCATATGTAGAGAGAACAAAGCACGTTTAAATAGGAATTATAGTATATTTTAATTCATTTTCCACCATTTTTAATCCTAACACTTTTGAAAAATTCCAATTCCTCTTTAAAACTACACCAAAACTATTTGAATTTGACCATTTTATTTGAATTGCATAGGAAAAACCTTGGACATGGTTTCTTTGTGCGAGGGCATCTCATTTGAGTGTGTGAATTTGCATGACCAGTCCCCTCGTTTTTCCTTTTTTTTCCTCTCTCTCTGTCCCGTCGCCAGGCCTGAAATCTGCCCATTCCCTTAAAAAGCATACGTGCGGCGCACAGGAGGGGCGAGCAGCTTGGCCGGATCCTCCGCTCTGAGCCCAGGGCAGAGGAGAGAGGTGAGGAAGGAGACTTAAAACAGGAGCAGCGAGATACCAAAGGAAACGTCTTGTTTTCCGGGCTCGTTCCCAGCCGGTACATTCCGGACTCTGTCTGTGGCGCTCCTTGTTCCCTCGCGCCGGTGGAGCAGCACTGCCCCTGCCGAGCTGCCCCTGCCCCGTTATCAGGACCCGCTCCGGCTACACGGGCGTCCCCATCAAACGCATCCTCCTCATCACCTTCTCGCTTTAGCCGCATCTTGAAATGAAAGGTGCTGATAAAGAAAACCATAATCAATTCTTCGACGATAATAGATGCCATTCACCATTGTTGTGATGATATTGATATAAAGTAATAAGAAAAGCATAGAATAAAGATGATGCAAAATGCCAGGCTGAAACAAAGAGAAAGGGAGGGCACATATTCAGGCTAGTGGGGCTGGTTGGCAGCGTTTGGCAGGCAGCGCTGCAGCTCTGTTTAGAAGGTGCCAGCTTTTCAAACCGACACACAGCCTCTGCCAACTCCTCTCCTTCTGATCCTTTCTTTCTCCCCTCATTTTCAAAAATTTCCCCCCATATCCTTGTTTTCGCTTAACACTTCTTCCCCTGTGCGTCCCCTTGCGCCCCTAAAACCTCCTCTATAGGCGCTCTGGCACGGTGGGGTGCCGAAAACCCAGCGATTTTTAAACTTATTTTGTGTCTCTGTCTGGAATAAAAGAGCTATCGCGTTACCAGACGTTTTTTTCTTCTTCTCGCTCTAAAATATGTTCCGCCGGCTTTGCAGGGCGAATATTTAGTGTGATGGTGCTGCTGCTGTGAATTCAGGTCCAAAACAAAATGGCGGATCAAGCCAAGCTGGTCGTCACCGAGACAGTAGGACGAGCAAGACGCGCGTGAATCATTGTGGCAAATGTGATTTCCCCTCCAGTCAACGTTTATGATATTCACAACTGTCGATGGCATAGAAATAAAGCATCAGTGTATGATTGAATTAAAAGAAGGAGAAGGACTCGTTTGGCAGACGACTGACACGCTTTCCGGGTGAAACACAAATTTAAACAGCCGACAGGACACGCACAATTTTGCCTTAGTTGTTGCATTATTATTTTGCCTCGGGACACAAGTCAGTTTGTTAGATCTCTGTAAACTATTTCAAACGTAGCAGTACTTAACCTGTGACACCTCCTGACCAAACTCCCACCGTTGACCTCCTAAAATTGAATGAGAAATCACACTAATGATTATTCATATTTATAACATTTTTAAAACAAATGTTATTATTTTACAGCAGTGAGATACCAAAGGTCTCATTTTCTGGGCTCATTCCATTCATTTTCTTTCATCTTCTATTACTTGAAGTGGGACGAGACGAGACACGAGTTCAGGTCCACGAGAACAAAACAAGACAAGATTTGGATCATACATTATCAAATCAACACAGTTCACAATTATTAATCTATTTTAATTTGACATTTTACCACATTGCACCTTTTATTTTTGCTTTTCACCCACCGCTTCTCACGTCGTGTAACTCCCCGGCGCTTTGCTCGAGCTCTCGTCCCGTCCCGCGCCCTTAAAGCTTCAAACTGGACGCACCGTAATGACATCAGACCGTCTCGCTGTAATAAACCCAAACCACAACTGGCCCGTTCTTCAGATTCCACGTGAACATTAGGCCCTTTCACCCAGCGCGCCGAGCTGTGAGTGACGGGGCGAGCGTTAAACGGTGGGTGTGGGGGTGGATGGAATTACTCAATAATGATCAGAAAATTAGAGCCATTATTGAGGGAGAGTAAACAGGCCTCTCTAAGTGTGAAAGACTCTATTCAGATGGAACCAGGAGCAGGAGTCCTTTTCTTCCATTCAGAGATGCACCCATGGCCTTGAGAGCCCCCCTTTTGTCTGCTGGAATAACAGAGTGAATGTATGGGGTCGCCGGGCCAGGGGTCCCGTTCATGCACGTACGGGCTCCGTGCGGAAAGGGCCATTGACCAGAGGCGCCGCCCCTGAATCAATACTTCCACGTTGCTTATTGGACATTTTCCCCCTCGGGAGCTGACATTGTTATAAGAGGGACGGCCTCACAATACACAGTTTAAATAGAGACTTAAAGGTGCACGATGTACGTTATCGATGTCTGCTCGTCACTGTGGAGATGTTGTTGCCTCGCGTAGAAGGTTCCACAGCGTGGCATTAAATGTGTCGATCTCCATGGAGACAGCAGGTCAGATCTGTGGAACACTTGCCCCTCTTGTAGTGATAATGCATGTTTCTCTAGGCAGATTTGAGCAATAAAAACAGCTGTAATTGCATAAAGAAGATTGATTGACAGAGGAACATTCCGGGCAAAGCGAGATAGAGGACAAAACAACAAAACAATCATATTTTTCTCGATTTATAGAGCCGTCTGTAGATGTGTTATAGATCAAGACGATTGATAAAACGATTGACGAAAAGGTCCAACTTTGTTTCATTTATTAGATGATTGCATTGATGAGCTTTTATACTTGTTTTAGTGTCATTTAATATCTGTCTATCATTCTTTTAACAACTCTAATACTATCCAGCAAACATCACACAAATCAATATCTCCCTTTTTTTTCTTGCATCTCTTTACTTTATCTCCACGCCAAGCATTCCGCTGCTATACTTTCTACTTTTTATTTTGTGCAAATTAGCCAAACTTTGCTAATTAACTCGTCTGCCAGAAGCGCTAAGTTCACAAATCTTGGCAGGAATGTATGTTAGTGTTTCTAAAGTGTCTACAAGTGCACCTGGGTGTGTGTTTTCTCCTCCTCTTTTCCCTCCGCTCGCTCCTCGCTCACACGCCACACGTCTCCAGCGTCCGGGGAGGCGACCGTCAGGGGACGACGGGCGTAAAGTGGGCGCTAATGCAAAGACTTCCCCCCGTTGGAAAGTGCTAAAATACTGTAATTAATCTAAAACTGAGTAAATGAACTTGACGCCGTCTCTTTGCGAGCGAAGTGACAAAGCACTGCAGAAGGAAGGTTTTACGGTCGTGCCAGATCTGCAATCACGAGCGTTCACTTGAAGTACATTAGTTCAGTTATAGATTCACACGCTGGAGTTGGAATCAATCAAGTCTGGGCCGAGGTGAGTTTAGGGGTCTTTTTGCAATGATTAAGAGTCATCAAACATGTGCACACAGTATAAAAACATTGACGTAATGGATTAATGCGTTTAAAAATGGCGCAGAGTGAGGACAAGAGCTATTAAACGTCTCAATCTCCATGGAGACGCCACCAAGTCATGTAGACTGGTCAGATCTGTGGAGAGAGGAGCTCGTTCACAGTAAGAATTCATGTTTTTCGAGGTATTTTGAAGATACAAAATCATCTGTAATTCATGAAATGCAAAATAATCGTTCTAATTTCATACTGTGGAACATTCCGCACGAAGCAGTAACGTTTCCATGGCGACAAGCTTTAGTTATCGACTTATTGAACAAAGTGAAATAGGTTTGGCTGCTCAAGCTATTGCAAAAACACACAGTTTGTTATTTTCCTGACTTATTTGAATCGGAACCTAATATAATTTGTTTTAAATGGCAGCATATATTAAGAGTGTTTTTTTAAACTTCCTATAAGTTATCTGTCCTTTCCCTATGTATCTACTGCGTTGTAACACCAAAATGTCCCCATTTGTAGACAATAAAGGATTATCTTATATCTTATCTTATATTATATTACTTTAATCCACTACATTTTAGTGTTGTCACAATACGAACATTTCAAACCTGTTTTTGATATTAAGGACTTTAATCTCGATACCTATCACCACACTAATAATTCAATTTCTCTGTTATACTTCAAGGTTTTAGGTAATACTTATAATACATTCTGAACACAAAATAATTCGACTTAAATGTATTAAACGTTATGGTCTAATTCTAGTTTTGATTTAATTCCAAATCATTCTAAAACTGTTTTAGTATTAATTAGTGTCTAATATTCGATACTTGACGACCCAACTTGATTTACTCGTGGCATTTTAACTATAAACTGGCGCACATGCTCTTTTAATCACTAAACAACAGGTCACGGCGAGGACAAAGCTGACCAAAGTATCACGCTCCAAGTGTAAGTGACCCGCTTGGATCCGTGTCAGAACGGCCGGTGGATAGCGTTGCCATGGTCACATAGTTGTTGTTTTCCTGCCTACCTTTCCTGGGCCGTTTCCACGCGGTGTTGGTGACTGGCCTGGTTGGCACGCTGAACCGTCCCGGCTTGTGGGGCGGTCTGTGCGGCGGCAGCCTGGTCCTCGCCGTGGCAACCAGACTGTCGGAGCCCTGCCAGTGGAATCCAGTCAGATCACTTTCACGGCGTAGAGGGAATCTCCCCTCAGCCTCTCCACATTTACACTTGTACTGCGCAAACAAACGGGAGGATATGGGGGGAAAAGTTCAATGATTATTATTTGTATTATCTTGTTACGCTAGATGTTTTTATTTTATTTTATCTTTATTAGGAAATGAGAGGTTTTGTCTATAAGGGTATTTGTTTATAAGAGTTTTTATTTATAAGAGTTCTTCTATTAAGAGTATTTTTTAAACTTCCTATAAGTTATCTGTCCTTTTCCTCTGTAGCTACTGCGTTGCAACAATGAAATGTGTGGACAATAAAGGAATATCTTATCTTATATCTTATCTTATGATTGCTTGGCCAAAATTGCTTTACTTTTTGAAATGATGTTATTTTTTATTTGTTAGATAAATCAGTGTTACATACAGGAGGTGAAATCGACTGATGAACGTCTCAAAACGTGTCTTTAAACAGACAAATCTAAAATATCTGTCAAATTAGTCACAAAAGTGCATAAATATCAGCATAATTTTTACTTTTTGTAGCGTATTTCACTATAAACGATGTACTTGATGTTCAAATCTTGCACATTTTCACAGCAACAGTCACAAAAGTGCAGAAATATCAACATCATTTTTACTTTTTGTAGCGTTTTTCACTATAAACGATGTACTTGATGTTCAAATCTTGCACATCTTCAAAGCAACAGTCACAATATTATCCACATTTTGATCTATTGCCATCCACTAATCACATATTCTGCCCATAATCCATTAGGTCTAGTACATTCCAACCAGCACATTCGGCGAGTGCTTTGCTACCAGGAAATAACCTATTTCCTTGTCTATTTCATTTGATGATTTGTGAGCTGGATGTTTCTTGGCATTGCTCTCTGCTGTTTTTCAATATAGGAAACACTTGCCAAACCCGACATATGAAACGGTCGGACTGTAGGGTTAACGCAGATTTTTGCGTTCACACATTTTGTTTCGTCGGAGGAGTTTAAAGGGACCTCGATTCCATGAGTACATTTTGTAACCAGACAGAAAGTGTGATTGAAAACATGTCGTGCACCTCCTCCTCTTCTGCAGGGAGACGGTTTAAACCCACGTGTTAAATATGTATTTAAATGGAACTGAAATGATCTGTTTGGAACATTAAGCCAGATCGGGGCAGTGTTTTATATGTTCAACCGCGGATATAACTGTGCCTCTGACCTGCTCATCAGATAAGATAAGATGTTCCTTTATTGTCCACACATGGGGAAATTTCATTGTTGCAACGCAGCAGCTATAGAGGAAAAGGACAGATTATATATAGGAAGTTTAAAAAATACTCTTAATAGAAGAACTCTTATAAACAAAAACTCTTATAAACAAAAACTCCTATAGACAAAACCTCTCATTTCTTAATAAGGAATGGAGGGGAAAAATAAAGATAATAACAAAATAAAATAAAAAACAGCTGGCATAAGACAAGATAATACTAATAATAATAGTAAAATAAACACTCTATTTACATCAGTTATATGCACATGAATGTGACATTATTGCGTGTGAGTACGACAGTAATTGCACATGGTTAAGTCAGTATTGCACATGGTTAAGTCAGTATTGCACATGGTTAAGTAAGTATTGCACATGGTTAAGTCAGTATTGCACATGGTTAAGTCAGTATTGCACATGGTTAATTCAGTATTGCACATGGTTAAGTCAGTATTGCACATGGTTAAGTCAGTATTGCACATGGTTAAGTCAGTATTGCACATGGTTAATTCAGTATTGCACATGGTTAAGTCAGTATTGCACATGGTTAAGTCAGTATTGCACATGGTTAAGTCAGTATTGCACATGGTTAATTCAGTATTGCACATGGTTAAGTCAGTATTGCACATGGTTAAGTCAGTATTGCACATGGTTAAGTCAGTATTGCACATGGTTAATTCAGTATTGCACATGGTTAAGTCAGTATTGCACATGGTTAAGTCAGTATTGCACATGGTTAAATCAGTATTACACATGGTTAAGTCAGTATTGCACATGAATATGACGGTATTGCACATGGTTAAGTCAGGATCACACATGGTTAAGTCAGTATTACACATGGTTAAGTCAGTATTGCACATGAATATGACGGTATTGCACATGGTTAAGTCAAGTCAGTATTGCACATGGTTAAGTCAGTATTGCACATGGTTAAGTCAGTATTGCACATGGTTAAGTCAGTATTGCACATGGTTAAATCAGTATTACACATGGTTAAGTCAGTATTGCACATGAATATGACGGTATTGCACATGGTTAAGTCAGTATTGCACATGGTTAAATCAGTATTACACATGGTTAAGTCAGTATTGCACATGAATATGACGGTATTACACATGGTTAAGTCAGTATTGCACATGAATATGACGGTATTGCACATGGTTAAGTCAAGTCAGTATTGCACATGGTTAAGTCAGTATTGCACATGGTTAAGTCAGTATTGTACATGCTTAAGTCAGTATTGCACCTGGTTAAGTCAGTATTGCACCTGGTTAAGTCAGTATTGCACATGCTTAAGTCAGTATTGCACCTAGTTAAGTCAGTATTGCACATGGTTAAGTCAGTATTGCACATGATTAAGTCAGTATTGCACATGTCAAGTCAGTATTGCACGTGTTCAGGGCAGTGTTTTGTTATAAAGGGTTAGAATCCATTACACTATAAGCATTTCTTACACAACTTTGAGCCGTTCCGACACAGCGTTTGGGTGAAATGAGATTGCAAAAATAGCGATACGTCTGTTTTTCGTCTCATCCTTTTCAGTCAGGACAAACTGGGTTATACATTAGCAAATCCCCACAGGCTCCGTCCACCGTCAGACGTGTTCAAAGCGCTGCCGGGGTCAGATATTATTTGTTTTGCGTCACACATGAGCGATCTCTTCGGGCCGTCCTCGTGTCCTCTCGCCTCGTTCAGCCCCGCACCTGAACCCGCCCGCACCTGAACCCGCCCGCACCTGAACCCGCCCGCACCTGAGGCCTGTGGGCCATGTTCAAATGAAGGAACATTCACACATTCATGAAGCAAAATTATGATTCATGAATGTGTGTAACATAAATGAATCTGAAGTCGTACTGCCTCTGGAAAGAAGACATTTGAACTTTTAAACACTATGTCACTTTTCTGGTGGGGGTTCGCAGCCAGCTTGTCTCCCTGGAAATGTTATTGTTTTATCTGGAATGTTCCACAGTATGGCATTAAACATATCTATCTTGATGTTTTTTGAATATATAGTTCTTCAGTTACAGCAAGTAGGGATGTCAAGATTATTCAGGTTGATCATTAATCCTGATTATGCAGTTCACAATATAAGAAGTAGAATAAAAATTGTGACTATTTTAGAAACAATCTAGAGTGCATGAAAATACATCTAAATGTAAAGTGATTTTTTATTCAATTTCAATTCAATCTGTTGTTGTAAATGTGTTTTACAATATACAATATATTCAATACAATGAAACACATGCATTCTTCACTTCAAGTAGTGTACATTTAAGTCTTTTGTTTGTAGTAGAGATGTCAAAAATCAGATCAATATGAAAACTAGATACTCATTAGAAGTATTGACACTGAAAAAATAGTGTATTTTTATTAATATTGTGGTATAAATGCTGCATCGATAATGGAGCCTGTTCCTCAGTGTCAAATCAAGTTTAAAATGTTAGTATCATAAAAACATCAACGACAGAGACACGCAAAGTTATAAAATACACATTGATTGTAATGCTACAAGACAGAGTTCTCATAAATCTATTTATGCAGAGATAAAAACGTCCAGATTTCTCAAGTCTTTTGAGCAAACGTGTGGGTTTTGCCATTGCAAACAAAAACACTGTCGTCTCATTTGGAAACCTTCAGCACAATCTGTTTTCACTAATACGGCATTGATGTGAAATTAGGGGTTTGTAAGTACAATAGTCCACCCTTTTGTCTGCTTTCCTTGAGGCAGATATACTGTCATTTGGCCTTTGTGCGGCAACATCTGATCGGTGTATTATTAGCTGCGGACCACCCTGCCTCTGAGCCCCACTTGAGTTTCCATTCTTGTGCCGCTCCAGCCTCAGTGCGTGTCTCTCCTCTCGCCGCCCAAACACGTAGGCGAGCGAGGAGAGCGAATTAATGCCATGACAGAGAGGAACGGAGCGGCCATAGTCCCTTTGAGCCGGCCCAGCTCCAGCGCGATGGTGATGGAGAAGGTAATCAGACCCCCCAGTGCTTATTTTAAGACGTGATGATCTATAGATGTCCATTAAAAGCAGCGGGGAAACAATTTAGGGGCTCTAAATCTGGATAGGGCCCGAGCTGTGGGTGTGGGCGTGCCGACTCTCTCTTTCTACCCTGCCGGAGGACAGAAAAAAACATGAGATGACAGTGATTTAAAGAAATCTGGCCTTGATTTTGTGGTTAGATTTGTATCTGTGGTTTTGGCCGGCAGAGTAGCACAGATCCTGCTCTGTGCGCCCCACTCTGCCGGCTCTCTTTTTTTTATTGTTGTTCTGTTCTTTTCATCTGAGGTTACTTTTCCTTCTGGCCTGGCTGTAAAACACACCCTAACAAGACACTTTTCGCAATAAAAAGCCTGTAGAAAGGTCCCATTATTTCACGTTACCTCAGGCGACCCAACAAACTGGTGATGTGTAATTAAGTTAGTTAAATGTTACAAATGCTTGTTTTGCCAGGCAGTTGTCAATACCTTTGTCTTGATAGTTGAGATGGCTAAAGGGCCGGACCCAGTTTGGAACCAAGAGTGACAACATGTTTCACAATGGACTGTTTGGCTCTGATATCTGTCTGGAAGAGTCTCGGAATATTCTTTCCACATGGTTCTCAAGTAACATATCTGATTGGATAAAAATGTCACGATACTACGATTTCAAACTTCATTTTGATACCAAAATAACGATTCAAAATGCTTTATTTGGCTCAAAAATAATAATACTTTCTTTATTAAACCTTGTGGTCTCTTTTTAGTTTCGATACTTGTTCAAATGAATGAATAGTTTTGGTATTGACTAATTTTCAATACTTTAAAAACGAATAGATAATATTATTCAGTCTGTTTTTTCCCCCACAGATTTACAATAACAGTGTCTTTCTGAAGTTATGACTCTAGATATACGTTATTGAGGACAGAATATCTCAAATAATTCGAGATTCCGTTCTAAAATGTGGCTCACTTTGCAGCTTCCTCAGTATTCTCAGTAAGAATTATTTCGAAAGGATAATTGATGCATATAAGACTGCGAATCATTAACTCTTTGCCAAATATTTGCTTTGAATGTTGATGGCTGCTGACTGAAGCCTTTTATTTTTGGCACGAAGCAAACGTCAGGCACACATTTCTTCACAGCGCGATGCCGAAAAGCATTCACCAGCCGACACACACACACACATCAAACCGGAGCCCGATGCAACAAAAAAATACGTTGTGGTTTCCTCCCTCTTCTAGATTTTCACTCATCTTCTTTCACTTAGGCTTTAGATGTGCGATGAAGTAATCCTGACATATTTTATACACTAATGCAAAACAAACAGGCAAATTACACACATTCGTCCCCCTAGTACCAATTCATGGAAGTAGTTAGCCAAAAAAAGCTCCTTTTTTCCCCCTAACTTTCCATTTTACTCACTCTCTCTGCGGATCTGTCCTGGCTAGACCTCTTTGCTGGAATGGCTTGGAGCACAGAGCCTCTTTTGTGGGGAGGCTACAAGGTGTTGGTGAGAAAGAACAGGATTTTCTCTCTTGGACTCAGGTCCTTTCCATCAATCCACGACTCCTGCTGCTGCTGCCGGCCTCTTCACTTGACTTTCTTAAGGTCGCCGTTGGTAAATAGACATCTAGAGCACACTGTTCGTCACCCTCACACCAGGGCGAGCGAGATGACCAGTTGTGCCGTGCGTCCAGCGTCCACAGCCGGTCTCTCTGGGTCGAGTTGGACGTCGATTCTGGCAATGAAATTCATCTCCTTTTCCATTTCCCTTTTGTACATTTTATCACTCACCAAATCACCTGACCAATCTTGACGGTTAGATTTGTTTATAAAGCTCTCATTAGGTGTTTGCAACTAAAAAAGATGTAGTGTTTGTAGAAAGGCCACTGACTGAATCATACATCTTGACAGAGAATTGGAAAAGAGAGAAAAGTATGTCTAAAGAGCTCTTTTGTGGCACGGATATTAGCAACGCGATCTTCTCAATCTCGCCAAACACTGCAGCTGAATGTAGGGTTGGGCGGTTTTGCATTATCTTCATGACAATATTAAAACAGTATCTTCACAATGCATCAGGATTGTGCAATGTCTTGGTTGCACAAAATATGAAGGAAGATTCAAATTGACCACAAAAGGACAGAAGTATCACTTATGCTCTTGTTGGGGAGATGACACTGGACCAGGGGTGGGCAATTATTTTCCTCCGAGGGCCATATTCGAATCCAGGCAAGTAGCGGAGGGCCGGCCCGCAATCATTGGTGTGAAAAAAATAAAATAAAATATCACTTTTCTGTCAAATATAGGCTATTGAATCTATTATTTGCTTAATTTCACGTCATATTTATTAAGTATACAAGTGCAGACAGATGCCTGAGGGCCGCAGTTTACCCACCCCTGCACTAGACGTTTCTGTCTCTTAGTTTTTTGGTCCTTTTCAATTATTTTTGTAACAGACCCTAAACTTGATATTGTAACTTTGCATATCTCCAAAACAACCATTTCTATAGAATCCATTTCCTGATACATCTCCCGCCCTGAACTGACAGTAATAGACTTTTCCACCATTAGTTCTATATTTTTACAGACCAAAAGCTTTGACACTTTTACTGTTGGGAACGCTTGTCCCAGTTGCAGCATTAGTTGAAATTTCAGGAGTTCCCCAGAGTGGAGTCTGGTTTTATTTCTTTGTAAAATACAGCTTTGTGATACAATTTAGACCATACCTTCCATTAAGTAAAGGTGGTCATAAACACCATGAAATATAGACTTGAGCGCCGAGAGAGCCGGGTCCAAATGAAAGGCTTCACGTGTGACCTCTTCTCTGTTAAACGTTGCTTTGTGGTGTGGATAGCAGGGCCGGCCTCCACGCTGAGAATAATATTACTCAGTTAACTAAGCTGTTTTTTAGCCTTGACAGAACGGTTGCACGCGCCTCATCCACTCACACATACAGTACACAAAGTACACTTAATCAGGCCGACATGTGTTCGGCGCAGCCTGTCATTACGCGCCTTGATGTGGTCACCGGGTGCTGCTCAGGCCTCTTATTATTGCCGTTTTATGACAACTCTCGCTCCAGCGCTCCGTCCCACTGCGCCTCCTCTTTCCCTCCCCTCGCTCCCATTATCCAAAGCCACATCTATTTGTTTCTCTGTTGCAGTAGAAGGCCTGTTTGTTTTGAGTGCGTAAACCATCTCGACACTTCTCCCAGGGTGGATATACACGTTTACATATATATGTATATTTGTGGGGTGGCAGTGGTTGGTGAGGTGAAAGTTACACAACATTAAGGCATTAATGTTGTGTTAAAACATTTGTATTTTGTCTTATTAGAGGTCTTATTAGAGCGTTGACTTACAAGTTACAACTTACTCTAGAGTTTAGACTGGAATAAAGCTTTCAGTGCCTGCATTATGATGCTTTATGTTGAGGTTTGTCTGTAGGCACTTTCCCCTGCTTTACTTTCTCTCCTTGTAATATTCTTATATTTATGACACCATGTAATGTTAGCTAACTTTTATTACTGTATAGACAAAAGGCAACAGGCAAAACTTTGAATGTAGTTTTGTTCAAAAATATAATTCTAAAGAGCAGGTTTGAAGGCTAGGCTATTTAAAGCTAGACAAACTAAAGTAGATGCATTTGTGCAGATCAGGACGGATGTTATGTACACACAGCTCCACATAGTAGCGTAGTATTTTTCTCTCCTGCTCCTTAATTAACGAGGTCTTTGGGAGTTTAAGCCCGGCGGCAGAGGGTAAATGAGTGAAGCGAGTCACCTCAGGACAACAACAGGTAAATCCTGTTTAGATCAGCCCCGAGGCTCTACTTGCTCCTTAATTTGGTTTATAAACTGGCTCGTCTTTCTTGCCCTAATCACCCCCACACGTCTTTTTGCTAATCTTGTTCATGCACCTTTTCCCAATTTCTCTTCCTCTGCATCAGATGCAGCCCCCGTTAGTTTTCTGCTCGCTAGTTCAGTCGAGGAGATGGACATTTAGCAGCAGGACAAGGTGACACTCATATGTCAACACAGGAGGTCAAGCTCTCTTTGAACAGTCAATGGACTGTGGACATTAGACACTGTGTTTGCTTAGAAGAGGACTGAGATTATAGAAATAGTTCCCTCATTTCAGGCTGTAATTAGCACCTCTAACTGGGTTAGCTCCAAATTAAATTTGACTTGGAAACCCCATGACTTGCTTTGCTAACAATGCACTTGAGCAAATCACAGAAGACCACATGGGTCAGTGCAAACTCCCTGACACACAGTCGCCTCTGTCACTGCTGCACTTTCACTTTGAACACCGCTGAGCCGCCTCAGCACCAGCAGCTCTGCTCCAGCTCTGCTCCAGCTCCAGCTCTGCTCCAGCTCTGCTCCAGCAGCTCTGCTCCAGCTCTGCTCCAGCAGCTCTGCTCCAGCAGCTCTGCTCCAGCTCTGCTCCAGCAGCTCTGCTCCAGCAGCTCTGCTCCAGCTCTGCTCCAGCTGCAGCAGCTCTGCTCCAGCAGCTCTGCTCCAGCTCTGCTCCAGCAGCTCTGCTCCAGCAGCTCTGCTCCAGCTCTGCTCCAGCAGCTCTGCTCCAGCAGCTCTGCTCCAGCTCTGCTCCAGCAGCTCTGCTCCAGCAGCTCTGCTCCAGCTCTGCTCCAGCAGCTCTGCTCCAGCAGCTCTGCTCCAGCTCTGCTCCAGCTCCAGCAGCTCTGCTCCAGCAGCTCTGCTCCAGCTCTGCTCCAGCAGCTCTGCTCCAGCAGCTCTGCTCCAGCTCTGCTCCAGCAGCTCTGCTCCAGCAGCTCTGCTCCAGCTCTGCTCCAGCAGCTCTGCTCCAGCAGCTCTGCTCCAGCAGCTCTGCTCCAGCTCTGCTCCAGCAGCTCTGCTCCAGCAGCTCTGCTCCAGCTCTGCTCCAGCAGCTCTGCTCCAACAGCTCTGCTCCAGCTCTGCTCCAGCTCTGCTCCAGCTCCAGCTCTGCTGTTCCTCCTCTGTATCACTCATGCATGTATTCATACACAAGTACTGTATTTATACATGTGTACAGTATCCATACATGTGTACAGTATCCATACACAAGTACTGTATTTATACTCGTGTACAGTATTCATACACGTGTACAGTATTCATACACATGTACAGTATTCATACACAAGTACTGTATTTATACTCATGTACAGTATTCATACACAAGTACTGTATTTATACTCATGTACAGTATTCATACACATGTACAGTATTCATACACAAGTACTGTATTTATACTCATGTACAGTATTCATACACATGTACAGTATTCATACACAAGTACTGTATTTATACACATGTACAGTATTCATACACATGTACAGTATTCATACACATGTACAGTATTCATACACAAGTACTGTATTTATACTCGTGTACAGCATTCATACACATGTACAGTATTCATACACAAGTACTGTATTTATACACGTGTACAGTATTCATACATGTGTACAGTATTCATACACATGTACAGTATTCATGTACATATACAGTATTCATGTACATATACAGTATTCATGTACATGTACAGTATTCATGCACACGCATGTGTGTAATAATTAAATGCATTGCCCTCAAGTGGATTACTATATTTGTCAGTAAAGTGTTTTGTCCAGGAGGTTTCTCAGACACACATATCATACATATGATGAATAATTGAATGTCTTCAGTCGAGTTGATTCCATATATTGTTACATAAAGCTGCCGTGCATGTCATGTCTAATGCTGTGAGACATCCTTGAGCTTCAAGAGGAGAAACTCTATACTTTCTTAGCAAAGGGACGGCAGATCTTGCAAACAGACCGAGCTGATATTGATTTGCCGAGAAAGCTGTAAAGTTGGCAATATCTTTCATTATACGAGCATTTGGAACAGTCTGGACCAATAGGACGTGAGCGCTCGGTCTGATCCATCTGCGCTCCTGGTGTGACTATAACTTACAGTAGCGTGGAGGGTCTCTTGAGGTCAGAGAGCTGAAAATCACAAAGACATGTGGAATGCTGCGAGGTGGCCAACACAAACAGGCAGAACCGGGCTCTCCGTGCACACACCGGCTCCTCTGTGGTTTGCGACCAGACGGGACCCGCGCCGGGTCCAGTCTGGTCACTAGGCAGCAGGAAGTGTAGGAAACAAACATGGAAGAAAACACTGGCAGAGCGATGAGAGCAAGATATTATTTAGGAAGCCTTACATGAGTGCGGCCCAGAATAGGTGTAACTTGTGTGTAACTTTTGGTTGTTATGGACGTGTTTATTGTGTACGTTTGCACAGTAACATAGTAAATTGTGCTTTACTAATTCAAACGCTTACATTTCTGACCAACTCCAGCCTGCCGCTCTGTGATTCGTCAGTCTCCACATGTACAACAACAGCCGGCATTTGGTCCAGTCGAACTGTGTTGGCTGCATCAAAATGAAGAGAGCAGTTAGGGTTTCACTTTCAGTCAAAGCGCGAGAGAGAGAGACTGTGGGGAACGAGGGGGTGGAGGGGAGCGAGTGGCAAACACACCAGACCTGCTGAATTATGGGTAAAGACAGCTGAGGCTAACCAGGTTTGGGTTCCACGGCGCGGCGGGGGGTTCATTTGGAAAACAAAAATCTCGCAGACGTGCTCCGGGAGAGATCGTCGCAATTTTTTCACCAACGTTTGAACAAAAGCAGTCGGAACGTAAAGTCAAACGCTTCCCAAAAAAACAATAAGCCCCGTGGTTCAAAACGGTTTGAAATTTTTTTTCAAATGTTCCACGTATCCTCGGCGGCTAATGCCAGAAAAGCAGGAGGAGGAGGGACACGAGCGCGAGAGAGGAGGAATCCGTCCTCACATTTGCTATCAATTTAGAGTACTGAAAATAAGCACCAGGTTCAGTGGAGCCGTGTAGAACACCAGGAATGTTTTTCTATATAAAACAAAGCGAGCGGGGAGCGAGGGAGACGGCCGTGAACAGGCAGAGGAAGTCGATGGAAGAAGAAGAAGAGGTGAAACAAAAGGCCCGGGATGAGAGCTAGAAGCACCTTGGCTCCAGATGTGACCGTGGCGCTGTCATGGCGACACATGACCCTGAGGTGAGGGAGGGAGCGGCTTCTGCAATCAGAGCTGTAAACAAAAGCACTGGAGCGGAGTTTGGACCCACGCCACCTTTTTCAGTTTTATAGAGTCAAGACTGGTGACTTGTGAGAAAATCCACCTGAGAATCAAACGTCGCGCTCTGAACAAACACGTCATTTGGCAGGGCACCTTTTATTGCCTTTAGAAACAATGTCTGAATTCACTAATAAGTCTAATAAAGTTCACGAGTCGGTCATGGACGCTCTGATTCAAACTCTGCCGGCGAGGGACCTTCGCCAATGACGTTTCTTGATTATACAACCACGAAGTCTTATAGTAATCTGTAGTTTTTCGTCTTGTTTAACTGAGCACATGTTTGACCACCTGCAAACGGTTTGTTCCGTCTTGTAGTGGCTCAGATTGGGACACATTAAGGCAGATTAATACACAGCGACTCAGCCAGTTTGTACACATGCGGTCGCGGGGTACAGCGGTGGTCTTTCAGCGCCGGCTCGCCCCAAAGTCTTCTGTCGAGTGGCTGACCCTCGAACAAAGCCCCTTCACCCGGCTCTTCCCACCAACAAAGTGCTGTTCTCGGGCCGATAGAAACAGTTGAGAAAAGACTAAGAGGGAGTTAAATCGAAAGAAAGCGCAAGGACGAAGAGGGGGGCTAAGAGACAGACCAGATGTGTCTTTTGTTTAGATTTGAACGGAGCGGAAAGGAAGGGTGTAGGAGTTAGGAGGCGAGGAAGAGAAAGACAGAGCGAGAGCAAGCAAAGGGGGAGTGAGTGTTTCTTCTTTAAGGAGAGGGCTGTAATGAAACCAAAGCGTTCGCAGCCCCGCGCCTGCACGTGGGGCGGAGGAAAGGTCGCTCCATACAGTATGTGATTACCTACCAGCGAAACCACATTCATTACACTAATTGCCACAATGGTCCCGGTGGTTTGGGGGCGCTGAAAAGGGGACGGTCGGCGAGAGGGTCTGCATTGTTGGCATTCGTCGGGCCCATTGACTCCAGAATTCATGGTGTCTCCCATTTGAATCCTCAGGGATGTTCAAAACTAAATTAAAGCTGCACTTAAAGTTGATAGAAACCACCTGAATTTTCTTACTCGGATAAGTTTACAGTACCACACGTAGTCAGTTGTACAATCCCAAAATGGTTGCTTTTATCACACATTTTTAAGCCTGTACGTTACTTGTCCTCCCTCTTGTGAAGTATTATAATGTCTCGTATTGGGCAGCCTGGAAAGTGCGCACGGGCCTAATACATTCATAACAGCACACTCCGCTGCCATCCAGGGAAAATTACCATGGGCGCGCACGTTTAGCATGTGTTATGGATTCGGGCCTTGAATGGTAGCAAGACATTTACCCAAAACAGAAGCGCAGAGGGCCAGGATTTGGATGACTGCAAAATGCGAGGCCTCTCCCTGCGTTTAGCTGCACAAAATAGTTCTGCCTTCAACAGCTTGTGTCAATATTTCCCTGCGTGTGGATGTGTGCGCGCCCAGTGTATGCAGAGAGCTTGCAGCAGACGAACGCTCCGACAGTTTGAACATGAAACTCACACAGCCCAATCTGCTGCGAGTATCGAGCCTGTATCAGCCCATCACGCGAAGGCTGCCAGTGGTTATCACCAATATGGCCAACAGTTGTTTATGAGGCGTTTACAGCACAGTGCAGGATTCTTTAGCGGCCTTCATGGGAAATAACAGACTGGCTCAAATCTTTTCTCCCGATTGAACTTCATCCTTTCTTGAATGTTTACCAGGATCTGCACGTGGACCAGTGTTGAGTAGAGTGGATACTTGATGACGCATGCTCAGATTGTTCTGTTTAGCTTTAGCTCTGCTGTTAACCTCCAGGCCAGGACTGACCTGGGAAGTCTCGCCGCTGTGGCCAAAGTAAATGCTCCTCTCACAGACTGTTGTGGCGCTCAGGGTAGATGGGCGGCTCCTGGGATGATACTGCACATTTGCTGATGTCTCTAAGGGAAGGAAGCAAGATGCAGCGGACGGACGTCTATCAACTGTCAAATGGATTTCACATAAGTCAAAAGTAGTCGCTGAATAATGACTTTGAGTGTCAAATGGTGCAGATCATTGTGTTAAAATTATTGTGAATTTTTTTTTTATATTTGTTTATTTAATTTGAACTTCATTTACCTTAATTTACACTTCCTAATAAATATACATTTCCATATTGGTGTGTTTTCAGATAAATCAAAGATGAAACTGTTATTATTCTAGTTCATTATTTTATTATTTACATAGGGGTATATAAAAAAATATGATTAAATATTATCTTTGAGTTGATAAGCCGTGTAAAGTCTAGCGTTCCCTCCGCTGGCTCCTCGTATTGGATGCACACTCCCGCCCGTGCGCCTCGGCCTGCGCTGCGTCCTCTGGGTCAGGGCTGAACCGCAGGGGCCTGACTAATCAGACCACACACGGCACAAAGAGCTGGAGGTGGGAGTACGGCTAATGTCTGCCGCTCTGTGGGGCGGCGCACAGCACAGAAGACGCTCAACAGGTTTTTTCTCTTGTACTGTTTCAAAATGTAGACTTCTCCTCACAGCGCTCACAGTGGGGAGTGTCCGATCCAAAAGTCAGCTGCCCAGGGGTGTGCACATGAAAAGCAGGCGGAAAACACTGATTAGCAGCGTGGCAAGTTCACTGTTGAGAAGCTCCATTACACAGACGTATTAGAAAGAGACCAGGAAGTTACGGTATTTCTAAATTATATCATAAGACTTTTACCAATTCAGCCTCTAAAACCACTGCTTTATTAGTTCAGTGAAAATGTTTTGGCTGAACTAGGTTTTCACAGGTCTTTCCTTCTGCTGCTGTCAGACTTTACAACAAACACTGTTATCCCTGAACATGTGTCATTCAGCTTCATAATCATGTGCAATACTGTCATATTCATGTGCAATACTGTCATAATCATGTGCAATACTGTCATATTCATGTGCAATACTGTCATAATCATGTGCAATACTGTCATATGTGGGACAATAAAGGATTATCTTATCTTATCTTATACTCATGAGCAATGCTGTCATATGCAGGTGCAATACTGTCATATTCATGTGCAATACTGTCATGTTCATGTGCAATACTGTCATATGCAGGTGCAATACTGTCATATGCAGGTGCAATACTGTCATATTCATGTGCAATACTGTCATATTCATGTGCAATACTGTCATGTTCATGTGCAATACTGTTATATTCATGTGCAATACTGTCATATCCATGAGCAATACTGTCATAGTCATGTGCAATACTGTCATATTCATGTGTAATACTGTCATATTTATGTGCAATACTGTCATATGCAGGTGCAATACTGTCATATTCATGAGCAATACTGTTATATTCATGTGCAATACTGTCATATCCATGAGCAATACTGTCATAGTCATGTGCAATACTGTCATATTCATGTGTAATACTGTCATATTTATGTGCAATACTGTCATATGCAGGTGCAATACTGTCATATTCATGTGTAATACTGTCATATTTATGTGCAATACTGTCATATGCAGGTGCAATACTGTCATATTCATGTGCAATACTGTCATATTCATGTGCAATACTGTCATATTCATGTGCAATACTGTCATATTCATGAGCAATACTTTGACATAATGTCAATCATCATGGTGCAATATTCTCTGTTCATATAACAGCTGTAAATAAGAGTGTCACTATTGTTATTATTATATAGTATAAGAGGTTTTTTATAAGAGTTTTATAAGAGTTTTTCTATAAGTTATCTGTTTTTGTATTATTATTTACTTCCTACTTTGTGTTGCAACAGTAGAATTTCACCATTGTGGGACAAATAAAGGCTTATCTTATCTTATCTTAAGTCAGCTGTTAAAATATAATACAATAGTTTTTTTTAATGTTGTACAGCTGATTTTAAAAGCAGTCAAAAGTAGAACTGTAATGACTCTGGTGTAGGATTGCTTTGCTGTTGGTGCAGGTCATGTCAGTTTGGGGGTTCGTGGAAACAAATGGAGAACGTGTCAGTGGGTTTTGAGAGAACACTTGACTCTGTGACAGCGATGACAGCTGAATCATGCGCTCCCCTCCCGCCCTGGCTCCTCTCTCCCTGTGGCACGGGGGGCTCCCTTTGCTTTTGAAGTGGCTTCTGGGAGGGCCCTGGAGTGTGCCGAAAGGTCAGAGGTTACAACAACTGGGCCTCCCTGGACCTCCCTAACCCGCTCACCCCCTTAAATCCCACTAACCCTTAGACACACATAACTAAGTCAGGCCCGACCCCCTGTGCTCAGGTCACGGCCGCAGAACACTTCCAGATCCCTCGACACATTAGGCGGCTCTTACGTACGGCTCTTACGGCTCTTACGGCTCGTACGGCTCGTGACAATAAGAGAACGTACCAGCACGACGCAGCACATACCAGCACGCCTCACACATCCCTGCTCGTGCTCAAAGGGCTTCATGGGACTGTTTGTTGTTGCATTACAATGTTGATCAAATTAGGCTGTATGGCATTAACACGCATCTAACACATGCAAGATTGTATGTTGCACGCCTTTAAAGTTGAAAAGTTTGTCTCTTTAAATGAATTACAGACAGTGGTGGATGCTTAAGTAAAATATTTAGGAATCTGTGCTTTACATCAGTTTTTATTTTTATTATTTAAGGACATAGCAGATGCAATGTTTTAAGTGGATGTAGCAGAATATGCTAATTTTCAACACCTGTCCTGTGGGCCAATTTAGAGTTGCCAATTTGCCTAACTAGCTTTACAGTGAATACTTTTTTACTTTTACTTCAATACATCTGAGAGCAGGTACCTGTACTTTCTACAAATTGGACTGAAAAGTAAAGTATTTTTGAGCCATGGTGACGAGTACTTCTTCTGCCACCGATCACTGCTACTAATGAGCTTAAATGTGAAGATTTTGGTGTTTTTGTTACATTGGCTGTGGGACTAATAAATAGGATGGTTTGTTCTGCGCTAACACTGAAGAGTCTGTCGTCTGCTCCGCGAGGTGTGAAATTGCCCTGTCGTCTGCTTCACCTGTCAGAGATAGAGACAGAGCATTCTCACAGCGATCCTCGTCTCTTCATATCAATCCGACTGCTTCTTTTTTTCCCAGTCTGCAGTCCCGTATCACCTACCACCTTCCTCCTCCTCCTCCTCCTCCTGCTGTAACATCTGTTTGTAGTGAGGGTTGGAGAGGGGAATGTTGAGCTCTTAAAATTAATTAGCGAGTTACCAAATACACGGCGAAGGCCTCCCCACTGCTCCATTCCGAACCCCTCTCCCCTTCACACCGCGTCTCCTTGTACCCCCGTCTCCGCTCGCCCCAGAGGGAACTTTATCACCGCGCACCAATTATAGAAGGAAGTGGGGTCAGTGACCTCGTGTCAAGCCTCATAAGCTCCCGTGTCACCTGACAGAGGCCAGGCCGCGGCAGCACCAACAGGGAAAGTGCAGAGGCGTTTTAAACATTGGCTGTGAAGATAGTGTTGAGACTCAATTTGCAGATTTTTTTTCGAAAAGCTTCTTAATGTTGTTGCAACTTAAACCTGTCGCCAAGAAAATGGACGCATTGCTTTGTATGGCACTTATTGATAGTAAAAAAACTAGCCTTGTATGTTTGACTTGTTCTGAATAGTTCTATTTTAGTATTGCGTATCAAAATAAAGTTTGAAATGTTAGTATCATGACAATACAAGTGTATTTCATATGCTATAATGACAGTGAATACCGTGTAACATGTTTTTGAAGACATTATTTAACATGTTTTCTTGGGAAATGTCTTGAGTTTGTATTGTGTCCTTATTCAACCCCATTGACACAGACTAAAGTATAGTTTGAGCACATGCTGTGTAGTAAAAGTACTAATTAAAACCACTTCTTTCTTTTTTTCCATTCTTCTCCTGCGGCCGCCTCATCTACAGGTAAGAAACACAACCTTTTATGGAATTCTTAAGTACCAGTGGGTAAATTACGACCTTAATTCATTAAAAAAGTTAAGCTCAAGATTGTGAGTTATATATATGTAATTGGTCTTAAACAGTAATTCGTCATATAGCCTCAATTAACTTGAATTAATGAAAAAAAATTCCAAGGAAAGGTGAGTGCTTATGTTTTTCATATGTTGAGCACGTTTACACAAAGTGGAATTGTACATTATTGTATTTAAGAACGCCTTTTACATGCAGTACAATAACAGTACATATATATATAACGGTACTTTCTGCTTGAACATATTGAACCTTCCTGCATTCATTTCCACACACACTGTCCAAACTTAAAGTGAGCTGAATTTTAACAACAATTACCATCCGTGTGCCTAACTTCACATCCCTTTTGGACGGACGCCCTGGTATTGTTCTGAGTTGAATATCTCCAAGTGTTCTTCTCCCACTCCTCCTCTCCTTCTGTCTCGTCTCCACTGCAACACCTTCAGTTCTTTCCCAGTCTTTGTCGTCCTCTCCTCCCGAACCATCCGTCTCTCTCTCCGCCTCCCACTCCTCCACCTTTCGCCCCCTTTTGGTCTCATCCCTCTTTCCCCCGTCCCATTACTCCGACTCCTCCTCCTCCTCCTCGATCCCGCCCGGTCTCCCCTGACTTTTCGTCTTTCTCCAGCCTGGCGTCTGTTTACCTCCACGGCTCCACCAGATGGTTCATGTTATAACTGTACATTTGACAGCTCTCAGCCCCACCCCCTCTTTAGTTCTTGATATTATTCTAACATCAGGGAATTTTCTCAGACCTAGAAGGAGGACGAGCAGGGGCTTAAGACGAAAATTACATCTGAAAAACTCCAATGCATTAAAGGCAATTATTCCATCAGGCAAAAAGGGGCAGCAGTCATCACAAGACAACTTTCCCCGCGTGACTTCTTACTTTTTATATACATACAGTATATTGTAATATTGATTTCAGTCACATCTGTTAGGGTGATTTCATACACCCCCACTCCCTCTGCGCTCTGTCTTTTGGAAAGAAAAAGAGGCGCAGGCTGCCAGGAACCGTCGCTTGTTTGCTTCTCTTTTGCTTTAAATCCGTCACAGAGAAAATGTAGAAAGTAGAGTAGTCCAAAGTCACCGTACAGTGTGGTCATTGTCAACTTCGCCGGCTTCAAGGTTTGCGGAAAGGTTCTGTGTGTGAGGCATTCTGACCGAAGCATGGATCTGCTTTAGCGTGAAGTAAATTAGATGTTGAAAAGTAAATAAAACAGACAGATGTAGAATTGCCTAAAGAACATAAAAGTCCTTCTTTCTGTGCAATTATTGCGTCAAACATAGCTTTCAACTTTTAGTAATGACATACTTGAACATTAAACTGTGAAATTATAATTACTAATGGACTTTCTTATTGTTTATGAAAAATTCCTTGTTGATCAAATCTAAGGATAGTTTAAGGCACCGTACTGGAGTGTCTTAAAAAGGTTAAAAAACAGAATAAATGATTCATTGTGATGAGTTTGTGAGCGCACAACTTTCTCACAACTTTCAGAGGCCAGAGCACAGTTTGGCCGTTACGCCTCTGCTGAAACCATGTGTACGCCTGACAGTCGGTCCCTCATCTGCCTGAAGAGTGGGTCCAGCTCCAGTCTCCTCGTGTCCGTCTGTCCGTCTGTGAGAGTCGGATCTCTCCTTCACTGGAACTCCTCCAGGTTTCTACGCTTTTTTCCCAAAGAGGTTTATTTTGTAGTTTTTCCTGGCCGAGAAGGAGAGTCTAAGGACAGAGGACCCTGGGACATCGTCCCTCGCCACCACAGACATTGTCTGACTCCATCGCCACCACAGACATTGTTGATTCATTTCTCCCTGTGGCCCTCAGAGGCAACTGTTGTTGTGATTTTGGGCCTTACAAAAATAAATTGATTTGATTTGATTTGATGGGATTCGGGTACATTTCTTCAAATCAATGCATCCTGCAAAACTAACCTTGGAGCACTGCGGGTCCCAGGAAGGTCTGAGGAAAGAAGAACGGTCTGAAACAGGCGTCAGGTCTTTAGACAAGTGTTATCAAGTGAACCCTGCACTGCGTTGGTCAAATACGCTCCACAGCTCAAAATACATGTCAAACACTGCTCGCATTGAGTTTAAATCCGGTGTAAGAGTTAAACATGTATCAGAAGATTTATACAGGCTGAACTCTGCTGTACCTATGCTATAGATTTGGAGTCATTCTTATAGTCATAGTCAGATAACCTCGCTGCAAACTGACTGCACATTTATGATTCATTTATGATTCCACCCCCCTGCCTGCCCCCAAACAAGCCACAAACAATGCATCCACTGTTACCCCCCCCTCCTTGCATACTTCCTCTCTCTCTCCCTCGTCCTCTCTCCCTCCCTCGTCCTGTCTCGTACCCACTTGTTGCTCTTCCCTCTTACAACATTAGGTTTGTTTGGGTTCCAGCCTGTTACTCATCTCCCTTGGGTGCTCCCGGGTCTTGTTTTGTGGCTTTGGACCATTTGATGCGGCTACGACACAACACACTCAGGCTGCTTACGCTCCTCCACTTCAAGCCAATGGCAGCCATGATTAGCATCTCATAAAAGTTTAGGTTTTGCCTGTTGGCTTACTACAGTTGGCATTAGCGTTAGCACTCTTGGTAGCCACAGCAGCAACAGTAGAGGCATCGGGACAGCAAACAGATGTTGGCCTAATCTTCCCCTAATGAGATTGCTCCCTCATTCCTGTGTCTTTATGGGAGCAGCGAGCTGGCAGCCAGGCAGCGCGACACTCGTAGCTCTTTATGTGAGAACGGCAACTAAGACGGAGTGTCGCTGGCAGCCAGAGAGTGAGACAAGTGCAGAAATTGTATTACAGCAATAAGCAAGACTGTGAATTAGCACATAGTCAACAAGCACTGTAATAACCTTAAATGAACTGTTCTGAAGATATTCAGGTTCAGGTTAGAAAGGCAACACTTGGAGCAGCTCGACCAACAGGTAAAGCGCAGCAAAGTACAGCCCAAAGGGTAAAATATGTATTTACTTTTGCCTGAGACAGTCAACATCAACATTGTTACGCTTCATTATACAGATTTAAGATTTTTAAATCTTAAACCAGAATATTGCCATGCTATGATCACTAAAACCGCTGATGTGCGCATAATATAATGAATAATACTTTTTAAGATTCGCCTTTTGCATAATATTGGCCATAAATGTACACACACATACTGTCACGTATGCCTGCTGTCATTTTTTGTTGCTATAATTCAAGTCAATTCAATTTATTATATATACAGAATACCATAAACCGAGGTGCTGAGGCCACAAATTTACCGCCAGGGAAATTGTTTAACTGCGACAGCCTTAGTAGATATCCTAAAAATCAATCACAATTCATTTTCAAGATACATTGTCACTGTCACAACCACAAAGACTGGGTTTCAGTTTTTCCAAAACAAGCTTTTGATTTGTTCATTTTGTGTGACTCTTCACCTCATTCCAGAAGCCTCTGTTTGTCATGCCACGTGTTCCTTCTTCTGGTGGTTTTAGTGAACACCGGGCTGTCGACCTCCAGAGAACATGTTAGTGCACAAGAACATTGGACATTTTACACATACAATCTACTTTATTGCATGTTTTAGCTGCGAGACTTTTCCCTCGATCTCCACTTAAGGAAACCGACAGAAGTGCAAAAGTGGGCGCTGCGGAATAAGGTCAATAGTTTAGGCTGGTTGAATGATACAATGGAGAATGAGCGACTATGTCTTTTATTCTGACTGTTGTACATTGTCAAACTTAGTCATACGGTCAAGTTCATGATTCATTAACATTCTAAACTTTGAGGGATAATATTGCTTTCAACAATGCAGTCTAATCCTCATATCTCATGTAACGTGTAATTAATTGCAGTTTTTCCGTCTCGTTTTGTTTTTTTATAACCCAGACAGTTGTAATTTTATCCACGACCTCTTTCTCCCAAAAAGACAAAACCAAAACATGGACTCAGACAATCTTTGGTATCACTGCTCCACTCGTCTGGCCCTTCGAGCTAACATCTCTCATTACACTTGCTCCTCTAACATTTAAAGAAGAATGTTTCACCATTTTTAGATTTGATAGCGCTATTCCTTCTGGACTTTGGTTTGACTTTATTTACCCAAGCTGCCATGTATAGCTCTTTTTTTCTTCACATGCGTCTTAACTTTCCCTGTCGCAGGAACACTTGGCTTACACCGAGAAGTCATAATAGTAGGTTTGGAGCGGTGGGGCCGACCGCTGGACAATGTTTGCACAGAACGCTAGCATATGTCAGACGTGGCCTATTGAACTCTCACACAGAGCCCAAACGCACACTTCCATTAATGCATTCAAGGCCATATGCAGTGTATTTTTTTCATGCATTTGCCGTCAAACCGGCTCTGACAGAGGTTACTGGGTACATTCTCCAAAAGGCATTACCTCACTGGAGCTATTAGAGGGCTCGGGGCGGAATGGAAAGCAGACGGACGTGCAGGGGCGGAGCTTGAGGGAGAAGAGTCAAAATGTCATGAGAACGTTCACGTGGTGCGTTTTAGTTTTCACTGATAGGCTACGTGATCGTTTCTCACCTGGCGTGGCTTTTTTTCAAAGTATTTTCTTTTGTCCGTGGTCTTTGTTAGACGGGACAGCTGCGCGTGAAACGGGGACGAGAGAGACGGGAGGACATGCGGTAAATTGTCAGGTCAGCACCACCGGGCAGCACCACCGGGCGTGGTTTTACGACACGATGCCGTTCGGTTGGACTGACTGGCTTTAAATCACAGGAGATCTGGGATGTGTGCCACGTACCATATGGATTTGTGAAAATGTGTGTGACAAGACCATCTTTGAAAGCAATGACATGCACTAAATTATGACTATGTGGGAATGTTTTGGAGCAAGTGTAAAATGTCAAAAGTAGGTTCGTGTATTTTGTTGAATTACCTATAAATGACTGAGCATCTGCCGTAAGTGAAGCACAACACGTCGTACGTCAGAATCTGCTGCAAACACTTGATGACAAAGTTTATCTCAACCTTAGCCTCACATTCTAAGACATTTTACAATACATCTCCCACCTCCACTAAAACGTCACGTAATCCTATCTGTAAAATACTCTGGCTCCTGTGGAACCTCCCCAGAGGCGCCTCAACCTACAGTGTTTGAAGTGCCCGCATCCACTACTTAAGAGACACTTAAGACCCCACTGTGGGTGAAATTAGCCCAAGATAATCATCTCCTTCTGGGCTGTTGCCTCTTCCTGCACCAGCCCCTGTTTTACACTCCATTTACCAGGAAGAGAGGGAATGACCTGCCTCAGTGACCCCTTTGCGCTGATCCCTTTTGCTGGTGGGAGGGCAGCAACAATATGCCCTGCACACATTTTGATGCTAACGCTAACCTTCAGTGACCGGGGCTACTGTAAGAGCCCGTGAAGCTGGTAACCTCTTCATTTCTTAACAACGTTTGAGTCCGTGACCAAAGTGGAGTTGAGTGCACTTCCTTTGCCTTTTCTCCCGCAGGTCTTTTCACACCCACGTCGTTTCCACCCATTGTGTTCCTGAAATCTGTCTTTCCACCTGACTTTGCCTCAGCGGTGGCAGAAGAGGATCTCGCTGGGTTGAATCTGTTCAGCCGCGTTGTGACCGAGCTGTACTTTTGAGTTCAGTGTAACGTGGCTCAGGGTCGGCCTTCACTTCGTGTTTGTGATGTGGCAATATGCAGCAGAAGAAGGTTAAGAATGTGCTGTGGAACCAACCTGACGACTGATATTACCTTTCTTACTTTTGCTTTAGTAGTATTTAAGGTGCACTTATACGTACAGTACAATCACGTTTATTAGTTTTTATAGGATAGAATACATTATCTACGAGGGCTGTAGGCCTTTAGCTGTGTTGTTGATCAATCGGTTGATGGAGTCTCAAATCGACCAACTTTTTTATTTGTCGACTCATTTCATTGTGGTTAAAATAATTGATATGGACAACAGCTGAAGGAGAAGGTTTGGAGCGAGTTGTTTGAGATTTGAGAGGAAATTATTGACTTCAATCTGCCCTTTTTTCAGACAAACATACTATTGACTATCTTTTATAAATATTTGTAATTGTGCCGTTTGAGTCAGATACAGGACTGGTCTAGAGATATTTAATAGTTTGCTTTTGCCAGCACCATGCACTGCCTTTTAGTAGATGAATCAATGTAAAAGGAATGTCTTTAGTCGACCGAGAATTTCTTCACCTACAGCCTCCTGAACAGTGTTTTACAGCAAAGTATCCAGGATCTTGTGATGATGAAATGATGTGGAATGTGTAAAACATGTTACGACATTTGTGTTGTATAAAAAAAGAAAGATATGCATTTACCAGGGCCTTTCTCCCCGTGTGTGGGTGGCTTTCCTCTGGGTGCTCCGGGTTCCCTTATCAACACAGAATATGCAGACAGAATATGCACAGTAGGTAAGAATCCTGCGACAAAGGTAGTCCCGACCAAGCCGAGCACAAAGAGCTGGAGCCGGGTCCCCGGGCGCAGCACTGCCACGACCACGGCTCGTGCGGAAGGGCCCCAGCAGCAGTGAAGGATGGTCCAATGCAGAGGACACATTTCCCTACGGGGACAATAAAGTGTACCATAACCTTAACCTTAGAGTAGGACTGAATGAGCCAGTCTTTTATCCCTCTGAGCATGAACTGAAATACATCAGGCCTGGGACTCTTTATGATAATGTATGTCATGCACAGTAAACACATACAGCCTTTCACTTTCATTGGAATCCCTGTGGTAACTTTCAGCTGCTGCTTTGGAGGCATTTTCACCTTAACACAAAACTAACCAACTTAATAACAATTTTTTATAAATTGAAAAGGAGCAATGTATCGTCTCTAATTTAGGGCGTACATTATTGTTGAGTTCATGTTTCTTGCAGATGTTGGTGCCTGGCCACGATAACATGCATTCAGTCTGCGTGTCGACCACAAGAGCAGTGAGCATGCATATAGCGAGGATGTACGCATGCAAAGGCAGAGAGTACAGTAGACTCGCTGTGGTGTCCTGAGTCTGTGTGGCCCAGCGCGGGGATGTGGAGCGAGGCAGGAAATGTGCAAGCCATGAAGGCATGTGTTTATGCTGGCTGCAGCCGCCCATCACCAGCCAGAGGGAAAACAGACACCAAGCGCAGCTCCACTGGCTCCCACTCTCCTCTGCTCCTGTGCCTTTCGCCTCTGAACCCCCTCAACTTCTTCTGCCCCTCACCTCCGGCCACCTCTGCATCTTTTTAAAGTGGGCACTGCACCCACTAAATTAAATCCCGTGTCGGGGATTGTAGTTCAGTACTGCAAACACACAAACTTTTTAGCTATAATGAAACTGGAGTTTGCAAATATTCAATTATTCTAAATACAGCCCCATGAGAGTGGCTGCAGAGCTGAAGTTGCTAAGATCATAAGAAACAAATGGAGTTTTTACCTCTTTGTGAGTGATTCCACTGGGGAATCCCTGTGCAACCCTAAAGATGAAATACAAAGATGTGCGCAGCTATAAATAAGTCTCCTAAAATGTAAAAGGCAAATAGCAGAATAGTGTTAATAATAATACATAACAATCAAACTGATAATACAAAAATAAATAAATCCAGGCTTGAATTTGGCTGCCAAACTCCCTGCAGCTGGCCTCAGCCCTGAATCAACAGTTCGCTCTCATCTGGGCAGTTTCCCTTCAAGGTTTACATAATAAACGTTTTGGACAATAAAAATGTCCCGTCACACACAGGAACGGCCTTGGGTCGTTCTGTTTGTTTGACGGCTGCATTAGCATAATCACTGCCTTATGTTACAGTGATGTGCGTGTGCGTTGTGCACTCATTCTGGGGGAAATCTGTCAAAATCACATTTGTAGTTTCATTTAAAAGATTGATCATACAGGATTTTTTAAAAGCGTTCTTCAAGATTAGACTATAACACCGCTCTAGGGCTGCAAGCTGTATCAGATAATACATTATAATAACATATTGACAATCACAAAGTTATAATAAGTGAATCAATTATGTTTGGGGTGGACATTATGCAAAATAAATGAAATCATGGTTTTGTGGAGCCTAAATCATGATTTCGATTTGATCACGATTCATGTTAGATAGTGACTGATTCTTCTGAGAGTTCACACTTTGCTGTGATTGGTTGAATCCACCTGTCACTCAAATCATGACGGAGACTTACTTGCCTGTCCATCCAAGACCACACGCTTTTTCAATACTTTTTCAAAGACGTGGAACTGTACATTTTTCTCCCTGATTTCTAAGCAGCGTGATCGACCAATTCAAGAAAAAAAATCATAATAACTGATAATAACTGGAAAAAAAACGTGCACATTTCCTGCAGAACGAAGGAGCAAAGTTATGTATCTGTGGTAGAAGGAGTTATTACACATTGTTCTGAAGGATATGAGCATATTCGAGAGGAGAAGTCGTCTGCGTTTGAGAGACATGTTATAATAATTAGCAGATGTCCCGTGACAGTGGTTTGATGCTGCGCTTTATGATCTAGTCCCAGACCGTCCTGCATTCGAACAGAACTCCGGCGGGACAGACTTGCCAGGCATCACCAATCACATCACCATTTGATTGTCGAGCATCAAAACAATACAATGATTGGCTGAGCGTACAAAGTATAGTACAAAGTCAAAATACACACAACGAATCCCAATAACTCCTCTGCTTCTCTCTTTCTACCTCTGTTCATATCATGGGAGGAAAGCTGCTGATGGAAAATTGTTGTATACAGATAAAGTTATTGGATCATGGGCGGCCGGGCGGGTCAACCTGAGAGCACGTAGATTTACCCGTTCAGCCGCGGTCAATGTCAGTATAGGATCTGCTCGGCTAAGTCCCTGTGAGCATGTGGATCTCCGTGATTGAGTGATTGAGCGCTTAGCATTTTAGCCCGCGGACAGCCCAAACAAGTTAATCCCCTCCCCCATCATTACAAACACCAGCGCGCCCTATGTCCTCGTCCTTAACTCAGGGTTTTAGCCCATGTGGTCGGGGGGGGGGGGGGGGGGGGGGAAGCGCCTTAATGATTTAATCAGTGGAGATATATTCGTTTGCAGTAATGCGGCGGCGGGTGCTCGGTCAGATTTGCGTCACTTTTACAGTCACTGCAGAGCTCCTAACGCAAAGGCAACGGCAGCGTTTGTGATTATGGGGCCGGATTAAATTGCGTTACACTTTTTTGATTAGAGATAGAATCCAAACAGAGGTCAGGCTGAGTTACAGCGGGATTGGATGATCCTTTATGGAAGCAAATCTATGTAACTTTTGCGAGTTTGTGATCTGGTTGTAACTTTTTGGATCTAAAGAAAAAGAGAGTCCCTTGTTTATTTTTGTTTAGGTGGTTTGTGACATTTACATCACAACATCTGAAAAAATGTAGTTTGTGCCGAATATTTTACTTTTTATCAGGGAAAATTGTGGCAGATTTGGAGCATTGAGGAAATGATTCATACATATTTTATTGCAATTTAATAATAAAGTAATAATAAAATCACAACACTACTTACACTACTACTACTTACTTACTTACTGTACTTACTACTTCACTACTAAGTGTCTAATCTGAAATAATATTAAGTGAGGTTGCTGTCCTAAAATAAAAATGACCAAATAAAGTTAAATTGAGTCAGAATGAGCTTCAGCAAATGTCATAGATTTAAAATGCATAACATGGCAAAAGTATGTACCCCGCCTAAGGCCCAAAGTCACTGGGACAGGCTCCAGTCACCCGCGACCCCGAACGGGAACAAGCGGTAGAAAATGAAACGAAATACGACAAAAGCTTTTCAAAATAATGGGCAAATGAAGTGTAGAACCTGGATTTACATTTGACTTCATTTGTCGTGCCAGCAATAAGCGCAGTGGCTCTTTGGAACGGTCAGCTTTGCACAACAATAAAACGGGAAACAAGTTCACCTCCTCCAGGCAAATTGCAGACTGTAGACGCAAATATTCATTGTTCCGTTCTAAATGTGTTGTTAGTCTTTGTTGTCCACTTAATTGCACCTGTTTTGTGGCGTTCTGGAGGTTCTACAGACCGACCAACACATTCCACCGTTACATAAAGCAGAATATAAGTCTGTGTCGCTCAAGTTCTCCACTTCACAGAACAGAACACCTAAAAACCAGACTATTTCTTCAGTTCAGTTTGACTTTCTGACTAAACCAAACTTGAACTTGTTTGTTGATTTGTTGCCTGGTTACGGTGGTTCTTCTGTGACCTTTGGCTAACTTGAGGAGACAGAGGATTTGAGATGAAACACAGAACTTTGTGGACGAGGTAAAAGAAGAGAAGAAGAGAAGAAGAGAAGAAGAGAAGAGGAGAAGAGGAGAAGAGGAGAAGAAGAGAAGAAGAGAAGAAGAGAAGAAGAGAAGAAGAGAAGAAGAGAAGAGGAGAAGAGGAGAAGAGGAGAAGAAGAGAAGAAGAGAAGAAGAGAAGAGGAGAAGAGGAGAAGAGGAGAAGAAGAGAAGAAGAGAAGAAGAGAAGAAGAGAAGAAGAGAAGAGGAGAAGAGGAGAAGAGGAGAAGAAGAGAAGAAGAGAAGAAGAGAAGAAGAGAAGAAGAGAAGAAGAGAAGAGGAGAAGAAGAGAAGAAGAGAAGAAGAGAAGAGGAGAAGAGGAGAAGAGGAGAAGAGGAGAAGAGGAGAAGAAGAGAAGAAGAGAAGAAGAGAAGAAGAGAAGAAGAGAAGAAGAGAAGAAGAGAAGAAGAGAAGAGGAGAAGAGAAGAAGAGAAGAAGAGAAGAAGAGAAGAAGAGAAGAAGAGAAGAAGAGAAGAGGAGAAGAGGAGAAGAGGAGAAGAGGAGAAGAAGAGAAGAAGAGAAGAAGAGAAGAAGAGAAGAAGAGAAGAGGAGAAGAGGAGAAGAAGAGAAGAAGAGAAGAAGAGAAGAAGAGAAGAAGAGAAGAAGAGAAGAAGAGAAGAGGAGAAGAGGAGAAGAAGAGAAGAAGAGAAGAAGAGAAGAAGAGAAGAAGAGAAGAGGAGAAGAGGAGAAGAAGAGAAGAAGAGAAGAAGAGAAGAAGAGAAGAAGAGAAGAGGAGAAGAGGAGAAGAGGAGAAGAGGAGAAGAGGAGAAGAGGAGAAGAGGAGAAGAGGAGAAGAGGAGAAGAGGAGAAGAGGAGAAGAGGAGAAGAGGAGAAGAAGAGAAGAAGAGAAGAAGAGAAGAAGAGAAGAAGAGAAGAGGAGAAGAGGAGAAGAGGAGAAGAAAAGAAGAAAAGAAGAGAAGAAGAAAAGAAGAAAAGAAGAGAAGAAGAGAAGAAGAGAAGAGGAGAAGAGGAGAAGAGGAGAAGAGGAGAAGAAAAGAAGAAGAGAAGAGGAGAAGAGGAGAAGAGGAGAAGAAAAGAAGAAGAGAAGAAGAGAAGAAGAGAAGAGGAGAAGAGGAGAAGAAGAGAAGAGGAGAAGAGGAGAAGAGGAGAAGAAAAGAAGAAGAGAAGAGGAGAAGAGGAGAAGAGGAGAAGAAAAGAAGAAGAGAAGAAGAGAAGAAGAGAAGAGGAGAAGAGGAGAAGAGGAGAAGAAAAGAAGAAGAGAAGAGGAGAAGAGGAGAAGAGGAGAAGAAAAGAAGAAGAGAAGAGGAGAAGAGGAGAAGAGGAGAAGAAAAGAAGAAGAGTGCAGAGATGTGGAGGAAAAGGAACTAGAAAGTGTGATCAGACACAATGAGCTCCAGTCCACGTTTGCAGAACACATTAGGATTTTATGTTTCGTGCTGATTAGTCCTCGATAACTTGATACGAGACTTGAAACGACAATAACAATTTTTTTAAACATGTTTAGGCAGTAGAATAATATCAACACAAAATAATAGTTGCGTTGTTATTATCATGTGGTTTTATACTAGTTCTGATTTAGCTCCAGATCGTTATTAAACTATATCAATACTTGTTTGAATAAGTAGTATTGTAGTTTCTATTTTACATTAAGTTCCATTACCATTAGTATATTATGGGTATTATAATAAAGTTTCCCCACAACAATGACCATAGTGCGATACACGTTAATGTGAGATGCGGCGCACAGAGCAAATGCACTGATTTGTAGCTTGGCCCATTAACGATGATCTGATTTTAATGTTTTTTAGTTACACCAAATGGCTTTTTCTCCTTTAAAAACATCTCTAACTTAAATAAGCTGCAGTTGAGATCTAATGTCCTTCACAGATGTGGGATTTTTTTATTTTGTGTTGATTGGTCCAATAATTAGTAAGTTTGCACAGCGCACAATATTAAGACTACGGTAACTGGCGGAAATGTGCAATGTAACTTGAGATTACAATAAGAAGAAGCAAGAATATGCTGTCATCAAGGTTTGCCAATAAAACAGACATGGAGCGGGACCGTGAACTGACCATTAGTCTGTTCCTCTCCTCTGTCATTTCAAAAGAAGAGAAGTGAAATCACATGTTGGCTGCAGCGTTTGGACACGACTGAGATGGAGAGCAGGAATCCTTCAATAGAAACAACCACTGCATAGTCTGCTGCTAATGATTTCATGCATGGATAAGTGTACACCAGTTTGTCAAATGAATGATCTGTGCGGCTTTAAGAGCTGATATGAATGAATCATAGTAGTAGTGAGCATACGTTACATACCTTTAATAGTGAACTGCAGAGGAGACTACATGTGCACGGTGACTTGAGTTAAACATTCGTGAATATGCCTCAGACTTGCATTGATCTTTGCCTGGAGCGGAGCGGCTCGTTTTACCTGGCCTCCCAGCCACAACAGTGCCGTGCACATTACATGACAGGGTGAGCCTTTGTTGACTGCGTGCCTTCTGTTGGACGGCAGCCAGCGACACATATGAGTGATGTACGTGATCCTCATTCAGCCGGCCCTCCTCCAGCCTCCCTCACTTCTGCTGCGCTCCGTCTCTCTTTAAGGCTTCTCTAATCCACACTGAGGTATAATCCAGTCACTGGTGCCACTGGTAATGCTGCCTTGATTTCATTATGATGCCTAATGGGCATAACGACAGGCCGGGTTACAGAGCCGCGAGGCTAAGTGGATCCCACAGTGAGGACAATGCCATAAGACATCAATTATACATAAATAGTTTGATTATACTTTTTATACTGATCTTTTCTTTTGCATTCACTCTATTTAAAAGACAAACAACTATATTTTAATCATATCATATGTCATGATTATTTCCTAACCCTAAGTCCTTAAAAGAGTGCATTGCAGGTGCAAATATCCAACAGAAAGGCACTGATTGTTAAGTTAGATTTTCATCAACATAATTGCTGCTTTTTAAACTGATTGCCAACCAATAAAAGCCGTTGTAATATATCCTCAATAATAAATAGTCTTTGTATTAGCAGGCAAATCAAGAGGGTCCCTGAGGACTCTCATTGAAACACCATTAATTTTAATCAGCAATTTACTTCTTTCCATGGCACACTAAAGGTTAATTATATCAGCTCTTAATCTTTACAAAGAAAAACTAAATGGTGATAGCACAGAAATGTTTTCCACATCAGCAGCCTGACAACAGCTCCAGTTTATTTACAGATTATTTAGAAGTGTAAAATGATGTTTGACCTTGTCTTTTCATGTGCAGCTGTTTTGCAAATGACTTGAGTAGAAAAAAGTGACATTTTTTGGACGGTTCTCAAGTCTGTTTTCTGTCACTTTTATTAAAATAAAAGTATCTTATACAGCCCACCAAAATATATAATACACATTGGTTTGTTGCTGGCATACCTATTTCATATACATATTGGAATTTGATTTATATTTGTTTTTCACTGGTCTTTACATGGTGATTTGTCTTTCATTGACTGTGACTGTAAATGTCTGTTTGCATCTTCAGCGGTTGCATTGCATCATATGCCGTGATCATATTGACGTCCATATCCACCCTCTTAAATGACACACGCATGCAAGGGCTGTGTTTAAAGATGTTTAAAGATGGGAAATATTGGCATAAAAGTCCCTCGGTGCATTTGAGTGCCTGTTAATGTCATTTCAGACTGCTCTTTTCACATGCAGGCCCGTTCTCCCGGGGATGACAGGCACAGTGAGGTGCAGATGATAAACGCAGCCTGTGTTTTATAGGATTTCCTTTGACTCCTCGATTTTGGCTCCAAAGTGCGAGTGTCACAAATGCAGCCTGAGTGTTCCAGCGGGTCCGCTCTGTCAGAGAGGTGCTCCACGTCACTCCTGCATCCATCTCTTTACACCTCCTTCATTTCATTTTCTTCCATTCTCTTTGGTCCAAGCCCCTAAAAGCCCCTCGCTCTGCTTTTCTTTACCCCCACCCTGCCCTGGACTTCTTTTTTTTTTTTTTTTTTCAACTTGCAATTACAGTAATATGTAACATCAGGCGTTGTGAGATTTAGGGCTTTACCTTACATAACCCCAGGATTTAGCCGCAGGGTTTAAGGCTGCTCTGAGCCGCTGAGCTGGGGGCAATCGGGCCTCTTTAAAATATTTTCAAATGGATGAAATCCCCTAAAGGCCAATGAGCGTGCAGGGATAGGAAAGCTTTGAGGTCCTTGATATAAAGCAACCATCATTATTTTGGACTGCCAATCTGGAGCCTGATTCCTTTCACATACATCACATACATGCAGTAGATATATTATATAGATCTGTAGAATGGAGGGTGTTAATAGCTGTGGGTCACTGCTCACACACTGCACAGTCTCTGACATGTTCATGTGCATACACAGTGTTTTAGTTCATAGGTTTACAGCCAGAGTGAGCCTTACCTGCCTAGATTTATGCCTTTTTCCCAGATTGATGGTCTCTGTCTCGTCTCGTCATGTTTTAACCACCTGAATGAAGTCTGAATGTATGACAGAGTCCTGGATATAACAGTGAAACAATAAGGGTATGAAATTATATTGTGGGTAATTTTACAGGTTTTTCAAATTTGTCCAATGCTTAAACCTCAACTTGTTTTGGATTGACATAATATAGTCTGAATATCATTATAGGTCCACATATGGTACTACTCAGGTCTAGTATTGCATCTTAGTCAACAAAAAGTATCATTGACTTTGATTCCATTTGAAACGTTGAGGGTGCGGTGCAGCTAACGTTCCAAATACTGTTGTTCCTCCTGAAGAAGCACAGAGAGTGGCCTGTTCTTACATTCTATACGCAACATTTAACAGTCCTTTAGAGTCTATTCACAGTGTCTAATGCCTAACGTCAAACTATTGGCATTCACTGCAGCTTTTCATGTTCCTTAAATTTAACTTGATATGACTTTATATTAAACTGTAAAGGGGCGGGAGGGTTTGAGGTTTGGCACCACATCCCCACGCCATTCAAATCCTGATTTTATGCCTCCTTTAGGCGCTCCAAACGGACCGACCGTAAATTTGAAATAATGAACTGCCGGGTCTAACTCGGTGGTTTGTACATAAGTGAATTGTGGAGAAGGACAGGATCTGACCTGACAGAGAACGGGCCCCAATCAGTGAAAGTACGGCGTGTTCAGAGACGAGCGGAAAAACAGACAAAGACGGTCCGTCAGGGGGTGTGATTTAAGGACAGGGCTTTGCTGAGATTGTGGGGATGGATCCAATGGCGACTCGGTGCTTAACCTTATCGGATGTGTCGTTTTCTCTTTTCGCAGCCGCAAACGTTTAATTCCTCCTCTGGCCTGAGACAGTTTTAAGTTGTAATGCTGGAGGATTACGTGTGTCTGCTGGAGTGGATGAGCCCCCACAGGTCACACTTTTTGGAGGTCAATACTGGGTTTTGCACTTGCTCCAAAATGTCAAAAGTTCTTAGTGAACACGCGAAGGACGGATCAGGAGATGAAGGGAAGACGGGAGGAGATTAGAGTCAGAGACGACCCTCCACTTGCTGCACATTTGCAAGTGAGAAACTAACAACTCATGGTTAGTTTCTGCCCGTTCTCGTTGGTATCAAATTAGGGCTGGACAATATGGCAAGACAATTCATGTTTTTTCTTTTATGGCTTTCAACTGATTTTTAGTTTGTTTTCTTGAAGATAAACAAAGAGCTCATTACAATTTAACACAAAAACATGTCAAACTTCTTCCTCCAAAGTCTGGACTCTGCTCCAAACCACATGCTCTTACTGACAGATGATTGGCTGTGGACCTGTCCATTTAAAAGAGCTAATCATTGACTTTGATTGTTGAATCTCGATTTGATTCGAATGGCACAGCCTTAAATCTAATAGAGAAATGCCTGTGGTGAACGAAATTCACCAGGTTGAATCCACTTTGAACCGGTCATCGACAGAATTCAACTTCCACTTATCACCACCTTAACAAACCGCTCTTGTGACCCATAAAGACGTCTTGTGAAACCTCAAGGATCAGATTACACTCATGAGCCCCGCATATGTGAAACAACAATAGTCATCACTTTGGATTTATTTTCTCTTCATACTTTCTCCTTTCTCTAGTTCAGGCCAAGACCTCCCTCCTGCTATTTTTCAATCCGTTTTACTGGCCGTTCTGTATTTTAACAGCCTTTTATAACCAGCCTGCAGCTGTGAGAGAAAGTCAGTGAGTTTGGTAGGAAAAAGGAGCAGTTGGGGCAGGCGAGGGAGAGGGAGGGAGCAGGAATTGAATCATGAAATGAGGACCATATTTCCATTCTGTGCTAAAATGTGGACTTTCCATTTTTGTAACTATAGCTTACTATGTATATGCTTTTTCTACCTGCTTTGACTCCCTTTTCTAACCATTCTTTGGGCTCAGAACTTTTGCACCGTCTTGTCTTCTTTTGTTTGTTTAGGCCACGCTTCTTTGTGCAAACTTCCCCACCAGTGACTGTTGAGCTTTCTGCCAAGAGCATCTTGAACTGATATGGCTTCCCTCTGTGTTATGACCATTGCAAAACAAGCACTTCTCCTCGCGTGCTAATGCTGCAGGAACAGACTCAGAGCTACGCCTGCATCAGAGCGACAGCTGCAGAGCCAACAGTTGGTCATTTTGTGACAGAAATGTCCAACAGAGCTAACCTTTACCACAGCCTGTCTCCCTGTTCTTCAGCCCAGCCTCAGTCACTGCTGCAGCGAAGTGGGCCACAAGCATCTGTTTACAGGGCTCCTTCTGCGCTGCCAGATAATGATGGCCAGATACAGCCCACAGTCAAATAAACACGCTGCCACCTCCCCACACAGAGGAGGCGCAGCTCCTATTACTTACAAACACATCATTCTGATTGTTTTATTGGCTGAAGGCGGTGTGTTCAACATCAAATGCAAACCTGAAGAATCAGATTTCATAGAATAATATTCAATTTGCTTTTATATTTGAAACTCTTTGCATTCTTGGGTTATTTACTTCCATTAAAAAGATCCAAGCTGATCATTGACCATTTGACAGTTGAATCTCAATTCAATTAAGATTCATTATCAGGAGTATTAATTTCACATCCTTCAATCTAAAGGAAAAAAGCTGTAGTTAAATCAACCAAATTCACCACTTTACAAAGTTACTAGTTAAGTTATACATTAAGTCAATATTTATTTCAAGAAAAAGTACTGAACCAATCTTTAGTTATATACATAGAATGTTTTATATCGATCAATCTAAGAAATTAAAATTAAAATGAAATAAAAAAAACGAAATATTGGTTAAAAATTGCTATAACTGCAATAGCTGTAGTTCAGTTCCAGCCATTTTAGCAGACGGTCGTCATGGTGACAGAGACCAAACCAGAGGCGGGGCTTCGGGGTGGGCGTGGTGGAGGTCTAAGTTTGACTGAAAGCAGAAAACTGTCACACCTGCTCACTGCCCTGAATGCACAGGCACACGACAGGGGCCCACGGGCTCCTCTGGGGCCTTGAGTGAACCCTCGCTCTCACACAAAAATCCGGTAGAATGGAAAAAATCACATCACCGTCCAAACTGGTTCACTTTCTCATCTGAGCTGTCCCGGCTCGTCCTCTTGTCCATCTTTCTGTCTCCTCGTGTCAGGGGCCCCATCGCTCTCTTCTCCATCGCACTCGCTCCGTCCCCCACGCTTTTCCCTCTTCTTCCCGGTTGGCTCTGTTTTTCATAAACTTCTGGCTCTGTGAGGCTGGCGGTCCCGGAGGCACACTGTGTAACGCTAGACATTTCTGAGCCCGTGCCAAACAGATGCGGGCAGCTCGGCGGCGGCCCTCCACTTGGATTGCGCGTCCTCTGCCTTTAGCACCGCGGGGCCACGAGCAACACGGCGCTAATTGCACTGACAGTTCATCTCCTCGCTGAGCCACAACAACTGACACCAC